>NW_009953324.1:24831-49942 GCF_000747805.2 Chaetura pelagica
TCTTTCCCTAATTATGTAAGTAATCACTAAGTATGGGTTGTTGTTTTTTTTTTCCTTTCTAGAGTCTATTGAGACAGGTGATAAGTATTTGTGGTCTGCTATTTTATTACCTGACACTGAAGGCTCTTGGTCATTATACTTTACAGTTCCATTTAGTTCTGGTTGTACCAGAACCTCAAGCAGGACTTAAAAAATCAGCTTGACGCGTTGTGACATTTGAACTATTTAAGAGACTAGGGCTTGAGGGAAGCCAACTTCTAAATTATTGGATGCCATTGTCATTTGGACTTCCATAATCTTGCAGTGGGAGATTATAGCATGTTGAGATGGGAAAGGGGATGGCAGCTTAAAGACAGGAGAGACCAATAGTGATCTTGATGAAGAGTGCATTTCCAGTCTTCAATTATTTACTACTCAACAATTTCCTGAATGATGTCTTGAAGGTGACTTCTAGACACACAACAGTTCTCAATGGGATCTGTCCTCCACCCATTAACTTGCTTCATCCTTGTCTAGCCCTCTTTATATTATTGCTGTAGCTTTTGTGAACTGGGATAACTGGAATATATCCAGCATCCAGGCTCTTCCAGACTTCAAGAGCTTGGTCTTTTTTTCAGCACCTTTTGCCACCTCTGTGGTATGCACTGATCACTGAAGCTGACTCTAATAAGGAGGCTGCTCTGACTCACATAGTATTCTGGTGTACTTTCATTCTCAAGACTCACCATCTTCACACTATTTCTAACTGAAATTAGAGCAGCACAATTAAAGATAAACAGATTAAATGAAAATTAATCTATTACTAAGAGGCACAGTGGATCATATATTGTGGCAGAGGAAGCGAAGGAAATAATGACTCTAGGTTGTGCCTTGGTCCGCATTTTCTTGTAATATTACCAGGCATGGAGCTACTAGGATGACTTGGGCTTGTTGTGATGACATAAAGTATCTTTGATGACCGGGCTGCATTGATACTGAGATTTGCTTGTTCATTTGTCTTCTCTGAAATAGTCTGATTGATTGGAGTCTTGTTTTTATACACATTGTCCTTCACAGCTGAAAACACAAGAGTATTATTATAGTAACCATTTCTAAAGAGGTGTAATTTGGCTTAATTTTGTGCTTGTAGACAGATATGTACTGCTTTCTGGTTTACTTACAGAATTCTAATAATCAAATTATGTCTGATGCCAGAAAAAGCCTACTCTTCACCAAGTTAGGGTTCTCAGAATGTTTCTGGAAGCTAATTGTTCATTATAACAGTAAGTGAAACTCATGGACTAAAATGTTTTATAATAATGACTTTTGATCTGAGTGGAATAGGCTGTTTGAAAGAGCCAAAATGGACCACAATGCAAATGGACTAAAGGGTTTTTTGTTTATTTTCCGCTTTGTCATTTTCCAGTCTGTTTTGAAAGGCTCACTGAAAGGTAGAAACAGCAAAGTTAGCTTCTTACCTCTATATCTGACAGCAAATCCCTGGGCTTGATTAATTTCATCTGAGAAGAAGTACAAAATGACAAAATCCAAAGAGATGTTAAAGGTGTGGGGAGGCCGGTTCTTGCCATTAAAACGCGCTAGAACATGATAGGTATAGCCATCCAACAATTCCACCATATCTGTAGCATCTTTGATTTCAAAAAGGGCAAAGCTGAAGTGGATTTGAGATGCTCCTGGAACTTGTATGGTCCAGTAACAGACTTTGCCAGTGCCATATGTGTCAGGAAAATCTGGGGAATAGATCACAGCTGTAGCAGAAGTATAATTCCCTCCACAGGCACCAATAAGGGCTGTGAAAAAAATGAAAATAAAAATAAGACATTATACATCAGTTATGCACAGCTTTAGTGCTCTGTAGATTCTAAAACTCAAATATGACTTAAAGGTACAGACTTGCAACCCCAGCAGGATGCACTGTCTCTGGTTATTCTTGTCCTTCCCCAGTACTGGGAGCACAGCTCACAGCATCACATCAGCTTGGGATACAGTCTGTCTCATTACTCTGAGATTTATGTATCAAGCCTGAATACTGCAGCCACCCTTTCTCCTTGTATGTAACCATATACACTTTCCCACATTCCTGCAGGAACAGGAGAAATGCTAAATCACTGATCCAGGGACTTCTACTCCATCTTTATCAGGCAGGCAGGCAAGTAGATTAGTGACTAACTCTCACTGTTGAATTATTGTAATTCCTTCACAGCCTTATCAAATTTAAGAAACAAATCTTCACAGAATAGCTGAGGTTGAAAGGGAACCCTTGAGATTGTCTAATCCAATCCCCCTGCTCAAAGCAGGAGACATTGTCTAGTTGTTTTGAGTCCCCAAGGGTGGAGACTCCACAACCTCTCTGGGCAACCTATTCCAGTGTCACCCTCACCATTAAAAAAAAAAAATAAATAAAAAAAAAAGTTTTTTCTTATGTTTAAAATTATTTTCCTGTATTGCAGTTTGTACCTATTGCATATTGTCTATTCACTAGACAATACTGAGGAGAGTCTGGCTTCATCTTCATATGCTCCTATCAGTTATTTATTCAATGATACAAATTTAAAAGGTCCATTCCCCTGAGCCCTCTTTACTCAAGAATCCAAGATCTCTCAGCCTCTTTTTATATGAATGCTGTAATCCCTTAATTACCTTTGTGGCAATTTGTATGGGCTTTTTAAGCATCCTGACTTTAGATCTTGTCCAAATTAGGTTTCACCTTACCTTCACTAAGTAATGTGAAAAAGATCCCATTATGAAGTCTAAAGAAAGTATTTTAGATTTGCTGCTACCTTTTATATTCAAAACAAGTACACTCCCAGTAAATACTTGCATTACTTGACAACTATCCAGGTTACCAGTGCAAACTTATTTACCAATGATTACAGAGAGAAGCTCGAATGCCAGCCAGCTGACTTGATACATATCTGTATAGACACATATAGAATTTTAAAATGTATATAGGTATAGATGAATATGTATGTATTCATAATATTATATACATAATAAATAATGTTATATACCTTATATAATAATTTAGTGACAAAACTGTTTTGAGCAACAGTTAGCACTCTCCTATATCATAGGCTGAAGGACTGAAGAATTAAAGTAGAATTATTTTCTCTGAAAGCTTAATTAAAGCCCTGTAATAGAGGTCTGTGAGAATAGAAATAAAGGAAATGAAGTGGTTTGAAGTGTCTGTTTTCACAGCCCCCTGAGAAAGAGCTTTAATAAAAATTAAAAAGGAGCTGGGGGAACAAGAAGTAGCATATGTCTGCCAGAAAAATCATGTGAAAACATTTCTGTTTTTCTGAACAAGACCTGATCATAGCCTGAACAAACCTCATACATCAGTGTCGCACTACAAAAGACCTTATAGAGAAACTGAAAGAATATGAAAGCAGAGCAGAAACATTGTGAAAGACCCCACAGAGGAGGTGCTAAGCCCCATAGGGGAATTTGTGTGTGGCACAAGCTGGTGATTTAATCGAATAGCTAGAATTGGTTGCACAGAGAAAACAGAATTGGAGCTTGTCACTGAGATAAGAAATTTCCTCTTTGCTTACAGGTATTGTTACATTTGGCTGTGCTGTTTGTAATTACTGAATCACAAGATGTTCTCCAAAACAGCAATATTAACTGAGAATGCCAATGACTAGTGCTCCACAGATGCCTAACAAAGTACAGCATTACCCCAGATGGAACGGAATTGCTTTCCCTCTCTCATTTCCTTCTAGAGCTGGCAGACTTCTGTGTTGTGGGTCTGAATGTTACAACTTTAGGCCAGGCTAGTGGTACGTAAACACATAAGGTTAGTGCAGTGTGTGTGTGTACAGGGATTAGGGGTGAAGGTTCTGGGGATGTGACATAATCTGCAAAAGAGGAATGAAGTGAACAGGTGTTGTTCATCAGCAAAAGAAAACAGGTGACAGTTACTAGGATGACCTCTCTCTGCCTGGCCATAGCACCCTCCCTTGGTGTTTATCAGAAAAAAACAGATCAGGTCCTCAGGGTGACATATTGCTGAATGCATAGTCATTCCAGAAAAGGAAAGCTACAGAGAAAGTCTTTATCCTTTGAGGATTTGGGAGGCTGAGAGCAGAAGGAAACAGAGGATGCTGTGATGTAAAGCTACGTGCTATCTCAACACTGAAAGCAACATGCAGCTCTGGTGCTTCTTTCCATATCTTGGGGACCATTTTGAATTGAGTAGAATTACTTATTCTGGTCTCAAATAAAATGTCTTTCTGTCTTGCTAGCTGGGAACCAGAGTTTTCGAATAACGAGATAGGAAGTTTGGTTGTGTGGTCAGGTGATGCCACTTTCAGTTCCTGAAAGTTTGAATTTGACTTAAAAGGTAACTTCTGCATCAGAGACAGTTGAGATCTGAGAAGCAATGGATATATCAGTGCATACTGTTAACTTTTCCGATACTCTTGGCTATACTGGGAGCTTGCACTGCAGCCAAACGACAGAGTACTCATACAGTCAACCTGTGAAGTTACACAGCGGGCGTTGATATGTATGCTGAAGAGTAGAAAGGAGGTTTTCTATATATAAGAAATTATGAAACCAGCAATGGTCATAATAGCAAACTAACTTGTTTGTACTTCCATAGTACACCCCTTCCCTGTCCCAGTTCTACTGAACTGCTTTGTGTTGTGTTAACTGGGTTATAGTAAGTCTTGTCTAGTTTAAAAAAAAACAACAACCCAAGTTGGTGTAGACTGAAATTTGATTTGAGGTGCCTCATTTAATCATATATCTACTTTGTGGTAAGATAGTTATGAAGGAATCTTTCCGTGACATGCTGTTTGTGACAGCTGAGTTAGTACCATTTGTGGGGAAGTAAGAGCCAATGTCTGGAGCATGAGTCAGTTGCCAAAGCAGGCATCATAATTTCTTGGAAGAGAAATGGATTATTAATGGATGTGAATTTTATGCAGAAATGGAAAGTAGTTTTATTTTATACTGAATGTAGGTGTTTTCCTGTTTTGTGTGTAACACTTCTCATTGCATTTAAACCCTTTTCCCTAATTTGCTGAACATTTGAGGCCTCTCCTGTGGGAAAAACCGGGCCTGTTTCAATACTTACTGTCAAAAAGAATGACTCTGCCATCCCCACCGCAAGGCTGAGTATGGTCTCCAAAGCAAACACTGTTGCATTCCGTACTGGCTGCCTCTCCGTATCTCCAGTAGTCGGGATTATTTCCACAAAAACAAGCATAGCCTGATTCCATGCCTGCAAACTTTGACAACAAAGATGCATAAGAAAGGGAGGGGTAATGTGTAAAGGAGTGACGTCAGGAGTTTTTATGAGCAAGAAAGCTGGCAGCAGATTTTGTGTGTTTTAGAGAAGTATCATTAGTCAGAGGTTGCACCACCAACTGTTTTTGCTTGAGTTACTTCAGACTAGCAAGAAAAATGGAGTGGAGGGCAGTTAGGTTATATCATAAGTGCAGTAAACAAGTACACTTTCTTCTGGCATCCTGGCATAATTAACTAGTTGTTTGCCCAGATTGCTCTGGTTGCAGAGAGAGGGCTAGATCCCCTGGAGTGAGGGTGAGGGGAGAGAAGCATGATAGAGAGCTTTAGGCATATTGCTATCTTTTGTCTTTGAAAACGTTTTGTAAATGTATGTCAAAGAAATCACCTTAAATTGTTGACTTCGGCAGGAACTGATGCATGTTTGGATAGTGAGTTTGTTGGAGGTTTCGCTGGTGCCAGTCAGGGGTGGTGGCTCTCCATGGTCCTTGTAACACCCTAGATTCCCTGGCACTGGCAAGAATAACAGACAACAGTCACTCTAAAGTTGTGTCTGGAAACACCCAAGACACAGAGCACTTTATGCACTACCTGGTTACTAAGCAGTTCTCTATATGTTCTTGCCTTGATTTTTGCAATGTGGGAAATGTTACAATAAGCTAGATCCTTGTTATAGTTTCCAAAGGTGCCCAGGGATAAATGACAGGTGGTGAAATTGTATCATATCTTCTCAGCAATATACCTGCAATACTCTGCAGTTGGTTTCTGTAAGCTGTAGTAATATAGGCAAGCCAAATACCTGGTTCATTTCTCCTGATAGAGACATTTTTTAGAAAGGCATTAAGTAGGTTCAGAGGTTCTGTGAGTTTTTCTACTATGATAATGCATATACTAATAATGGAAACTAAACTGTGATTTCTGTCTGTTCTTCGAAACAGTGAAGTTCTGGCAGTTATCTAAACAGGATATTTGAGGAAGGGAACCTAAACTCTTTTAGGATGAAGTTTGGCAAGTTTTATGGGAGGGACTATACACTTATATAGGGGAATTTCCTAATTTTCCAAATTATAATTCAAATTCCGATATTAATGCAAAGTATCATATTTTATGGCAAGTATAAAGAGAGCCAAAGTGAGCAATATTACTTTTTTTAAAGAAACATGTATTTATACTGTATTAATACAAGATTTCAAAGCTCTTTGGTCACTTCGGGAGGTCAGAAAGAGTTTTTCCCCTTCAGTGCATAATTTGTCCTCTGTTTTTGTTTTGTTATGGTTTTGTACTTTTCATCAAAGCACTGGAGTTTAGCCATGACTGCTAGAGAGGATGTGGGGTGCTAATGGCATAAAATTACCATTTGCCTATTTGCCGTATCTGCTCACATACTTGGAATTAAATCTATTATTGGCTTTGTGGTCAGGTAATTTTTATCCCTCTGCCAGACTGACAAGAATTATTTTTGCTCATCTAACCTCCACAGCTCTGTATAACATGTGAGAATGTCAGAGAACTGTATGTGAGTTTTATTCATTCATCTGCTATTTCAGTACCCAGTAAACTCTGAACTCTCTCTTGCTAACATCTTGTGACACAGCACTGTTTTCAGGTTTTCAGCTTACCTATAGTTTGTTGGGTTTTTTTTTCAGGGGAAATGTTGGGTTTTGCAGCCTCTGGTGCGTGATAGCATGTGGATTAGCTGTTCTGGGGCTTCTTTTGAAATAGCCATCTCTTGTACAGGTGGCCCTTTACCAGATAACCTGTGTGTTAGTAAACTTCTATATTACTGCACTTTCACATAAGTACTATAGGAATGCAGTGATGCTTTTTGTACTGAGCAATCTTGTACAGTAGTCCTGAAAGTATCTCTTCATAGAATTCCGGAAGGCCCATTTCTGGGATGTCTTAGATATGTCCATGGGCAGCAGCCATTGAACTAATGCCTTGAATTCAGAACTTCTACTTGCCTAATTCTAAAAAATACAGTCTCATTCCTATTATTTTGGAATATTATATACTGAGCTTGTGAACTTAAAATAGGAATCATCCTGACTTCTGAAATAGTTAAAAGGTCTGTCTGAAAACTTGCTTCCAGACTTAGGCTTTGTTGCCCAAGACAGCTTCCTTATTCTGAGGAAGAAGGTTAGCATATCTATTAGTGAACAGCAAATATACTAGCTTGTATATGGTGATATTCTTAAGGAGGATGATTGTAGTATCATAAAGAAGTTGGAAAGAAAATTCAAGTCTGTATTTTTTTTAATAATTAGATAATGTTTCTTCAAATATTGTTCCAAGAATAATTCTGTTTTCTAAGAATGGTACAATTTCAATTATAAATGCTTGCATGGAGTTATGGCTTTGATATGGCCTGCAGTAACATGCATAGAAGTACTGAGACTTCAAGTTACAGCCTGATTTAACATACCTTTGGAAATCCCCATTTGCATCCCCACCCCAGCTGAGTACAGCTGGGCAGATAACTCTGAGAACTCAGAGAGTTCTTGTACAGTGCATGATTTTGCTACCCAGAAAAAGCTTCCTAGTTAACCAACCTAGCTCATTTTCCTAGGAGACCTGAGATTTCCTAAAAACACATCTATTTTGTTTTATTTTTTAATTTTGTTTTATTTTTATTTTTTAAAGTAGCTTTACTGCTGAGACCCTTCAGCTTTGTCTGTAGAAGATTAGTACTTCAATATGTTCTATGTTAAGAAACCAGACTGAATAATTTGAAAACTTGTTATATTTTGTAACTAAATCAAGCATACCATTTGGGTACACTTTCGTGCCCCTTTCTTGTATCTAGCAAACAGAATTAGTGTCATGTGATCAGAAGTAAACAGAAGAAGCATCCATCTAGCCTAACAGTGAACAGTAATTTCCAGGCTAGTGCCCAGCTCTTCAAATTACTTTGGTATCGAATCACCAAACTACACGAGCCCAAGGATATATACTCAACTAAAATCACTTTAGTGGTCCCACGTCAAATATATGATTAAATGCTCTTCTGAACTGGGGCAAGACACACAAAAAAATTACTCCTGTACATGGATATATAATTTTTGATATGCCAGTTCTCCCTTGCCTGATGGGCTGGTCCTAACCTGAGACACCACTGAGATCCTACTCAATGATAATCAGAGTGCATAGTATCAACATAATAGTAGAGGGGAGATCATTTGAGTTGAAGAAGGTCTAATTGGTAAACACTGCTCTTGTATCAGATCCACAGTGATGAAAATTTACTGCTTTTCAACAATATTTTTAATATATTAGAATAATATGCTCCTTATTCATACTATATTAAACTGAATCAGGATGCGTACATAGAGAGCCACTCCACATAAATCTAAATCGAGACAGTGTACATTTACATGTGTGGAGCAGCTGTGCAGAAAAGGCCCTGGAGGTCCTGATGGACAGGGAGCTGAATGTGACCAGGAGTGTGTCAGGCAGCAAAGGCTGCCAACAGGCCTGTATTAAGATGAGCACAGCCAGAAATCAAGGGAACTGATTGTTCCTCTGCTCAGCACTCGTTAAGACCACTGTGTCCACTTTTGGGGCCCTAAGGACAAGACATTGACTGACTGAAGTGAGTTCAGTGGAGAGCCAAGATGCTGAGGGGCTGGAGCACTCACCCTGTCAGAACAGGCTGAGGGACCAGGGTCTCTTCGGCCTGCAGAACAGAAGGCTTTGGGGGCAGTCCCTGGCTGCTTTGCAGTACCTACATGGAGGCTGTCACAAAGATGGAGCCAGGGTCTTTACAGTGATGCATTCTGGACTGGAGGTAAGGAGCTTAAGTTGAAACATGAGCTGTGCAGACTGGATATAAGGAAAACTTTTCACCATGCTGGCAGTCAAGCACAGGAACAGGGGCCCAGACAGGGAGTGCATGTGGTGTCACTGGAGGTTGCGCTGGCCTGACAGGATGAACTTGGTCTAATCTGACAAATGGAGTAATAACTCGGTCTCATCTCAGAGCTGGCCCTGCTCTGAGAAGGAGGTTGAACTAGATGACAGCCTGAGGTCCCTTCCAACCTAGGTTATCCTATGACCCTATGTGTATGTATAAAACTACATATGTATATTTATATACACTTATGTATAAAGAAATGAAGAATCAAAAGTATTTCTAGACAGGTTATGACTGTTTAGTTTCTCTGACCTGTAAACATTTCCAACGTAATTTTTTGCCCTAATTTGCTTTTAATGTTTAGCCTACTAAAGAGACTTGGCAAAAACGAGGTAGTCATATCATGTGAATACTGTGTAAGCTGATCAGTGATGTCTTACTTTCACATTGGTTTTCACCTGTTTGCATCTATCTGTTCTCTTGTGCTTCAAAGGTCACCTCTTTTGTGCAAGCATGCTATTTTTCTTTTAAGCAGCATGTGACATAATGAAGTCCTGACAAATACCACAACTTTGACATGTTATATGAAAGGGCACATCTGAAATTCATCTTTTTGAGCTCACAATAGTGTTCCGGCCATGTTCATCTAGCTGGCTTCCAAGTGACTCCTAGCTTTTTGCAAAGGTTCTGTGCACTAGTAGGCTGTCTCAATTTGTGTGAGCTACTCTCTTTGTTCTTGTGTTAAAATGTGTACAGGTCAAGTTATACTCTGCTGTTTAATACTTCATCAGTATTTCAGTAATAAATACATTTATTACATGATATACATGCACACATGAGATATGATTCCAGTAATGAAATCTGTTTGTGGTAAGAGACTCATGGGAGCCATGAACATGGAGATGCAATTTAAGTGGGACAGCAAGCCTTTCTTTCTTTTACCTTTTGTAAGCTTAAGTTGTTATTTCCTTTGAATTTTAACCTAACCTTATTAACAAGAGACCATTAATCTTAGGCATAACTGCAACATTGCAAACAAACCACCTAAAGTATGCAGTTCTGAATTCTCCATGTGAGATGCACATGTTCTCTCAGGACTCAGGGCTGCCTTCTTGTCTTTTAAATCATTTATGTCCATTCCAGTCTGCTTAGCAGACAAGCCATTAAGAAAAGGAAAGGAAGAAATGGAAAGGTGAAGCTCCTGCTGGGGGAGGTAACCACCACTGTCTTCTGTGACTATACCCATCTGTCCCCATGGAACACTGCTAAATTTCGTATAGTGTGTTTACACACACAGTGTGCCAGAACACATTTCTGAATGAAACACTTAGTGGTACGTATAAATACTAGTGAATGAGACATGAATCATTATGTGAAATCCTCATCAGAATAAAAAATTCCTACCTGGAGATTCTTAATTACTGTTAGAGTGAATCATTGCATGCAAATCTCTCTGGGCAATCAAGACGCTTCATGTTGGCACTGTTGTGGTATTATGTGGGTACAGTTTATAGGTAGATTATGCTCCAGACGCTTGCCTCTTCTAGTATTAAATGCAATTATAAAAAAGAAACTTATTTAAGACTTTTTTGCTAACTTCTCTAAAAATTTCAAATAGGATTTCTTTACACAATTGCTTTCTTGCTTCATCAGAAAACTCAGTTTTGTATTATGTACTAAACTTTTTTTTTTGATGGTTCTATGATTTAGCACCATGCTTACTGAAAAAGGAAAACCTGGTAAATAATAGAAGTTGGGGTTTTTTTGTTGGGTGTTTTGTTTTGGTTCGGGGTTTTTTTTTTCTTAATACTTACACAGAATCATAAACCGTGAGGTTTGTATTAAAACTTGGATAGGCTTGCAATGTACAGTTTGTTCTAAATTGCTGCAATTCCTTTTTCTAGTATCCAGTTTCAGTGCAATGCTTGAAGCAGCTGCTACTGGTCAAAAGGACATTTTGTAAATATAAGTCTGGATTATCTGTATAAGTAAGTGTCCAAGTTTAAATCCTTTGCTCCCCACCACAGAGAAAATAGAGTGAGTCTGGTTTTAAAAGGATCCTTTGTGTAGAACAAATGGAGTGGAGAGAATTTGCTGTTCAACTTTTTCACTGGTGCCATATCCAGAGAATTTGTTAACATCTGTGGTCTTTAAAGAAAATGCAAATTCTTTCATTTTAGACCAAGATAAATTTCTTAATTAGGAGTGTTATATTTCCTAAATAGGACTTGGTATATTAGTAAAATAAGAGTATGATGTCTTCTGAATAATGAGTATCAGAGTGCTAAATGATTTTGTGTTATTTAAATTACACTCCTTAGTGTGTATTTAAGGTAAAAGTCACTTGACTTAAGGTCACATTGTCTATTTGTTTGCCTTCCTTGAAGATGTGAATCACTCTCTCACATTCATAAAAAAAGAAAACTGGACAAAGTAAGAAATCTCTTTAGATTAATATTTCTTTGGTTGGTTGTTTTTTTTTTTTCTTCACGTATGAAATTTGCTTTTTCCAATTGGAAGTATGCCTATGTTAGGTCAGCTGAAGAAGCTGGGAAAGTAAGTAAAGGCATGAATGATTAGACTTAATACAGTCTATAGCTGTGGTTCCTTTTTAACATGTGAAACTAGAAATCGTTTTAATATTTAGGAATATTTTAAAGAATTGGATTCTTAGGAGTTTATCTTGGAGCATTCAGGAATTAAAATTTTGGAAGACATTGACAGGATTCATAACAAAAGCTACATGTTTGACAGGATAAATAACATAATACATGCAAAATATTAAATAGTGGAAGGAAACTTCAGGTGAATAGCCTGTGAATTATCTGTTAAAAAAAGGTCCAAGTTCAGTTTGTGGTTTGACAGCAATGCTATGTATATGCAAGGAATAGAATTCTAGCCCTAGACCTCCCATTTACCTCACAAATAGCCACCTTTTCCCTACGTCCTCTCATACTGTCTTTATTTCTTCAAAGCAACTCTGTGTATGATGTGTTATACACATTAAACTAATGCGATCCATTTTACAAGCTAATTGCAAATGGTGGACACATGTATGTTGTAAAAAAACAAACCCAAAAACTTTTCCTATTATTTTTTGTCGTCTAGATGTTAAAAAATTAATGACATATTACTGTGAACTCAAAAAGGTAGTAGTACTTTATAATTTTGAGTGATTCTCCGTAAGGTATTATTTATCAATTAAATATTCCAGTAATTCTGGGATTAAAAGAAGAGAATAGCAATGGAGGAATGATTCAGTAAGATTGTTATTAACTCTAGAGACCTGTTTAAAATATTGCTTAGTTTGCAAATGAAGATCAGCTGATTTGCCCTTTCCAAGTTTGTGTTTGAAAAATCACTACCCATGGATGTGTAACGGTCAGTCTCTGTTCAACTCAGATGTAGGCCTAAAATTTTGCATGGTGCTCTTACTTCGGCAGGATGGAATCTCACAGTATTTCCAATATATTCCATCCTCGTGCTCTGCAACGTAGCACCATGGACTGACATCTCCATCAGGGTTCCTGAAAGGGAAAAGCAGAGTGAGTGAAAAGTCATCAAATATTTTCAAAAAACACATAAAAATAAATCTTATTAATCTTCAGTATCATCATTTGCTCTAATACCTACTAAAATATTTAGCCTGTTGGACTTACATACCAAGAAAAATGCAGAAGTGGTCAGGAAGTTCAGGTAATTTTGGTTATTACAGTACAGACAGAATGCTAGAGATTTCTAAAACTTCTTTTACCTTTAAATCGAAAAAGTGCAGAGCTATTTCTGGATAATACTGAGAAAGAAAAAAATTTTTAGCCCTACATCCTGTGTACAGGTTCCTTAGACTCCTAAACTTGATTTTTGCCTTGCTTCAAAAGAGTCCAGACTCCCAACTGCTGTATGATGACAAAAAAAATTACCCTACAAGTCTCCTGGGAAAGACTGAGGTCTATTCTTCCCCTTCAGTAAAGCTGAATAAATGTGTTCCCATGATTTGATACACTGATAGATGAGATAATTCCTTATGTGTCTGTGACTATTCTTTGCTGTTGTGTAGCATCATTTACAGTGCATATCTAATTGTCATTCTGTTATTTAAAGTTTTTTTTCTATGTACATTTTGAAAAACTGTTCACATTGAAAATATCGGTTTAAGAGAATAAATTGTTATTTTGGACAGGTTGAAATATGACCTTTCCATGTAACTAGGACCAACTGCAATCTTTTTATAATGTACTTTGGCATTAATTCTATTAATAAGATTCCCCTACATTGAAGTGTCCACGCAGCTGCATGTTGTTATTTGGGCATATTAACAACTCTTTGAGGGAGATCCAATTTCAGAACTTCTGGGAATGATTTTTGGTCAAATAACATGATGCTGAAGACAACTCGTGCTTTGTTCAATTTAGCTGACTAAAATGCTGCTAGGTAAGCTTTCAAACAGACTAGTGGATGAGGAGACCCTAAGACTAGTGTGCTAGGAATTTAGGCGTAATGACAGACCTTCCAGTGGCTAAAAAAAGTAGAAGAATAAAATCAAGGAAAAGTTGTACTCAAAATAACACAGTTTTCCTTGATTTCAGTTACAGGAAATTTTGGGTTTACACCTGCATGATAGAAATCAGATGTCTGTAACTGAATCATCATAATGGCACTCCACACATAAATGCCTTAAAATGTGAGAAAATTGCAGAGAAATGTGATGAATGTCTTTAGAAATCTTTGCCTTTAACTTCTAAAGTTCATACAGTTAGAAAACAACAGAGTGCCTTTCAAATCTCAAAAAAAATCAGTCTGCATAATTTTGTTACGGTTGAAATGAGGTTTGGTGGAACATTGAGGCATTCCAAGGAAGGACCATCCATGGAGAGATAACATGCTTCTTTTAAGTGTAAAATTAGATTATTCAAATGTTGTCCCTAAAATTTAGCCTTGAATACCCTAATGTATTATGCCTTAAAGAAGCCTTGTGAGATACATGTTTCCTCAGAGAAGGGAAGATCAACTTGTCCATTGTCACAAAGCAAATGAATGCCAGAAAAAGAGCTAGAACAGTTGTATGTTCACTCACAAGGCCTTGCCAAGAATGCACACTAAAGATAGGCCCTGGCATTCTTAAAACAGTAACTTTGCAAGCTTTTTTCCAACTGAATGTGAAGTTAAAATGCACCTGTTAGTTAGGATCATTATCCCATATACCTGTGAGAATATTCCTGGGCCAAGTGATTAACCATAAGGAAGGAAATTGCTAACCTTCCAGTCAAACTCCATCTCGAAGGGGATAATCTAGCTAGATTGAGGTTAAAAAGCTGTATTTAGTAATCAAATCCTTCCTCAGACATACCAGATTATAGGTTTTTTGCTTCTTTTAACACAAAATTTTAATTTGCTGAGTAAAGTGAGACTCTAGTAAGGATTAACTGAATACTTAGCTAAACATAGTTTGTTATGCATGTTTTTTGCATAGCTTTTACATGTTTTGCCTTGTACTAACTACCCTGTTAGCCAGAGATGGCTGCCAAAGTAAAACCCTGTAGATACAGTCTATCTAGGGTATTGCCACAGTGCCACAATCAAACCTATGTTCTTGATTCTGCTATTTGTATCGGATATAATGCTGGGGCCTCTAGCCCTTTATAGCTCCATGTCAGGGTGTACATTGAGAGACAAGACTCTCTACATGTCATAAGAATTGTTACGCATTTGGTGTTGTTGGGCTGAGGAAGGCTTTGAAGTTGATCTGAAATGTTTTTGATGGGAAGACAGTCCTTCCAGTGTTCTCATGCTGATAGTAGACAGCTTGGTGGGTTTCTTTGGTTTCCCAGCCATTTTCTAAAGAGAATGCCCAACTCCCATGGAGTTCCTCTTGTAGGTAGAAAATGCTGAACTGATTCAAAAGTGAGTCAATTCAGAACTCAGCAATAATGCTTTCTCCTGTGGCTGAAAACAGAGTCCACTGGTGCAACACATTGAACAGTGTTATTTTGAAGCACTGCTACAGCCACTGGAAAAGATCCTGAGTAAGTCTTTTTCTTCCCTGTCCTTCACGAATGTTTTATTAATGAGAAATGTTCTCCTGAGTCATCAGATACTCTGGAAATGCCACTGACTCGATTCATCAATGTGCTCATCTGTTTGCTGCACATTGCAAGACCTCTTATCTGTACTTTTTTACTCACTCTCCATTAACTGGCTCGATCATATTTTCTTAAATGTCTATCTCTGATTAAATATGGAAGAGTTCTAGGATCAATACGAGGATGCTATGTTCACAATACAGTAATTGTGCTGAACTCTTGTATATTAATTATGCCTCGTTTTTCCTGATTTATTTTGCTTACAGTGAAATGATTTCAACATGAAGGTGGCATGTGTATAGGCTATACCCTAGAAAGCCTATAACCTGCTAAGTAAAGTCATCTTCTAGGAGAAATGAGGTGTAATTCAAACCTTTTCATGAAGAAGACATTAGAGATTTTATTGCTATGCCTTAGGTAACTTAATTCTTAAATCTTTTGGTTTAAACATATCTGTCCCCGTTACTCAGTAAGAGACACCACTCAACTTTATACGCTTATCCTAGCTGATGATTATCACTGCTTAAGGAAGGTATCTATAAAGATATTCCCCACCTACAGAGATGGCTATAAAAACTTAGCTGGTCAGTCCTACAAAGGCTGACGTCCTACAAATGGATGACGTCCATCAGGAAGTTCAATGTTGCAGGCTGAAAAGAGCCTCCAGAGCCTAAACATCTCTGAACTTACATTATTTGGCTCTTAAATTCTAAAGTTCTTATTTTAAGTTTCAATCTGACTTCTACCCATAGTTACGGAGGACTTCTCAAGAAGGCAGGGAAATGAAAGTGGATCTGTCAAGGTTTGAGCTGGTATTCTAACTGCTTACAGTTGACCTCCTGAATTCAGATAACAACTCCAAGTGACTGGCCATCTTATGCTGAGAATTTTCAGTGACTACATAACTTTCATTTGCACAAAACTTAGAAACATGGTGTATAGCAGAACCAGATTTGTGGGTGAGGATAAAAAAAAAGTTCTGGAGACTCCTGTAGACATTCACTAGTGCTTCTGTTCTGACTTGAATATTTTTAAAAATTATTTCCACCTTTTCATTTAAGTAATCCCTAGTGTCTCTCTGTCATGCCAAATTATAAATTGGATATTTGATATGGACTTTGTGTGACAGCTGGGTTTAAAATGTTATTCTGCTAATGGTGCTGGTAGATCCAGGGTGCTGATTAGAGAATAAAACAAAACCTGGTAGATATCTGTGGTTCTGAGATTCTTCACTGTATGACAGGAAATTTTCCAATTTTGAGTAAACTGTTTAACGTAACACTGGGTATACAGGCAATGTTAGTAGCAATGAGGTATTTCTTACCTGCAGTAGTTATGTTCTCCAAGCCCTCCCTCCCCATTGGGATATTTCAAAGTATTATAAGGATGCTCAAAGGTCTCATTCCAAAAAAGGCAAGGTTTCCCTGCATATTGGGAGGTCTGGTTCTGGGTGCCACGATAGTCAGCCCCATTTGCTGTATAACATTCTGGGAAGAGATGGAAATGGAAAAGAGAGAATCTATGTAGGTTTAGTGTTTGATTGTTCTTCCCTCACCCTCCACCCCATCCCCAAGGGACCATGTTTCCTTTCACTAACATGTTTCCTGCATTGTTTAGACAACTAAATACTTTGCTGGGTCTTATTTCTGACATCTGATGAAACAAATATTCACATGTATGAAAAATTTTACATTTTCTAAAAATGCAAAGCATTTTTAATTAAATTGTGGACTGTGAGGGTGACAGAGCAGAGGAATAGTTTGCCCAGAGAGGCTATGGAATTTCTGTCCTTGGAGATACTGTGGTCCTGGGCAGCCTGCTTTAGCAGAGGGGTTGAACAAGCTGACCTCCAGAGGTCACGACCAACCTCAACCATTCTGTGATCATCTTCCAGAAATAGCAATTATAGTTAGTGTACCATAAATGTGTCCATCCTGTTTTTAATTAATACTTGGTAACATTTCTCATCCATGCATTTATTTTAAAATGGAGTTAAAATACAGTAATCTGACAGAATGGAAACTGCTGTGTTACAGTGCTGTAAACATTTCTTTGTACTGAGTATCATTACTGGGGAAAGTCACAAATGCTTTCTACTAACTGCAGGCTTCAGAGTTCTATATAATAGTGTTCTCTGTAGAAACCATGTAACAGCTGCAGAGATGTTCCACTGCCCTGAGGCGGAGTGCTCTGAAGTGGAGTGTGCTGATCTTAGGTGTCCCTCATGAGAGATACTTTACAAAGCAAGGCTGGAAAGACCTTTGAGTCTGAAGAGGAAGAAAAACAAACATGTCTAGCTTAATCCTGATAGTAACAGTACATCTTTTTGTATTTAAAAACACTGTGGGAGAAGAGAAAATTAGTATTATAACCATGCCTTTGAAATTAGTTTAGTCTGGGCCTACAAATATCAGAACGGTGCAATTATAGTGATTATTTCACAGTTTCATTACGCAGCAGATGAAAGCTGATGTTTTTGTGCCTTCACTGTGTATTTTCATGCCTAGGCAAGTTAGGATTTCTACTAAATGGAATTTTATTGCTGAAGACACACAGAAGAGATGTCTGCACAGCCATTACTGTATACTGCTATGATCTGTGGACAGAAAGTTATCTAATTTAATAAAATCAGGCTTCAAGTCAATATTCCTCCTTACTGGAATTTACCTGACTGCCTCAGCCATGCAGGTGAGCTACATATACTTGAAAATGCACATCTATGTTTCCAGTATTCAGGCAACCACAGATATTTGCAAAAACAGATGATAAAAAACCTACTTTAAAGTCACCACAGTGTTGCAACTTTCTTCAATACCTCTTTTGCTTTGCAGTTAATGTATAAAGTTTTCTATGTCATAGCTGAAAAATGTAAGTTAGTTAATGTGGCAGAAAAGAGAGGAAAACATAAACTTAATAAACAAAATAACACACAGTATAAAAAAAGTAGTTTTGAGAAGATATAAATAATCCAGAAAATACATCTATTTAGTGCAATTACTTGTTTTGCTTCTCACTTCTAAATGAGAAGCAATATATACTAACATCTACTCTGAAATGCAAGGAATGCTACAATACCTGAATGTAATCTGACACAAAAACTTAAGTTAACATCGAGCCATTCTGGGATTTGCTAAGACTAGCCCATGCTGTAGTTTGCAGAAATGACTGCCTTTCATTTTCATGTCAGCTCATTTTAATAGATTTTCTTCAAACTTCATTGCACTAGTACTTTCAGGACACTGCTCAAAACGAAGAGTCAGAGCATTTCACTCCTCTTAGCTGTATTTTTTTGTTCCCAAGACAATAGGTAGCTGTAACACTGCTTCCTGTGTTGTTCTGCACTACCAAGAGATTTGGGAAAAATATGCCAGCTGAGCTGTAATGAGGCTCTCCCAGCTTTGTTGGCATTTGGATGTAGAAGTGAGAGGCAGTTAGATACCACTAAAAAAATTGATTATCCCAGAAAAAAAAATATTAATGAAAATTTAAATTATGGAATTTAGCAGCTGTTGGCAAATGAAATACCTTTTTGTGTTACAGAGAATTTGCTAGGAAATTTTAATTTTGTTAATAATTAATAGTAGTCTTGCCATAGCATTAGAGTGCAATCTTTTCAAGTAAATATTGGCATTTAAATATGAGGCCCTCAGTCCTTTTTTACCTTGAACAATCAGCTTTGAGATCTGCTGAGATATATTTTGTACAATTTTCTGTAAAATTCCTAGTAACATGGATACTACTATCAGCATATTCAGTATCTTGGCAGTAAACAGCTGAATTATTCTATTTATCACAGTAATTTTGCTGCACAACAGCCAACACACTATCTTATCAATCTCACTCTGAAATTAATATTCTCAACATAGTGAAGGTGCAAAGCAAATCTTTCATTTGCAGACAGACCACAGTCCTCTCTGTTTCAAATCCATAGGCTGCGCTTTAAAGACAAGAGTTCTAAGAGATTCTAGAGAAGAGGAGGCTAGACAGAACCTCTACCCTTCTTTTCATCTTGCATCGCTGGTGTGATAATTCTGTGAAAAGATGTGCTTAAAAAAGCTCTGCCAGGTTTGTCTGCACAAAACTAATTCAGGTCACAGAAACCAGAAAAGAGTGGACTGAACACTACTAGTAAAACTCTTGGGCTTACTCACATTACCTGATTTCCCTTTGGTAGAAGAGAGGTGGGAAAAAATCAAAACCAAACAACTGTCACTTCTCCTTCACTTTTGTTGCACCTGTGGGATCCAGGTGCCTCACACTGGTTGAAACTTCCATCTTACTTTAGGCTGTGGAGCCGTTTGTTTGGAATCTAACTAACATCAGAACAGTGACTTAAGGAAATTACTACCAGTTCTATGAATTTCAGCAAGACTATGGTATACTACAACAAAACTTGCACCGTATCCAAGTGCTCTCTGGGTGGCAGACAGCAAGAGAAGAAAAGGCACTTTGGGGTGGCCAACAGATTACTAGAAGGCATCAAAGTGCCACTGTGCGTGATAGATTTGTCCTGTGGTTTCTCTTCATGTACCCAAGGCTCAGTTTAAACCACCCTGCCAAACATAAACCTGTTTTAAAACACCAGGGTTTTAGTACATGGAGAAAGCTGTGACCATTCAAATTTTGAAGTCTCCAGTCCTCTCGTATTTGTAACATCTTAGTCATCTCATTTTCAGACATAGTCTGAGGTAGAGACTTGTGTCAAACCCATTATTAAAATCAATTTCTGTGATTACTTCACTCTGTTAACTGCCTGATGCCCCTGCTGCTTCTACCCTATCATGGGGATGACTGCAAACAAAACTAATGGAAAACCATTGCAGTAGTTTTAGTCATGAAAAGCTGAATGGTTCCAACAAGTCCTGTTCAGGATAATGCTTAGTGAGAAAACATGGACTGAGGTGTGTTGTCAGGGCTTTTTTCAACACATAAGGTGCCATGGGTGACAGAAAAAATAACTCTTTTTTTAAGAGAACACTAAGACTAGGTAAGTATACATTGAATGGCAACTGCTAGAAAGAAAAAGCAGAAAATAAGCCTGGAGATGGTTGTCCACTATGAGCAAATGCTCAGTGTGTGATACAGGTTCACAATTAGTTTTATTAGAGCCAGATCAACATTTGGAAGATCAAACAGCAGCTGTAGTTGAAATTTTTTCCATCTGTCTTGGTTTCTTCTTCGATGTAGGGACCTTACAATGATCATTTATGCCTTTGTTACTTTGGGACTGTATGGCTGCCTGCACTCCACATGGACGCCACTTTAGGATCACTTGGAATATTAAGGTAGTGCAGAATGTGAGACAGACTTTTTTACTGAATGAACCACTTATGATAAAACACTGACATTTAGAATCTACTTCAAATGCTGACTAGTGGCTGGACAGATTAAAGTTTGACAGAAACTGGCCTACCTGGGCCAGAAATTATTCTACCAGCTATTGCCAAACAAACAGCAAGGTTTTTTCTTTGAAAAAAAAAAAAAAAAAAAAAGATTAATGAAAGGTAATTAAAAGTAGCTGTGATTTAAATCTTGGGTTTCATTACAGTGATGTGATAGCCAAAACATTAAATGTTCTGTAAAGCTGGAGCAAGAAATAAAAGCTCCTTGAATTTATGTGGTCTAACTGCCTGTTCAGTTCTCACTTGGTTTGAGTCAGAAAAATGCTTAAGCAGACCATAAGGATGTGGAATCAAAGGTGCTGGGTCTGTTAACAACCAAGTGTCAGCTGCTTTATGCATGTATGTGCTTAGTGTTCTAGGAAGATTTTAAGTCATCTCCATTCTACCTCAACTGTTGTCCTAGTTCCTGCTATAGATTGCAATTTAAGCACTCCTCCTTAAATAAAAGCACTGTATCTAGGTGCAGATGGCAACAGTTACAGGCACTAACCAGATGCTGCAGTCTCTAATTTGATTGAAAGGGTATAATTAGACAGCAGAAACACTTCAATGAGAGAGTAATGCACAGAGGAAAGGACAGAAACCACTTAACTGATGCCAAGATACCCCAGCAGTAACAGAGGCAGGGGCCCACGGATGGAGAGGACAGAACACCAAATTACCTTCTTCAGATGAGAACATTTTTGTTTCCCTATGGATGTGAATAGAGATTCTATTATCATAGGTTGCCACAGTTCTTCATGGGGGAACACTGATTAAAACCAGAAGAAGCTTCAAGAGATCAAAGAGACAAATATGGCTTCTGTGGTCATTATTAAAAATATTTTTAGCAGTGCAATGGTTTTCTTTGAAGATGCAGTTTTATCGATTGAACCAAAAGTTGATTTGCATACTGTCATATGATTGGTCAGGAAAAACATAACCTCATTCCATATTACGTTATGATGCAAGATAAATGTTTTGGGGAAGTATTATAAGGCTGTTTCAGACCTCCCTAAGTGAAAAATCAGTGTAGTGTTTCTACATTACAATACTTTATTATTCTAATTAAAACTAATATAACAAAAGCCCTTATCAAAACTGACAGGCCTGGGTGCCTGTGCTGTAATAGTAAAAAGCCTGACAACAGAACAGTTGCTACAAAAGAAAAAAAATATGAGGAAAGAACAATCTTTGTTTGAAATTGCAATTTTAAAAGTTGCTAGAAAATAACTTCTAATTTGGTAAATCAGCCAGTAAAATTCTGATGTGATGCTATGAGGGCACTTGGTTAGCTGATTGTTTCTCCTTAGCAGGGTATGGGTACTCTGCATGTAGTTTAAAAGTCTCTCTCATTTTACGTATCTGCAAAGACACACAGAGACATACACGTATGACTTTGTAAAGTCCTGAAATGCAGTAACTTTTGCTGGTCAGAAAGAGTCTTATTTAGCATTGGTCCAAACCAAAGAGCAGTGACAGTGAATACTCACATGACATTTGATCAAACCTTTACTTAAGCAAGTCTGTCCTGTAAGAATGTGCATTCCTGGGAATGCAAAGACATGTGGAGTTCCATACTTGTTCTCCCTGGCAGTGTGAGAGTATATGTGCACTTGTTATTCTTGTGGGACTTTTGATTACTAACCTTCAATCTAATAATTTTTTCATCACTTCTCCTTTTCTGTTTGGTTTGGGTTATTTTGTTTGGTTCGTTGTTGTGTTTTGTTTTTGAAAAGGTAAATTCTGTCTGACTGGCTAGACCCTCTCTGGAATATGTTGGAAGCCAGCATGTTATGATACAAGCATAAGAGGCAGTTGTCATTATTTATAATGCTTAAAAGTATGTATTTTGTACCTTTTTTCTTTTTATTCATACAATACAAACATTCTATATGAGCCACAGCTTTGCAGCTGCTGGCTGGTCTTCAGGCACAAGATGCAAACACACTTGCTTGTCCTGTGATTCTTGATCACTGGAAGTAAGAATGCATGATGTGGCTCCATAAGAATTTCTGTTCCTTAATACACCCATTTATTTTCTTTCTTTATGAAGTTTTAAAACTGTTGTTTCATTGTCCAGAGTGGCAGATGGAATCCCTTTAGAAATTTTATCAGGATGGCCCATAGATACTGTGTGGATGGAGGGAGTGGTCAGTTGCACAACCAGGATGGTGTGATATGACAAAGAATGCAAATTTTGCAGCTGGCAGCATGTAATCCCTGCCTCCCTCCCACTTCTTTGGCTCCGTCCTGCCTAAATCCATTCACATAACTCTGGATTTTGAGTTACACTCTATGCATGTACAAGCATGATATGCTGAACTGCCTGATTAATGATTTCATTTTCTGTCTGGTTAGAAATACTTTTTTGAGTATTTCCACGATGATTGCTTAAGGCATATCAAGTAGAACTGCTTCTTGAGACATAGGCAGAAAAAGAAGGTAAGAAATACAAAGTTTGTAAGAGAAGGCTGAAATAGCAGCTTAAAGGTAAGATTCAGCTGGGAAGAAAACCAAGAACATGGTGACCCAGTATTACTAAATGGACTGAAATCAGATGAAGGAAAAAGAAGACTAATAATCCTATGCATTTCTGATGGGGAAATGAAATTAAAATGATAAATACAGAAATTAGAAGTGAGAACTTACTGCACTGAGTATATAAACCAACATTTTTTCACTGAAAAATGTGAAGGCATTTCCATCTTTCTGGCCTTGTAATACAAAGCTCACCAAATGTCAACAATCCTTTAAAGTTGGACAACCTATTCACCCATCCTTATTCCTGATTCACTTGAGATACGTGGTATGACTGAATGCTGCAAATGTCAGTGTTTGGATTAGTAGAAACTGTTAGATATCACACAGCAAAGCAGAAACATTCTGTGAAAAGCAGCGCAGTACTATGTGCAAACCCAATTGCTAATTTGCTCTAACTTCTGACAATGAGAGTAATTTTTTATAAGGTAATTCCAGAGGCTAAAGTTTCTCTCCTATCTTAGCAGATGGTGATCTGACGTAGTCTGTATTTTGAATGCATTTTACTATTTAACTTATTACGAGATGCATTTGATTATAAAAAAGGAAAAGGTACCATATGACAAACTGCCTTACAAACGAAATTTCAGAACTCTGTTAGCTTCAAGTGCAACATGACCCAGCTGATCCTGTTTAGTTCCTGTGGAATTAAGGGTCAGGAAGATCCTGAGGCATGGTTTGTGAAAATTAGCAACTCTCAATATTTTGTACGTGCCATAGAAATTACAGGTGCTTGTTGAAGTGTAGATTTGCACTATTTCCAGGCTCTTTAGAAGACACATGGGTGGCAGTGCTTTCTAGATCCATTCTCCTTTGCTACCCTTTCAGAGAGAGGCATTATATATTCTCTCCTGCTCCCAGTGCTCCAGCTGCTTGTGCTCTGGCATCTCTGTCCCCTTCAGTGGCTGCCAGTGCATGCAGTTAGAAGTTGGCTAGAGGATAGAAGTGAAGGTGCAGAAACCTTACCAGAAGACATTGTTCAGCTTAAGCAAAGGAAGGAGCACCTACTATAGGCACCAAAATGTCCTAATGGTACTGGGAACAGACTGCTAGACATGGTTTAGCTATGTTCATGTCTAGGCAGCTCTCTACAGGCTTATCTAAAAAGATTCTCATATTTTACTTACTTCAGGTAACTACCAAGGAGTTTGAAAGTTTACTTTCTGAGTTATCTTTCTTGTAAAAGGCTTTTCCCAAAAAAAAAAGTCTGTATTTTCTAAATCTATTTAAGTGCATATACAAAAACTTGGCAAGCAACTATCTGTTCATGGTGAAAACATGTGGAGCAAATTCTGTGTTATAAAGAATAATAGTGATTGGAATATGCAAAATGTATCCAGGAGGACCATACATCTGATGGCTGAAACACTGTGATCATATGGAATGGCCACTTCGATCTTGTGAAGCTGGGCCAGTGCTTATCAGAGGAGAACCACAGTACTTGAAATCAGCAACAACCGAGATGAGGACAAAAGGGGGTGCAGAGAAACTGTATGTGAAAATTCACAGTAACAGGTAGTGAAGCTTTAGGCTTCACAGATTCCTTGGCTGAACGAGAACATGAATGGTCAGAGGAGTCTGTGCTTGACAGCAGCTCGGGCAGCATTGTAAGAAGGCCACCTTCCAAGCTCTTCAAGTCCCTATTCTGCCCTGCTGTGACTGATTATTTCATTTCATCAGCGAGTCAGTGTACCCATGCCCCCCACACTCCTGTCTCCCTACAGATCTAGCTCCACAACCGCTTTGATAAAAAATGTACTGCCCTTCTTCCTCTCACCTCACGCTTACATTACCATTTTCTGAGCTCTCGACTCAGTGAGTACAGGGAGATCCTCAAATATCCTCACGGTGCAAACTGCTCACGAAAACACCCCCTGCATGTTTGCACCAGCAGCTCCAGCCCTGCACCGGTGGGGCGAGCAGGAAGGACCGTCGTTACGAGCTCGAAGAGGTGCTGCCGGGCGGCAGAGCCCTTCCGCGGGAGGCTGCCCCGCTCCGCCGCC
>NW_009953324.1:52246-80332 GCF_000747805.2 Chaetura pelagica
GGCGGGGCCTGGCGCAGGTGGGCACGAGGAGGCGGCAAAACCCGGAGGCGAATGGGGAGCGCGGCAGCCAGCGGAGCGTGCGGCCGAGGGAGCAGCATCGCTTCTGCGCTGCAGAAAGGTAGCTTGTTTGTTTGCCATCTACATGCAGACAGCAAATAACCAAAAAAAAGGGTGGTACACTACAAAGCTAATTTCTACCAAGGCTTATTAGCTGACCTCTGACACATTTTAGCAATAGCAGTGCCTCTTTGCTAAAAAAAACCCCAAACCAACCAACAGGAAAAACACATCACCACCAGCAGCAAAAATCGACACTTGCTTTGTCAGGAACAGGAGGGCAGGCGTAGTTGCTGCTGGAGCACCGTTACTCTTCTGCTATGTGAACAGAAGGGAGAGAGTAGTTTTTGTTGCTCTGAAAAAGGAAGCAACAAAGTACAGTTTGTGGGCTTTATCTGTTTTATCAATGCACACTATGGTACTTGTCTTGTTTATTTTTAATGGTGAATGCCAGAATATGTCATTCCTCCTAACGCACATGATATACGAGCATGTTCAGTTATTTGGCTGACAAATTCTGCTGAAGTTCCTGATCCTGAGCTTTGGTGAGCAAACATTATTTTGTGGTGGCTGATTATATGTGTGTGTATGTATGCACGTGTGAAGTATGGAACTGAAGATCGGTGTGATGAGAAGGTTCCCGAGACCAACCAGAAGGATCAAGTTGTGGTGGTGGGTGTTTGTTTTAACCCCTGCTTTGTTTATGATGGGCTAAGGGGAATAATTCTGATCCATGGAAATCAGCTGTGTTCTCAGATTAACATACATGCTTTTCAGGAGGATCAGAGTTCTAATTAATTTCATAAATTCTCTTCCCAATCTGAGCTACTGGCATCAAATGCTGGTAGTAGCATTCCCTTACAAGTCACTGTGTGTGCTTGCAGCACCTCCGTGTGGTATGTGCTGTCTACCAGCATATGAGACATTACAATTTAGTGATTCAAGGACCCACAGAATTCTCTCCAAAGACTGGGATCCTACTATGTTGTTACCAGTTCACCCAGTTTCCATTCCATTTTGTCTGTTATTCTGTTCCTGAAGGACACTGGAATAGAGATTGCTTACAGATTTTTAAATTGTGTTGATAATGTAATTGAGAAAATCAACTTTTTTATTTCCAAAAGGCCTATTCATTCTTCCAGTGCCCCTAGGCAAATCACCTTCATTCACTCTGCTGCCTACTTTCACCACTGATCAGTTGCACACACAGTTCATATGTGTGTATACAACAGTTGCACTTTTTTTTTACTTTTTTTTTTTTTTAAATTAAACTGTAGCTGGCTGGCTACGGGCAGCCCATTTGATACCAATGATTATTCCCCAGTCTTCTTTTAAAGTTCTTTTTCTACAGTATTTTTTTTCTTTCTGTTGTACAGAATCGTTTCTATTTCAACTTACTGATTCAGGATCACTTGTCCTCATTTTATAATTTTCTGCTTGTGGTTTGTGGCCTCTGTTTACAAACAACAACAATGGCAACAGCAACAGCAGCTAATAAGTAATGAATAATTTTAAACTGAATAGTAGATGGTCTGAGGCACTTCTTTCAATTTATCTTGTTCCTATTATAACGTAAAATCTGTGCTGTTTCAGTTATTTACATTTCCTGTACATTTGGTATGTAGTTTGTGTTGTGCCATGTTTTTCCAGTAGTTTATTGATTTAAGACCTTAGAAATCCAGGCCAAATAACCTGCAAAAGTTAGTAATTCTTTCTCTATCAAAAAGAGTTGTATAATGTATAAGAGTTGCAAATGATGAATTTATTTTTTTTTGGTAAAATAATTCTGTACAAGGTACTAGTTCAGAAATAACTTTTAAATGAAGATAATGAAACATGCTGTAATACAGCTAGATATTTCTTAAAAGGAAAGAATATGCAGTTATTCAAGGAAAATATTGCACGTTTTGCAAAACATTTCCACTGCAGGTACCAGATTTTTATTTTTTTTTAAGATGGACTCTATTGGACAATTGAACAAAGACTGATTTTTGAAAAAATAATTATAAGTAAACCTGGAAGGAAAGGTTTCATTCTCTAAGTAGTTGCCCTTCCTCCTTCTCCAATGTACCTTTTATAATTAGGTCAGAAATGAAACAAAAATGCCACTTTGGGCTCTGCATTCAAAGACTTCCAAACTTCAAGAATGCAATGTTTAAATGTCTTCAGTATGTTTCCCTTTCCACCGCACAAACCTCAACAATCTGCACATTCAGCCCAACTTGCCAGTAGTCCACTGTGCATCCACTTTCACATCTGTCAAATCACCATCAAATGGCCCAATAGAAGATAAATGTCTCTCTGATAATGGCTAGCATAGTAAGTTAGGATTATTTTCATTTTTACCATCTTTCAAGTAGAAGAAGAAAAGTGCCGAGAAATCATTAACTCTTGTGATTTTGTAAGAACTCTTCTGCTGGCAGAGGTGTGACTGTTAGAAGAAACTAATGCCTGTAAGTTTGAGAGTGGTACTTTCTGCAGCAGTATGCTCTGTGGTGAGGGCAGGCTGAGCCCACCACGAGGTACTCCTAGGAAGCTGTTCAGCATTTCCCGTAAAACTCAGCACTTGTCATCTTGAAAACAGAAATCAAATCGTAGCATATTCTATAAAACATTGCTTGTGTTTGAAAAGTCTCTCTGTGTTGCTGTGGACAATTCAATCCTCTGCTATGCCTTTTATGTATGTCATTAAAAACTCCTCTGGAATGTCATTGTTTCTTGTTCAGATACAACTGGAACCTCTGAAACAAGTTTCTGCATGCCTTTGTGTCTATGGAAGAAGAAAAAGTTTAAAAACAAAAAAAGACTAGAAATTACTGTTAAAGTAGTTACCATAATATCATTGCTTAGATCAAGCTGAGAAGAATATTGGGTTAGGTAATTGTGCACCAATTTTTAAAGTACCAGTTCTGTGTAATTGAAGTGCATACCTCTCCCAATAAGCAGTATTCCCCCCATAGTGAGAGAGAATCTACACTACTGAAGAAAGTAACCAAAAGATGTGACCGAAGGTTATGTAGCACTCCTCCTATTTGAGCAACATTTGATGAAATTAGAGAATACCTACAGTATGCAGGACTACTTACTTCTCTTCTTATATAAAACATATGATTTGTCATAGGGTTAGATTTACCCTGAGCTCCAGAAGAGTATACAGTAGATGACAGACTTACGTGATTCAATAGTTGTCTAATAAACCTTCCCTAGTTAAAATTTACCAGTTCAAAATTTGTTACTACTGTACAAAGGACTGAATCCTCTTCTGCTACCCAGATATACAGCCCTGGACTTTATTAAGTGTGCTTAATAGCACTTAAAGAGTGCTATGTACTTTATTAAACTATCTCGATTTTTTCCCACAAATGATAAGCTTTTTGTAGCACATGAAAATTATCTACAGATTTGCAAAATATGCAAGAGTTTAGAAGGGTTGATAGCTTAATTTTTTTGTTTGTTTGTTTTTAAATTGGCTTTTGATGTACAATTATTAACTTAGAGTAGCAGCTCTGTAAGCTGGTCTTAAATGTGAGAAGTCAGTGCAGCTGTAATAGTAGTGTTGGTTTTACATGTCAGAATCTGGTGTGTGTAAAATTTGGCAAATACAGGAGGTTTCCTTTGTCTGTGAATTCTTATTTATGCAAAAAAATACTAGTTGCTGCAGGTATGTATCCTGTGTTGTTTTTGTTTTGTTGTTTGTTGGGTGTGGGGTTTTTTTGTCCAGGGGAGGTTTGGGTATGAGCGTTCTCTGTGGAGTGTAGAAAACAATGCTTATGTGATTTAAAGGCAAGGGGCAAAACTTGACAGGGTCTCTGGCCCTCTGATAGACAGTTAATTGATGATTGATCTCAGAATCAATAGGCTGTATTTTCAGTGATGGATGTGGCTATCATACTGGATTCTGTTTCAAGAGGCTCTGCAGTGACAAACCTGTTAGAAAGGCGCAGAGCCAAAAATATTTTTTCCAGTGTCTTGTTATCACTGGCTAACAGAATTAATTATAATTAATTAGTTATAAGTAAGTGACTAACCACATAATATTTTTAGAGATGTGATTTTAAAACTTGATTGTTTTCATAGCAAGTTTATTTCTGTGTGATAGCAGGGTTCCAAGAATGGGCAGCAGACAGCTATATCTTAAAAATTCTATTCACTTCTTTGGCACAAGAGCCATGTAAGTGTTCTCTAGGCAAATTAATTTATTTTTTAAAGTGGGAATAAGTTCAAAGATCTGTGTAAAGTTACAGAATCATGCAATGTATTCCTTTAATGATACATCAAATTTACCTATCGGTATCATGAGCACACCTGTTCTGAAACAGAATACTTTTAGTCAGGTAGCCTTATCACTCCAGAAATAAATTGTCTTTACCAAAAAATCCTGTTACTTCTCATTCGATCAATCAATAAATCACATTTGTGTTCTGGTACAATTGCAACTTTCCTTCATGGTCTCCTAGCTGGACACAAGGATACTTCGGATTGATGTTTTGCATGAAACATAGCAGCAGGAAAACATCATGTCTTGATTTTTTTGTCATTGAGAAAAAAACATTAAAAATATTATAGCACTTGCTATTTATTTAGCAGGTTTATTTGTGTTTTCAGTTCAATTGAGTCTTACCTCTCCTTTCTACATAAGAATGCCAAGCGTGCCAGAACTGCAAGACCCACTATTCCAAATATGCAGGCAAGAAGAATTACTTGTTTGATATCTGAAAAACAGAAACCAACCACAACAAAATAGGAAGACATTGATAGATTTCTTCATATTTTTTTTGAATGTAGTCATATGTGTTAATTTTTTAAATTTATATAGAACTGCCAATACCAACAACTAACAATTTTTCAATCCTTTTTCCATATGGTTTGATTGCTTTAAAAATGGTTTGTAATTTAGCATTAACGTTTTGAAAGTGCCACTGCTGCTTAATGCTCTGTGTAAAAAACAGCAAAAGTCATTGTTCTGGTGTGGGTACATTGAATGGCATGAGAAAGTATGAATGTGCTAAAAGTATTAATTCTGTGACTACATAATAAGGACACATGAAAGACAGAAACCATATATTAAACAAATTTTGAATAAGAAATCTCTAGTTTTCTTATTCTACTAAAGAGCTGCAGTTACCAATTCTGTCTCCTTCTTACTGGTGTAGGATAGTGCTAGCAGGATGCTGTATGGCTGTGGTGAGCAACAAAAGCTGAAGATCTCACATAGTTAATTATTTCATCACACTTAAGAGAGTTCGTAACAGTTTAGGAGCTACAGCATCTGAAGTGAACTGTCTGGAAGAAACAATTCTTCCTGAATTTTTTATCCTTTAAGGAAAGTACCTGCTGGAATACTGAAGCTTAAGGAAAGAAGTGGCTGGGATACATAACGTGTTTCACAGGCATTGGTCCTTCATCCAGTAACTTCTGTACAAGGCTCAAAAAGTTCTGTTGGTCTTGCACACCCCTTATGGGCAGGTACCCTGTCTCTGCCAAGTGCTGAGAACCCTCTAGTGGCCCTTGTAGTTAGGTCCAGTAGTGATTTGCCTCTACTGTGAAATATTTGTATTTAATTTAGAATCTCAGGTTATATTTCTTGATTTTAATAAGCTTTGCAGCCAGTCTCCTGGAGGTGATAGACAACAATTCCGTGCTAAGAAGACCTAATGTTTTTGGCATCATGACCTGAATAGAAGTGTGGAAGGCTTATGAGATATCTGACAGCTTTCCAAAAAGAACTATGTTAACACAGCTTGAGCCTGGAAAATTAAACCTAGAGAGGAAAAAAACCCAAACAAACAAAGAACCAAAAAAAACCCCCAAACCTCAAAAGGCAGACAAAACCAGATTGCTCTTAACAGCACCAAATTATTATCTGTCACAAACAGACTATGTGTGTTTATATATAGCTAAGATTTTGGAATTTCTAACTGCATTTTACTTCTGATTTTACTAGATTCTCCTTTTTCCTTTTGCTGGATGGTTTCTTTTTCTTTCTCTGTGATATTCTGTGAAAAGGAGGTTGCTGTGGTACTGGTAGAACTTGCAGTGGGATTGTAATTAGAAGCATAGCAAAATAATTATTAGCAGAGGATTTCCATGGAAACTTTAATTCAAGGAAGCAATACTCAAGAGCAACAATGTGCAGGCCCAACAGCATAATTTATGTTTGAAATTGAAAGTACAGAAATGAGTTTTGCAAAATAACATGTTCAATTTTCTTGTTTCCATCTCTCTTTCCACCCAGTTTTGATAGCCCTCATACCTTTATTTTAACTGTCTTAACTTTTGAAAAACAGAAGCATATAGCAACTGAAAAACCTTGGTGATTTGCCATACAGAGCAAGGACCACTGGAAGCTGAGAATAATAGAGGGCTGGCCTCTGTATTCCTGACCAGCATGAAAGAAATAATTTGAAAAATTTGGCTTTTATTATTTTGTGCTGGAAGTAGAAATGTAACCACTAATCACAGTGGCTAGGTTGGTGGTCACCCAGTCAGGCGCCCAGAAATTTGAAAGTGCTGTCTGTTAATTCTGTCAGTATTTTCCTGGCATCAAGAAGGCACTCTCTCACAGGGCTTGATAAAATGGATTTTCATGAAAGAGTAACAAAGTAACAACAGGTTTTGACTTCTGATGCAAAAGAACAAGGCTAGATATGACTGGCATTATTAGGGTATAGCAGTAAAAAAAAAAACAGCAACCCCCCCCCAAAAAAAAACCCCTGTGTTTGCAATTTATATTTTATTTTGTCTTGATTGGTTGCCAGTATTGTCAGTGCATACTCCAACTTCCTAAGGTTGATAAAAGTAATTTCTGTATCACATTACAAATGATTCTCAATTATCAAATCGTAGGGAAGGTCTTTGTTACAAATAGATCAATTGAATTATTTTACACCTTGTTGTTCTTTGTCATCTTTTAGAAAACCAAGTGTTGGAAAATATTGCAGGTTTTGTTTGCTTATCCATAAAGCTGCTGCATCTCTCCCTCATTCTAAAAGCAGTTAATCTCTGCACATCTTCTAACTCCTTGTCTCTGATCTCTCAGAGCTGGCTTTTTGCCCTCCTTTCTCTACTGTAAATGTCAGCATTCAGTTTGCTTATCGAGACTGATTGGCTGCTATCCAGTATGTATGTGGTTGATGGCAAAATGTTCTTAGCTTTCAGCTTGGCAAAATGTTTTGCCACTGATTTTCAAGATCTGGCCTTATTTTGTAAAGATTTCATTCTTCTCAGATTTTTAACAGACAATCTATTATTACAGTGAACTATGAAGCATGCTAAATCATCTGCAAACTTCTGAATCTCATGTTTTCAACAGTTAACTAAAGTACTCTGTATGCTCTAGACTATGATATTAAATAGAAGTGTTTTGAAGTATCTCTAGTTTCACACTTTCCAAAATAACATTGCTACTGAGATTGGCTCCTGTGAACACAACGTTGCATATCGATAACTAACATTTGACTCGTCCAAGAAAACATTCCATAAATGTTCACTCATCTATTTTAAATTAGGCAACATTCCCTGTTTTGTATGTGCAAATGTTCAATAATTATTTTTTATGCTGAAGTGCACAGTCTGCTGCTCAAACTCACTGCAGTTCATTTCACAAACGCCACTAAACATGCAGAACTGTGTTGGGAAAGAACAAGCAATTGGTGCAGGCCTGCAGAGGCTGATGATGTTGGTCACTGGCAAAGAATACATTACTGGTGTGTTGTGCACTTTTCACAGTTCTTTGGAAGGTGGTCAGAATGGAGAATCTGTTGATATATTTGATGAATACTTTCGGCAACAATTAACTCAGCATTGAAAGTGCTTAAACATACCATGTGGCCTTGCTTCACTCTGGTGCTTTGAAACGTTGCCACATTGAGGACGTTTGGAGTGCACATCGTGTATGAGTAAAAGAGTTGAAACTGTTCGAAAATACTGGGCAGTTTCTGCAAAGTTTCTCTTAAGGCACTCATTTTAAAAGATGTGGCTTCAAAACCCACCCCTCAGATGGCTCAGACTGGATACATGTTAGCCCCAGTTAGTTGCAAATAAGGTAAAAACTGTAGTAATGATGAGAGAATGAAGGATGACAGTAAATGGTTGGGGGCTGTGCTATCATTTATCCTTGAAAAGTGGCTCAAATTATATGGGTACTAAAGGATTTCAATAATCTCTATATGTATGCATAGATAATGTATTTATAAAGCTGCTAAAAGAACATTATATTTACATAAGCAAAGGACATTAAAATAACACTGTAAGGATTCTTTTTGTAGACTTTGAGGTTTTGTGTTATGGCACAGTTTTTGCTAAGTACTGTTCTCTCTTGTTTTGGTAAGTCTGGGTTTGAAATCCCCTCAAGAAGCATGCCGCAAGTTCCTTTCAGTCAAACCTGGAGAAAAAGAACCGTGAGTCCTAAACCATGAGAAGGAGTTGGCAGAGCCCTTGTGGTGCCCCCCAGCTGGGGTGTGACAGTGTCTGTGCAGCTCTGGCGCTGGCAGGAGCACCCACACATGCAGCCCGATGGGCCAGGGACCGGGTCCCGCCGCGGGGCAGACGCGGTGGCGGCACCGACCCGTTCCTGGCTGTGCCCGGCGGGGCTGGGGCTGCTGGGCCGGCGGGCAGGGGGTGGCGGAGGCCTTGTGGGCGTTTTCGCTGGGAGCAGCGGGTGTGTGAGGAAACCTGCCCCTCAGGTCGGGGCGGCAGCTGAGGAGACTTCTCGAGATGGAGTGACCTCCTGTTGGGTGAGTAATGATTCTCCTAGGTACATCTTTGAGTGAGCCTCGCCCCTGCTGGGCAAGTGATCGGGGTTGTCTTGAGGGGGAGGCTTTCCCTTTGAGTGAATGTGCACAGGTGGCATCATTATTATCTGTGTTATAACTAGTCAAAAAAAGTTTAGCCATTCTTAAGTAGTTGTGCTGTAGTGTATTAATATTCCCAGCCAACAGCTGAATCTGTGATACTATTTTTAATTTATTGGACTGCTACATAGTGTTGATTGGGAAAAAAGTATTAGTTGCTAGTAAACCCCTGCATATATCTGGGTGCCTTTGTTACAGAAATAGATACATGCAATAAATAGATAAATAATCCCAAAGCACCAAAACCTATTATTTACATTTGGATGTTAGTTTTTCTAGAAACCCTGGAATCTCATGTGCCAATGTCTTTTGTCAAGGGTCATCATCATATCCTGAGATTGCCTTGTTAATGATAATGATTTCTAAATGTCAATCTGTAACAATTAAGAGGAAACAGACCTGTTCTCAGGACGCAACTGGGTGTTTCTCCAGACCAGGCCCCCGTTACTTGGCAAATTCTTTCCTTTGACCCAGTGAGTTTGTAGTCCTGATTACAAAAGAAATGGATGGTTGAGCCCAGCAGGTAGTTAGTTCCGTTCTTCAATCCGTTAGTTGGATGATCCAGCCAGCCACAACTGATCACTAGTGAAAGAGACATGTCTGGTTGAAATAGTTTGGATTTAGATTAGTAAATCTCCATAACAATTATTCAAATGGAACTTTAATGCCAATTCATGGAAAGGAAAGATTTTTGGTCTAACTGGAAGACAATACTTTATGATTTTTTAATATATATATTTTTTTTAATCTAAGGAAGATATATGAAGACATAGAAAATTAAGATAAGGATTCCATGCAGTGGTACAGTAGTAGAAAAAGTGGAAAAAATGTATTTTTGTGTTTGTCTATGTATCCTACCAGTGCAGAATTTTCCTGGTAGAAGGACAATTCCTCCTAGTAAGAATGTTTACAGGTGGGTGAACCTACAGTTGAGCAAAGCCCTCTCAGTGTTAACTAGGTACCCCACAGAAAAAAAAGTAAAAAAAAAAAGTGATGGATGCTTTCTGGAATGTTGTATCACCTGGCTCTAGATTTTCTACCAGCAGCTTGTGATTCTGATGAAATAGCTTTGTGGAACTTCCCACTTGAAGGTCTCTTGTTGTCAGGACATCAAATCTGCAGAACTGGTCAGATTCACAGAGCAAGACCATGTCTTTCACCAGCGGGTCAGAAGGGTCTTCATGAGGAACGAACAGGGGCAGAAAGGAAGCATTGTGCTTTTCCCCATAGAAGAAACTATTCAGTAAGAACTCCGTGTCATAAGTAAAGAGAGAAGTTCCATTTTCAACAGCCCCTTGGGAGACAGAAAGAAGGAGATATTCTTATGCGACATTGCCTACAGACCTGTACCACCTTCTGCTACTAAACCAGGTGCTACATCTGGAAGAGATCTATGAAGCCTTACAGCTTCCTTCCACTCAAGATTATTTTGCTTTTCATGTGCAGCATCTTAATTTGACACTAAAGTTAGCGTTTGGTTAACCCGGTGTTTAATCAGTTACTTAAAATTATATCCAAGTAATTGTTCACCTATGATTTTACTTAAAGGTGGTTTTAGATGCCTGTTGGCAAAATAGTGATAAAGAAATACCTCAGACAGAGCTAGCAAAGCCAAACATTACAAATGACACAGATCCTGATCCTGCATGTCCCTGTGTTAATCATGTCTGCTGTGGCCCTCCTTTTCATTTTTGCTTTGCCAAATCAGAAGCTTCCTGAAGTAGGAACAGTGAGAATTCTCAGTATGATCTGAATCCTGGAGTATGGGTACCGTGTGTTTGATACAGAGATCAGTTGGTAGCCACCGGGTATTTCACATTCACATAATTCTTCTGGCCTATGTCCTAACCTGATGTCTGGTGGAATGCTGGCCAGTCTAATGCTGTAGGTTAGATATAGCAGCCTAATTACTTTCATTAAATGACAGCAGCCATTCTTTTACATGTACACCCCTACATCCTCTTCTTTTAAAGGAACTATTATTAAATTATTATTTTATACATCATCTTTTAAATCACCAACATGGTACTTGATAGAAACATTGCCAATATTCTGGAAAAGGTAGCTGACACTGGCTATTGCTATACTTCTATAAAACTTCAGTCTGGTGATGCTGTGTTCAGCTGACCACAGTAGATGGAATTCTTAACACGAAAGCTGTGAAATATGAGCTCTGCCTCTTGATGGAACAAAGTGCAAGATGTTCTGTTGTGTTCTGTCTTCAATCATTTGGCTATGTAGGTCACCCACTTGGGTAGAGGAGGGCATACTTGTTTTTCTTGTCTTCCCCCAGTAATAGGTTGCTTAGTACAGACTCAGTTGGCTAGTCTTTAAATCACAAGCTGTATTTAATTTGTAAACAAATTGTAATAATAGCCCAGATAAATTACTTACAGCTAGCTCCAAACTCAAACACCTGCTGGGGACTTGCATCAATTGACATGGTGGTTTTATTCTTGAAAGTATACTCATCCTCTGTGTTGCCATTCATTACCCCAAAGAGACCCTGTGTGCGATTCATAAATGTCTCTGGGAGCAGAACTGTCAGGGCCAGAAATCCTCTACTTCCCCTTATTTCCACTCCAGACCCAGAAGAGAACATCACTGTAATGTTCTGGTCAGCTGTAGAATGGAGAAAGAGACCTATAACAACGAGAGGAAGAGGACAAAATAGCTAATCATAGTGAACAGATTGTTGTGTCATCAGTTTTAACCATTTTTCATAAAAGTTTTCTTCCTTTCTGATTTACATTCTGAGGAGCATGCAAAGGAAGGCCACACCTTCGTACCTTCAGCTGATGTAAGATGGCTACTACAGAGTAGCAGCATAAAAGACCCACAGTTGATATAAGCTGCACTGCCTTCTGCCGCTATCCCAGACCAGAGCCTTTAAGCCATGAGATTATTACATCAGAGTGACTGTAAGCTGAAAGTAATGCTCTCAGTGGTCACAAGTTTCCTCTGCTGCTTGATTGTCTTGTCAAGTCCTCCTTAATATGGCTTCTTTTCCAAGACCCATCACTGTGCCTTCCATTTTTTTTTTCTTTCCTACATCTCTCTGCTTCTGCAGCTCCTTGTCAATGTAGCCTTCTTTCTGCTCTTTAATATTTTTTCCAGCCATTTGAGGAACATTAATTGCTAGCCACAGAAAACTTCCTTAGCTGAATACGGGGCTTACTGTTCAAATTCTAGTAAGGTTTAGAGTATTTGTCAAATTATTATAAAGACTAATCAATTTATCACACTTCTGGAAGAAAATAAGTCAACTTGTCATAGTCTTTCGGCAGAAGAATAGAGGAATAACATCTATCAAGGTGATCAAGGGAGCTCCTAATAGGTGAACGTGAAAGTCAGTTATATCTTAGTATATACTTTGGTTATATTTTACTATATTTCAATATGCTTCATAGGTTTCATTGCATTAGATGCAGTAATCTCATGCAGAATGTGAATTAAGGAGTTTGTAATTCCATTCACCCTTCACGGGATGACAAGGAAAACCATTGCTCTACAAGACACTGAAAGAGGACATGGAAGATGTGGGCACTGAAGCCACCTGTCAAAACTGTAATTGTCGGGATTCCGTGCCATTCTTTCATACTCCTCTCATGTCCCAGAAAGTTCAGGTAAGCACCAGGTGTTGGTAAAGGTTGTAATTGAAGTTATTTGGACATTCTGAGAGAGGAGAATATGACACTGTCCAGCCTACTGGCCAGTCAGATGACTCTTGCCTCTTCCTGGACACAGCATAGGTGCTTCCAGTTACAGCTGTCAGCGGTGCTGATGAGGATCAGAAAGGCTGCAGGTTCTGATGTGCTTCACCATGACTTCCCACTGCACCTCTCCATGGTACACAGGTACCTGGTACACCTCTCCTGCTACACAGGTAACTGCAGTGTGCTTCTCTGTAGCATGTTTGAACCATGGTTATTTGGAAGGAGATGTGTAGCGTCTCATTCTGATGGCTATATTCCTGCCCATACTGCAGCAGTCACAAGTCTCAAAGGTCAGAGGAATCCATGCGGTGGGCTAGTATAAAGACAGGGCCAGACAGGCAAACTGGATGGAAAGCACGTTCTCCCATGTTCTTTCCGTTTAATTTCTTTCACCAAGGCCCATGCCAGCTGTGCACTACCACTGAATCTGCATCAATCTGGCAGCAACCAAATTAAAGTAACGTAACAAAATAAATTCTAATAAGCTGGAATATTTCTTCTCCTTTATTTCACTCCTTACATAATTTTTGTAGTGACCTGCAGCCTGTTTCTCAAAAGGACACTGAAAAGATAGTTGGAATGTATGCATCTAGAGGCATTTCCAACTATAGATTGGCTCCTTCAGAATACAATAGCTTACAAGGCTGATTATCTGTTACTAACCTTTCAGGTCCATCCATCTTTGCTCAGAGAAGCTAATGACCTTCTGGTTCAACAGGACCTCCAGATTCAGATCCTCTGAGTAACGTACTTCAATTACATCAGAGTTGTTCTCCTGCATGGCCACTGCAGACAAGCCTGTCACCTGAGCCTCAGTTCCTTCCAAATAAACAAAAACAACCCCCCTAAATATCAAACATGCTATGAAGTAAATATGGAAGGTTATAATGATACAGGTTAAAAAAAAATTCCAATTATTTCCTATAAAGAATTAAATATTATTATTTATATTTGAGGGAATTGCTAAGCATGTAAATCCCATTTAAGACATGGATTTTGAGAATTAACTCTTCAGTGACTCATGTGACTTCTACCACAAACACAATGAAGTCTATCAAGGACAAAATACTTCCTTCATAATTTCCATCCTATTAAATGAGGTATTCAGTATAAGCATTCCTGTCTCCATGGGTGCTGAAATGCGCAGAAAGTCCATCCTAAAGTAGCAAAGGACTTTGGTACTTTATAGCTAAAGTACCAGATCCTGAAAGTGCATCCTTGAGGCCGGTATCTATAGTCTTTCCTGTTGCAAGCCCACATTTTATGCTCTGTAATATAGCACTAGATACAGAAAAAGCATAAATCAGAAGTATCTGACATCAGGCTTTTCAAATTGTCTTGAGAAGCATGACCCAATTCTGCTTTTTCATACTCTATATCCCCTTCATTTTAAAATTCAGGTATATGACAGTCTCCTTCTGACAAGCTGGTTTGCAGTCTGCCCATTGTAATTATAAAGGCCACAGCTACCTCCAGAAAGCTTCTTCTGCCCTAGGTTTCGTTTTACAAATAAGCCAAAAGACCAGGACAGAGTCAGATGCTTTGAATTAAAAAATTACCCCCCAACCAACTTCTCACCAGATCAGTGCTTCTTTTCTTACCAACTTACCGTTGAGAGAGTGTACCTGCTGTGTCCTCCCTTGGACTCTTAGAGATGTGAGATCAGACTCTACCAATGTGTATTCTCCTTGGCCTTTGAAGGTGAAGTTCAGACCATCAAATGTGAGGAAGTGAGGGTCCCCAAAAGCAGATGCTGTTTTTAAAAGCAAAGAGAGAAACAGGAGCAGGCAAAAACCACAACCCATTACTCCTCTTAGGTTCATGAGAAAAAACCCAAACCACTCATTGTGGTAGAATGGGATTTAAACAAAGGAAAATAGTGCAAGGCTGATATGTGGTAAATGTGACTTGAGGAATAGCCATGACAACCTTGAATTCTATGGTTGTGGGAACAATGAGAAATGTCATTTCTATTTCTCTCATCTTCACTGGCTGACATTTAGGGCTGCACTTTAAAACGCTGTTATGGGCAGCGGTGCTTACCTGCTAGACCCCCTATCAGAATCCTCACTGTCAGGCTAGAAGCCTGACTTGAATGCAATGTATTGGGGAGATTTGGATATGAACACGGCTAGTTCAGGAGCAGTTCACTGGGGAGCTTCCAAATGTAGCTGGAAGTGACAGAGAAATGGGATGGGGCTTTGAAGTCTCATCTGGCCTGATTAGAGAGAGATGGTAGTGATCCTCACCCTCAATGCCTTTCTGGAGTTCAGCACAAATCCTTGGTTTTACCTTTTAGATCAGCAAGAGGATGGAAGGCTGGTCTCTCCCCTCCAGCAAAGAAAAGTTCAAGTTATGTCATCTTACCAGAGATGTGACTCTCATCAACTAAGGACATCTATGTGACAGGTAAGTCGTTAAATGCTTGATTCTTAAGTACTTTGGGATCATTGTCTCTCTCAGTCTCTCCCTAAAGAAAGAGTCCCCTCCATAAATTGGGTTAATTAGGCTAGGGGAATGAAGGTAATTTTTAATTTTCTCCTTAGCAGTTAGTGCATTCAGGCCAAAATGCACTTGGAATAAACAATGGAAAATCACAGTAGAGAAGGTCTGCCCCCAAACCATGAGTTCAAGTTATTTCTCCACATTAGGTAGAAGAGGTGTTTAAGCCTAGCATCCCGTGTTCTAGGAGAGCTCTGTAAGTACCAAGGTTGGTGACTGTCTTTGTTTGAGCTGGTATTGCACCACATCCAACTGTGGCATACTCTGAGGAGATTTTAGCATCAATACTTTTGCAAAGGGTTCTGTGGCATTTAAGGCTTAGTTTTCTCAGATGCTTATGCTTGCACAAGGTTGATGCAACACTGTCCTGGCTGTGTGGTAGCCACAAAGAAAGACAAGCACCTGCAGTGCTTAGTGAGAGCTGTATTTTGCAATTTTGTCATGTTTGATAGATGGATGTAATTGCACATCTGGGAACCTTTTTGCAAGACTGTTCTTCACATCCTTCATCAACATGTCTTTGCTTAAGAGAGGCCTTTCCTTCCCGTAGTGGAACTCTATGGGTCCTGATCTCACTCATAGGCCTTAATTGCACTGAACATTCTTGCTGGCCCTCTCTATCTACACCTTCTGTCCAGGGGTCTGTCTAAGCTCAGGCCTGGCCCTTCAGTCCCTGCCTGTGTCCATCTCCAGTGCAGCCAAACCTGTGTCTGGCCATGGACCCTGCTCATCTGCACTTAAACATGCAACTGACTTTCTGGCTTGTCTTTGGGCATGCCCTGTCCCTGCAGACTTGCCTGACAGTTGCTGTTGTTGGTGTCTCACCCTGGCTACCATCACTGGACCAGAAGTTTGACCTTGTCCAGCAGACTGAATTCTCAACTTTCCTTCAAACCTACCTCAAACTCATCTGGAGATCTGAACTGTCAACTGGCTGTTGCTGCCATCACTGTGTTTGTTCTGCTTGCTTTGCCTGGGACTAGGCCTCGGGCTGACATCTTGTCCTTCCAACCTTATTTTCCACACTAATCTCCTATCTCCCTATTCCCTTGTTGCTTCCACACAGGACAATTTGATGGGGGAAATCAGGAAAGATTTACAGCCTGCTGTTGCTAGTCCTGGGAGAGTCTTGTGTCACATCACGTCTTAGCTACCTCCTTCAGTGACCTCTGCTGTTTTCTCTCTTTTGCCTGAAGCAAATCACCGCCTCTTCACACTTCTTTACAGAAGGCCACAATCCTGCTGTGAACATCTCAGCACCCCAGCAGCATAGAAAAAGGCAAGATTGGCAGCAGCAGAGATACGGCAAGATTTGAGGACTACTTAAAAGCAAGGAGCAAGAGCAGTAGATACACTTGTAAATGGTGAAATGTCCTTATTTGATATGAGTAACATTTTGTAGCATTATGGTTTTCTAGCTACTGCCAAGCTGTAATTAACCATCCCTGTCTATTGTCCTTCTGAAAAAGTGCCCACTGATGATAGGAAGTCATGGATGTTGACTACCAAACTTCAGCTATTTAGATTCCAGGGATGAGGGAGATAATCAATAGCAGAAAATCTTGCAGGACAATTAAAAACCATGTACAGATTTTGCCACTGACAGATCAATAGAAACTTTCCATGGAAAGTTTCTACAGGAAAACATTTTCTACCCTGACCATTGTCAACAGACATACATATATAGGTAAATATTCTAGAAGCTAGCACTGTACCAAAAAGCTACACTCCATATTGGAATTCTGAAGCCCTTACCAGCTCGAGGTGGGCGATACCTCCTGCAGTCACTGGAGGGCCGCTTTTTCATATAGAAATGACAGTTATCAGACCACAGGCAGCAGTAATAGAAGCTGATGACATCATAAAGCCAATGGGAAAAGCCAGGGATGCGGGGAGGCTTCATGAAAGGTGGTGAACCCCAGTCATGGCCTCGATCAGGTGTGCTGCCTCCTGTAGAGTCGTGTGTCAGGATTTGGGTCCCTGTGGAGTCATAGCAGCACTGCTGTCCTGCTGCGTACTGGGGGCTGGTTGAGAAAGTGATGAGAAGAAAGTAATTGTTCAGCTCTGTGAGCTCTGTTCATATTTATGGATATAGCTGTTTTGGTTGCCCAGCTTTATATGATGTACAGAGATGATACCTCCCAGTTAGACTTCCAACCCCCCAGGCTCTGTTCTTATAGATCAGAGCAGACTAGGGATAGGGAGGGGTGGGTTTTAACCAAGGCAGTAGGGAAGTTCTGTAGCCCTAATAACTACATGGACATAGCAAACTTTAAAATTGTTCTGACAGAAAGAGCACAAAGAATTAACTTGTTGGATTTAAGTAACCAACAAAGGATAGGCTTTATTAATCCTAAATATATATTTTAGACATTAGTACTTTTTTAGGTATCCTAAAGTTTAGCACAGTGCAATTAATTGTTTATTAAATCTAAGGCCTTGGCTTCATCTGAGCTATGAGGGCTGATATGTGAATAAGAGGGAAACAATAGTTGCTATGAACCTGGGAGTTGAGAGTTCAGAGACCTTTGTGATGCTGCTATCTCTGAGGTGGAACAAGTCATAAAACAAATGCAGTTTTAAAAAATTTTCCTTACCTGGCTTGAATGGCTCTTACACAATGCACAGCACCAGGGTGATAAGTACACACACTCCCCTGTTCAATGTCACAGCCATAATCTGCCTGAAAAACATCAACACTCAGGCTTAAGAGGGTTCTTTCCCCATTGTCCTTTCTATTTTTATGTCCCCTCCACACCCTTTGTCTCTGACTTGTGTGTAAAGTCTAAATGTATTGATTGATTGTGACTGTGTTTTGAGTAGTATGGAATTATAGGAAAAAACATGAATTTAATACTGAAGTGACTAGAGCAACAGGTTAGTCTCACCTGAGCATTTTGCAGTCTGCTACAACAGATCTTGAGGAGCAGATGCAGCTAAATGAGAATTTCAACTGTAAGTGCAAAACAAACACCGCTTGCACCAGACTAAACTCAACTTTTGTCCTGAGTTCTTAGAGACAGTGCTGTAGAACTTTTTTGGTTTTTTGTTTGTTTTGTTTCTTCAGGTGCTTTTTAACTGTACCCATTAAATTACACATAATGTTTGTAGCTTCATAACCAGGAAATTATAGTAACAAAATTACCTAACTGTTTTTTTTAAAAATATGCATAAATACATTGTCACCATTTAGTACCATAAATAGGAGAGGAAGTTACCCTACCTAGTCCTCAGCTCAGCACTGTAAGTGTAAGCATAGACTAAATGGCAATTGATTTCTAAGCTTTTGTCAGTTCCTACTTAACAGTGAAGGTGAGAAGCAGGAAGGAAGCAGGAGACAGGAAATAATGGCTGTGAACTTGAGCTCTTAAGTACAAGGCAGAAGGGTTTGCAGCAAATTGATACACGAGGCAGAATTGTGGCCTGCTGCTTCTGGTTGGGGTACTGTCTACAAACACAGGTTGACATCTTGGAGGATCTCAGAGAAGTCACCCATGCTCCCAGCTCCACAGAGTTCACTGCCCTCCCTGAATGTTTTCTGCCTGCCACTGCAACTGCCTTATTTCCCTGTTTGAAGGTGATTTCCATCTGCTGCCCCACAGGCACATTTTAATCATACTATCTGCCTCTGTCATTTGGCATGCTACTTGAGCAAATGTAAATATAATTTTGTTTCCTTGTAATGACTTTTAGAGAAGGAACAAGTGTGTAGGAAGGTGTATGGCATTCCCTAAGCTTCTACTTTGAACTGTAATGAGCCAGGGGGATTGATTAGTAACTTACATGGAACCTGCCAGTGTCAGCTCTTGCCTGTGCCAAGGTGCAAGGGCAATCTATAATTTCTTCTATGAAGTTTGGAAGCTTGTCCTCCTTTCGGTCCCATTCTGTACATTTTGCAGTTGCCCATGCATTTGTGTCATCTCTGAAGTCTTTACCAAGGTGCCAAGCCAATGCATGCTCTGAACTCCAGACTGATGGAATGTTGCTGGAAAAAAAAAAAGAGGCAAAAAATAGATCTGATAGCTGAACAACCACTGTTTTGACAATAACACTGTGTCTTAATCGTTAACTAAGATTACAAAGAATCTTTCACCTTGCAAGTGGTTATTTCCTTAGAAAGGCCACTGCTTTCTTTTTCCTTCAAAAAGCTTCAGCATATCAAAATTTTCCTAATTTAGAAGTGACATGACAGCATTCAGGAAATACGCAGTGGTCAGAATACATTTTAGCCTTTGTGATTCTGGGTTACGTGGACCTTTTTAGAGACAAGTTTTCTATTTTTTACAGTCTTTTCACAGTGTAGTTCCATTTAGGCCAGAATAAAGAACATCTGAGTTCTCTTAACAAAACCTAACCTTGTGCTCCAGTAGTGTCAGGCTCAGTGCCAATAGATAGAAACAATTCAGAATCTTTGAACTGTTCCAAGGCTACTCTGCTCTCCAGCCAGGAAAAAAATGATATGTGAAGTGTAATTAAAAACCCTCTAGAGAGAGAAAGGGTTGCCCTTCTGTGGGTAGTGACTCCTAAATGCTAAAAAAGGTTCTGATGTAATGGTAATATGTTCTAACACTGAAAAGGTGGCATTTATATTTTCACAGGCACTACACCATCTACATAAAAAGCTGCAGATGTGGAAAAATTCTGAAGGAACGTCTTTCCAAGCTCCAAATATGTTGGGGTACTTACAGAGGCAAATCACCAAAATCATGGAGAAATATACAATGAAATGAAAGGAAGTGGGCATAAATTTTGTGGGAATGCAAAGGCCTGTATACAAAATAGAAAAAAAACAACTGCAGAGGAAGAAGGCCTGTGGCTGCAGGGCCAGGAGTTCCACAGTTAGGGCCTCCTCCACAGTTGTGATGATAGAAATCAGCAGGCCACTTTGCTGAGGGTACTGTGTTTGGCTGGAGTGAAGTAATTTTTTTCATAGCAGCCTGCCATATTTTAGTTTTGTGGCCAAGTCGACTCTGGTAATACAACAGTGTTTTAGCTGCTGCTGAATGATGCTTGCGCAGTGTCAAGGCCTTATGTCTCTCACACTGGCCCTCGGGGTTGGATGGGTTGGCAGGAGGCTAGGAGGGAGTACAGCTGTGACAGCCAACCTGCAGGGACCATGGGTATATTCTATGCTATAGACCATCGTGCCCAGAAATAAATCTGCAGGGGATCATTTCCAAAGCAGCCCTTTCTGTGTGAGTGGCTGGGCCTCAGGAGGTGGTGACCAACTGCTTCCGTGTCACTTACTCTGTGCCCAGGCCTGTCTTAGTAAACTGTCTTTATCACAACCCATTTTTTCTCACTTTTTCCCTTCCAGTTCTCTCTACGTTGTTTCATTTGGAATGGAGCCTGAATCCTAATTTTTAGTGTCGGAAGGAGACAGCAGCTTTAATACAGGAAGCAATAATAAGGTACCTGTGATATATGAATTTTGTGATGTACTTGCCTCTGACCATCAGAATAGCTGCTGGGTATAATTCTCAACATTCCAAAGTCCCACATACTGTAATTTCCTTTAGTGGGTACAGGAATGAAAGAAAATTTTCCAGTATTAGAGATTGCTCTTGCCAAAGTGTAAAGATATTTCCATTCGGCCAACCAGTTTTCTGAGTAACTGTCACCTGTTAAACAGAAGAAGAAAATTGTTTTGGATGCTGGAAAAGAATACTTGTCACAAGATTGAAATTAGGTGTCTACACCCATATGTAAATGAAGAGGAAAACCTGACATTATTGCAATGAGTTATTTATACTTGCAGATCTCTTCTTGATGCCTCAGTGAAAGTGATTGCATGGTGTGCAGAGCTCTGCACAGAAGTTACACATGTGATGGATGGTTGTGCACAAGTAGGAAAAGTGTCACTTTACCTGTTTCCTGGTATCCCCAGACTTCTATGTTGATGTAGGTTGCTGAAAGTGCCTGGTGTGTCCAGGTAAGAGTTAAGTTTCCATCAGTGTTGGGGGTGCCATAGTATTGCCATTTTGTCTGATTTACCAATGTGCATTTTTCTCCGTCCAATACTTTGCTGTGATGTACTGCATTACAGAACAGAAAATAAGTATTAATGACATTTCTGCTTTGCATAGCTCAGAAAAGGCACCACTATATTATTTAAGATGTAACAATATTTCCCCTGTGTATGTTTTCTAACAGGATGAATGATATAAAAAGAGTAAGCTGAAGCTGAGAGAATGCAACCCTTACTAATACAAACCCTTTCTGTAGTTCTTAGTTTACAACATCACAATGCAGTTATTTTATGATAGATACAGCTACAAAAAGGGAACTGTTTTGGTCAACCTCATTTTTAAGCATGACATTTTTGTGTTAATGCTGCTGCTGTAGAGCATCTCTCAAAACATGAATTAACTTCAAGGCAGCAAGAATTACTTTTCTGAGGTCAAACAGTCTTTTAAGGAAGAAGGTAAGTAATCAAAATGGAAAGGCTTATATAATCCTGCATCCACAGAGCAAGAATATAGAAAGAAGAAGGATAGCGTAGATTTAACTGTAAGTAACCTGATAACCAAGTTCCAGAGTATGGAAACGTCACATTATCTGTAGAAACTTCAAAAGGGATGAAACCAGTCTCATACAGCAATGGGGAGATGCAGTGGGCTTTTCCATTCTTATCAACATAGCCATTGGTTTTGATTTTCTTCTTGAACCTGTTGATGTTGAAAACATTTTTCAGTGTCACCACTAAGAGAAGGAAGATTCTAAATGTCTCGGTTGTGTTTCATTAAGCAATCTTGTGTCATAAGCAAATCATTGCAAGTCCCATGGCTGTTTTGCCTGTAGCAGTAAATATAAACTGGAAAAATTTGTGTGTACTTTGTACTTATTATACCAGTGTGGATTCTGCTGTGCATTGCACAAGTACACAACAATCTGCAAGCCTTAGATTTACTACTTAATGACTGGGGGAGGAAGGCATGATAAATTAGCAGCAAATAACTAAAGGAACAGCAGGAAGACACTGGTGATGTTGCCAGATTAATAAGACTACACAGGGTGGCTAACATAGACCATGATATGCAGCCATTGTGAAGTCCTGGTTTTGTGGTGGGTTTTTTTTTTCTGCTAAGTCCTGTGACTACAATAAAAGTAATTTCATGCTGTTCTAGAATTTCTATTGCAAAGATTAACTCAGAAATCATTGCTCATTATTTAACCATCTACTTCCAGTTAGAGCTCTTGCCAAGTGTGTAAAGTGTAATTCCACCCATGGCCCTTCAGGATTGATGGATTGTGGCTGCATAGCTACTCCGGTGGCCTAGGGAGTTTGGGCCTGTCAGGATGTTGTACCTTGCTTGTCTGCACTGAAGTTTGTGTTGGCTATGATGATGCAACTGTGCAGGTAATTTAAAGTACCCAGTTCTGTGCTACACAGTGAATGCCTGGCTCAAAGGTTTTCTCAGTGAAGAACTAATTTTCAGGTGCTTTTCAGGTGCTGCTGTGCAAATGGGAAGGACTCCAAAATCTCACTCAGAACTTTCTGTGGAAGAACTAGAAGAGTAATGATTGTATCACACAGTAACTCGACCTAAATGAAATGATCCTGTGTAGAAATGCAGATGATGTGTATCCTTGAGGGTGAGGGTTAACAGAACCTTTGTGTGTTTCAGGATTCTGAAAACTTTACAAAGTAAGTTTTCACTCCAGTGTAGACAAGTCTTGTTTTGTGGTAATCACCTATTGTTGGAAAGTGAGATTAGAGAGGCTCACCTCCCTTTGGCAGATAAACATACAATCATGGCCCACCTGCATGTTATCATGGAAGAGGCATTAAAAGCTGTATTTTCAATCAAAAAGTCTTTGCCTCCCATCAGAGATCCTGAGTATGGAGAAATTTGAAGACAAAATTCTTTATAATCAGGACAGCAAATCCCCAAGGACTGGCACGTCACCTGGCAAGAACAGGTACCAAGCAGCTCCCCACATCGGTGTGAGCAAGAATCTTGAGCTCCTTTGTTAAAGGAAGAAAAAAAATCATAGTCAGCAATGTTATTGAACTCTTCTAGATGTTCTCTGAAACAGAAGTACATAATCTAAAGTTAAGTAACTGTAAATTAATGAAGTAGGCTGTTTATGTTAGTTCAGTAGTGTATTTAGGTGATAGCTGGTTGCTCCATGTTGAATAGAAAACCACACTTATTTACCCCCCAGCCAGTGTATAATTCCACCAAATCCATGGGTATTTTTACATCTAATAGAAAGATAAATCTCCAGAGCAGCCCCTCGGTGAGTACCGCTAATTGTGTTTATTTCTGAGAGCAGGCCTTATGCAAACCAGAATGGGGTCCCGTGCTGTCAAGCCTGTATGTGAATCAGTGAGAATGGAAGGCTAGTGCTCTTCAGTGAGTGGAAAGCTCACATTAGTGACTAGGGAGTGCTACAAATGTGAGATTATGAAAAGCTACTGAGATGTCTGTCTTTTCTGCATTTTATTTGAGTCTAACCTTAACTAGGTGGCTGTAAAGATGACTAGGTACACAGACAGATGACTTGGCCCTTGGCTTAAGTCTGGCTGAGGTCTAGTTAAACAGACAATGAGTAGTTACTGGACATGATATGAAAAATTGCTTAACACGAAACAGTGAGAAGTCAACATAGATTACAGTAACACTGTGAAGAACAATCGGTTTTCAAACAGTTAAAAAGGAGTTAAGTGAGGTAGACAAGCTGCACAGACAACTGGGAGCGCTGAGGACCTTTAGAGGAGTGGAATCTTGCAAGGGTAGCACTGCTTGCGTTACTGTATCGATAATACCATGCAATGCTGACATGTAGGTAAGTATAAATAATTCTAAACTTGGACATGGATGCAGCAAAATCGGGACCAGTGATGAAAGAGTAATTAGGGGATGGTTGCTTATTTGGGAGGTTACAAGCAAAAAGAAAGGGAGAAGTGAAGCGAAGGTAGATGTTGAAGAAGCAGCACAGGAAAATGGAGGGAAGGGAATACAAAAGGAACCATTCACACATAAAACAAGCTGCTGGTCAGTACATTTCTCTAACTGAGCCTTGCACCTGATCACCATAGCCATTTCATTCAGTCCTGTTCCTATTTTCTGTATCACCTCACTCTCTAGTATGTGGGGGTTTGTGCAAGTTGTATGTGAATTTCAGGATGATCTAGCAAGTCAGTAGGAGACCCGCACATAGGAGACACAAGGACTTGAGATCTGAGCTCAGCAAATGAGCAACTTTAAAGCCTATGCTAGCATGCCAGGTATCAGTGAATGTTGTGGGTCAGTGCATCTGCAGAGAAAAGTGTGTATTTATGGTTTTGCTAGTGACCTTCCATTGTGATCAGCTGTAGAGAAGGAACAGAAGTGGCTGGGATGCAGGTTTATAGGAGTGCTGTCTGTGTTTATTTGGATGCCAGTAAAAGCACTGCTATGTGTTAGCCTGTGTGGCTGCCTGTGTTAACATACTGGGTGTAGGATGTATATCTGCCTCTTTGCAATAGAGACTTAGCCTCCATACATGTTGGACTTAGAAACAGGAGCAGCAGTACCCACATCTGTGGGGCTGAGACAGGAGGAATTTCCTGAATCTGAGAGTATAGCAGCTCGGAGTCTAGTGGATTGGGAAGGAGAAATCTACTGCACCCCATAAGCTGCTGGGATAAGCTGCTACTCTTCAAACATTAACAGTGAATTAACAAGACTAGGAGAGGAAGAAGGAATTTAGAAAAATTTTTAAGATTAAGGAGAAAAGGTAGTAAAATGTCTCAGTTGTTTTTTTTTCTCTGCTGGCCTTCCTCCTTTATTCTAGGATAGGGTGTGGGTGTGTGCCAGGAAAAACAGGAACAGTAGCAAGTTGGAAATAAAAGTCAGCCTTCATTCTGTACCAGAAAACCTGCCCAGGTAGAAATGCTTGTTCAATACAGGGACCTAGAAAATTGTGTCTTTAAAAATATTCACTGCATTCTCCAGATTGTCTGTTTACTTACAGAAAAGATCCACTGTCCTACTGAGAAATAGCAGAGGAAAGGGTTGAAAATTACCATTCTGGTAAAAACCAGATTGTGTGCCTTTGCTTTAGCAAATGGTGTCAGTAATTTCTTACTGATGTGTACATTCTGAAGTTCAGAAGTCAAAAAAGTTTGTAGCTAAGAGCAGCAAAATTTCTGAAAGTCACTCACCTGCATTCCAAAGAGCAATGAGGGTGAAGAGCATGAAGAAAGAAACATCTATGCCAAAAAATTTCATTTTTTGTCCAGATGAGTGAGGATGGCTGTTTGATAGCCTTTGTGCCTGCCTGGGAAAAGCCTTTTATAGCGACACATGTCCAGAAATAAACAAGATTTTCACTGTTCAAAGGTTTGTTGTCAACTACTGAAGCAAAACAAATATAAGGAGATGCTCCTTTGCAGAGGTTGTGTCCTTTCCAGGAAAAGATGGAGGGGGTGGGGGTGGTAGCCAGTACAACTCCTACACATTATTTTAATAGTTACCTTTTTCTGAAATGGAAGGAGATGTGAGGTTTTTTACAAGCATTTCTGCTCCAAAGTTCAAGACCACAGGGTCATATACACTAGCTGTATGTTTCAATTTTATTGAAGAAACTAAAAACAGTTATCAGTAAGAACCATAAAGAATAGATACTGACAGTACAGTTTTGTTCAGGAGATAATAAGGCATTCAGAAAGCATTTTTACTACACAACATGTGGCAGCATGAGGGTTGTGAACTAGAAAGGTACAAAGAGATTCTGAGGAAGCTATAATTAAAAAATTTTTGCATGGTGTTAGAGCATTGAAATGTACTACAGAAGTCTTCCAACAGCACAAGGATATTCCAGCAAAGGAGAAAGCAGAGCTGAAGCAGTAACTGCTACAATGTAATTATGTTCTAAAAGCAGAATAGGAACTTCATGATGGAGAGTTTTTAGGAGATCCTGAAAGAATGCAAGGTATATATTCCACTGCTCTGAGCGAGTTTCTTTAAAAAAGGACAGGAGCTGTGTATCACCCTAAGGCTATTTTAAGAGCTTACTCTAAAGAATGCATTAGTGTTTTCTGGAAAAGTGATTTTACTTCTCTTCTAACTTCAGAACAGATCATACTGTACAGGCTGATGAATTATGGGTCAATAAAGAAATGAGTGAGTGACAGTAAGGCACAACTACATGTTTTAAAGAATTGCAGAAATCCACATGTTCCCAAAGACTAGATTCTGAAGTTGGATCCTTGATTTAGATGGCAATGATAGGAAGTTAGCTGCACTTGACTTTTGCAAGCTAGTGATCAGAGAAGACTGCAAACTGTTCTAGTCAAGCTACAACTGACTTAAAAACCGGACTTTTATTAGAATTTCAGAGGAAGTTTCTTTACCTCTGGCAGCACAAGCACAATTTCAGTGCTACAACACTACTGACTCAGAAAAGTTGTATGTTATGGGAGTATTCTCAGAGAACAGGAGACTTGTGGAGCAGCCTGACCTGCTGTGTCAGCTTCATTGGACCACAGGACAGTTGCTCGTTGCTATTCTGACCCCTTGCTAAGCACCAGGTGTACAGGGATGCCTCTGCTTCATGCTCTTGTTTTAGTTGGACAAACAGCTTTTCTGAATATTCCCTCACTTTGATTGGAAAATTCCCAGCCCTCCCTGCTGAAATAGCCTGGCAGATCTTAGTGGCCTATTCAGTGTACACAAAAGTGCCCTAGTTAGGTCTAAAACTTGAAATAGAAGGAACAAATAGTTACATCTTGAAGATGTAAATTGAAACTAAGCAAATTAGGCAAGAATAAAAACGGCACAAAGGAGGGAGGGATTTGATTTGCTTTACTTTCTGTGTCTAGTATGCACATGTACCAGATCAAAGATAAAACACTAATTTCTACCCGACAGGCTGATCTGGACATGTGGTACTGTACTGTCTGAAAGACCGTGCCAGTGAAACAGCTGGTCATTATTTGGCAGATCTTGCCTCTTCACAGTGACATCCTCAGAGTGATCTGATGAGGCAAAGCTCAATTTTGTCTGTCACCTGCTGAAAACATGTCCCGGGAAGGAAAACTGCACCAGGTAGCTCTGTAAGTATCATTCAGTCCCAAATTCCAGGTTTTTGTTGTTGTTTTTTTTTAAACCAGAACTCCCAATTCATCATTAGCATCTCAACAGATGGATTCCTGGAAGCTGCCTGCAGTATCCACGGTATCAGATTCATAACTGCCCCATACATGGTCTTTCCCCAAACCCAAGAAGTTTACTGCACAGCCTAATTTATCAGGAAAACACAGACAAGTTGACTTGCAGCCTGAGTGCACCCCAGGGGGGCTTCTGAGAGGCCTGAAAGAATTCAGGCGAGGTGTGGCTGTCTCACTACTAAAAAATACCTTTGTTTTACTTCTAGGAGAGAAATCTCAACATTGAATCACAAGTAGGTGATAATGGCAGCAAGAGCTGTGGACTTTTTTTGAGGAGAGCCCAGCAATGCTCTCAGAAATTACAGATGCAGGAGCCCTGGCAAATGGTTTAAATGACAAAGAAGATACATCAAGAAATCTTCAGCTGTTCTTTTCTTTCTTGTAAGGACTAACAGCTCTCCAAGTATTTCAAGTCCTTTTGCTCACATCAGTAAGGCCCCCAGGGAGAACCTACTCAGGCTGCTGGGTTCTTCAGCGTCCTAATCGGGAAGCTTAAACACTGCAGAAATCAGCACTTACAGTGTTCCCTTTTTCAGGGACAGAGAGAAAAGGACATGTCTGGTCATCAGTGCATGAGGTGAACAGCTGGACCCTCTGGTCCCAGTCACCAACAGCCAGTTGTGTTTTCTCCTCCCTTGTGGAAACTAAAACAGTGAAACTGTATTAGGGAATTAAAGACTCCAAGCCAATCGGAGTTATGAAACAGAAATTTATTAATTACAGCAAGCAAAAATAGCAAGGTAACAGCGCTGGGTGCCAGGGAGTAATCTCTCCTCCTCTGGACACTTTTCCTCTTTCA
>NW_009953324.1:80449-83752 GCF_000747805.2 Chaetura pelagica
TTGAATAAACAACTTCGGTCTCCTGGAATGTGTTATCAACTTAACACGTATTGTTCTAGTTGCCCAGCACAAAGGCTCATGTCTAGCTAGATACACAGTACACAATACAACGGCTAGGTGAACAAACTTTACACATAACAAAACCAAGCTGGGTTTTTGTTGCTGTTCTTATATTTGTTTATTGCATTTTTTGTTCGTTTGTGTTTTTTTTAATGCACATCAGCTATGGCTCACTCTGATCTTTAGTTGGCAAAGTTTTCACTGAAGTCCATAAAAAGTCAAATGATACAAGGAAGTCTCCAAATACAGAGCCATTGCCTCACTCCAGGGAGGTTTTTTTTCTCTTTTGCAGAAATATTTTCCCATGGATGTTCCCGACCTGTCTTGGGGGCACTGGACAAGGAGATTGGACCTATCACATCTCAGGGGTGTTTCATTTTACCTGAGCTGACGGCAGATCCTGTGTCCCCAAGTGTTTCGCCCAGAACCACAGAAATCCACTTGTTGCTTCTGGGTGAGGATGGGGGGAACCAGTGGGGAGCCAGGATTTCCATCTGAGCTTTAACCCCCCCAGAGCCAGTGTCCAGAGCTGCTGTGATAAAAGAGGTTTGCAAGGCAAAGGTCTGTCCACAGATAATGTAATGTAAATGCTTCCCTTGGCAGTGGAGGGCAATTCAATCAGCAGCCACTGACTCCAGAGCACTCTCTCCAAGATAAAAATCAGAGGGGGGAATCTGTGCTGGAGCAGTTTGGGAAGGAGTGCAGCCCATTGGAAGGAGCCACGCTGGAGCAGTTTGTGAAAGGCTGTATTCCTGGGGAACAGATCCATGGTGGAGAAAGGGAAGAGCACTAACAGGAAAGAGCAGCAAAGTGTTCTGAACTGCCCCCCAGCCCCATTCCCCAGCCCTGCGTGCTACTCAGTGGGGAAGGACATAGAGGGATTGGTAATGATGGAGTGAAGTGGAGCCTGGGAAGCAGGTGGGAATGGTGGTTTAGATGTGTCTCTTTTAAACATCCCAAATCTATTTTACTTGGCAATCAATTAAGTTGTCACCTGGTATTTGGGTTTTTTCAGTGCTTGTTCCTGACAGCAAATGCTGATAACGTTCTGCCAAGCATGGGATGTGGGGTAGGATCTGCTGGAGGGATGGCTGGTGCCACCAGGGCCCTGAGCTGTGGCTGGCTCAGTGCTGGGCGGGGAAAAAAAGGGAGGGGAGGAGTGCTTGGCCTTGGGGAGGGGCCGCTGCCACACTGCCTGGCCTTGTTGCCAAAACCTCTGCAGGCTCATCACGTTCTGTAATGTGTTTTTTCTCTTGAATGTTTTTTTTCTGTCCAAATAGAATCACTGATGTTGCCCCCCCAGCCTCGTCAGAGATGCATACAAGGTCATAGCCATAGAGGGGAAATACTCTGTCCCTTGAGCCTTTCTGGGGAAACAGCAGGTGCAAAAGACTTTTTCATGCAACAGAATTAGATTCAGGAGCTTGTTTCCAGGATGTTACAGAGGAGTATCAATAGATTCCAAAAGAGACTTAAAGTCACAGACACGTCCCAGCTTGCACTTCAAATGGTTCTTTCTTCTGTCCGTACAGCAAGGATGAAATACTTTGATAGTTGTGTGTCATGATCCTAAGCAGGCAGACCTGAAGCCTTTCTGAGGTGCTTAGGTAAGAGCTTCAAATCTAGATACTTCACTAGTAAAAAGAAGTCACCCATCCTTACCCAGAGCACCAGAAAAGCATCTGTGAGGGTTTGTCTCAAAGCTTCATCCCATCTGTCTCTAGCAAGGGCTGAAGTTAATGCCTTAACAGAATTTAAGAAAGTGTGGGATCACAGGCCTCTTCTGAGTACTTTCCCAGGTTCCAGCAGTTTGCAGCACAGGGGGCTCCTGAGCCAGGTTTGGTTTAAATAAATGCAGTTTATTTAAATGATATAAAGTCAATGGTAAAACTAAACCACTTAGACTGATTAAGTGGGCTGCTGTTACACCAGCTCTGACAGGTGACTTCTCCATCCAAAGGCATCTCCCAGTGCGGGCTGTGAGCACCCAGAGGTGCCTCTGGGTGTAGTGGCTGAACAGCTGGTTTTAGAAACCCTGGTGGTTTCACAACAAACACGTTTATACCTCTCTACAACTCCTCCATGCACACACGTTTGCAACAAGCAGCAGGCCCTGTTGAGTGCAGAGCAAATCTGCAGCTAGGGAAACAGCCAGCTCTGAATTGCCTGATTATTTTCCCGTTTGCCTTTATACGCTGCAACTCCAAATACCGATACACATTTCTTCACTCTCTAGTGCCTTCATTTCTGAAGATGCCAAGTAACTTGGCAGCTGCTGCCAGAGGGCACAGCAGGGTCCTGCTGCAGGGTTTTCACACTGCTGAGAGGCAGTGAAGGAACCAGAAGTGAGCCGTGTTTCCCCTGGTCTTGAAAAGGGAGTCACAAACTTACTGACAGTTTCATTAACAATTTATTTAAGAACATGACTCCCGGATGCAAACAGAATGATTATGCCAGTCAGTATCAGGAAGATGACCTAAGAGACAGGCAAGAACTCTTTCAGTAATCTAATTCTTTTTGACCCTTACAGAGATCATCTTCAGCATTTTTTTTTAAGTTTAACTGATGCACTGGGGTTTTATAATCAGTGCTTTTGTTACTGAATTGACTAAATTTTGTTTATTTAGAGGCCCTAACCAAGACAAGGATTTTAGGAGAAATTATTTGCATCAGAATCCTATTGGGAGAGGGAGTGGGTTGGTTATGTTTTACTTCAGTAGTCACAGAAACCACATGTACTAGACTAGTGGTACATACAAGTAGCTAAGGTCTAGTGTTACATAAAGAGTAAGATATGCTTAAGCAGCTACTGTGGAAAGAATAATACAATAATACATCTTGAAGCTATCATACGGTGGCCAAGGTCACAATAACCAGTTATGCTGCTTGAATATCCCCTTCCCCTACCTCAACTTGGTTTGAATATCAGGGACTACAATCAATAAGGTGACCGATGATTTTTGTTAAGAAATGAGTAAGTATGAAGTTTTGTAACTCGAGGGGCCAATAAATGCAAAGGTTAAACTTAATGAATAATTAAAAACGAGCACTATATGCATTTTTATGCTAGATAATTTGAACAATAGACATTGAATATATAAAAAGCCTGTTGATTGTAATGCAGCTCAGGATACGCTGGGACGAGTTATCCCCCGTATCCTCGGTGCGCTAAGAAGGAGGTGTCTGCTTCTCTGCATGTCCCCGAACCGAAGAGTTCCCTGGCAAGGTGAAGGCGTTCCTTCG
>NW_009953325.1:0-25098 GCF_000747805.2 Chaetura pelagica
TTGTTGGACCTGAGTCAAACGGTGACACTTCTCCATCACATACCTCTGTATTTGCAGTGATTTCTTTCTCTGGTGATCTTAGGAGGCCACATCAGTAGATGGCTTCTGGCAGGGAGAGAGGGACTGGTCCTTTGATGAACCGGAGGGATGGACCACCCCTTGTCTGCTGCAGCTGAGGAGAAAGGCAAGGCGTGTTGATGTTGGCCATGGCATGAATCTCACTTCTACAGGAAAGCTGGGGAGGGGCTTTTGACCAGGGCAGGGAGTGAGAGGAGAAGGGGGAATGGATTAAAACTGGCAGAGGGGAGATTTAAGTTGGACATGAGGAGGAAATTCTTTGCTAGCTGTGGCTGCCACATCCCTGGCAGTGTTGAAGGGCAGGTTGGATGGGGCTTGGAGCAACCTGGTCTGGTGGGAGGTGTCCCTGCCCATGCAGGGGGGTTGGAACTAGATGATCTTTAAGGTCCTTTCCAACCCAAACCAGTTTCTATGGGGCAGGACTGGCCATGGATCATGGGAGGGGCCTGAGAGCTCAAAGCTGGAGGACATCTAATGTAAATGGGGTTTTCTTTGAAGCTTTTGAAACTTAGGTCAGGAGTTGGAGGTGGCCTCCAGTGATAGACAAAACTATGAAACAAGATAAATATATGAACTGGCTTCCTGGGGCAGGAGTGGAGTCCCCATCCCTGGAGGGGTTTCCAAGCCGTGTAGATGTGGTGCTGAGGGCCATGGGTCAGTGGTGGCCTTGGCAGGGCCGGGGGCATGGTTGGCCGGGATGATCCTAAAGGTCAAAACGATTCTATGAACAGGGGCCTGAAGAACAATGTCTCTGGACAACCACAGTCATGGTCCATCCTCTGAGCCAGGGAACCAGGGAGGATGCTCTGGTGCCCTTGTAGCAGTTTCCAAACCTGGATGGGCACTGCAGAGAGCAGCCCAGCCTTCATTCTCCTCTTCCCAAAACACACATGGGATGAAAAGCTACAAAGCAAACAGGCTTGTCTGTGGCTTCCCCCTCAGCCACAAAGTCCCTTTTAGCTTCTTGGGGTGGTTTCTAGATGACACCAACACACCCTCCTGGATATGACGTTGAGGTTTCTAATTACCCTCCTTGAATACATCACTGATATGCCACATCAGCTCACTTGTGGGTGGGTTCCTCCCACCATGTGTCTTGAGAAGAGGAGCTTCTGCCACTCGTTAGCACACTGACCTCTCAAGGTGAGCTGTGGAGCTGGGAAAGACCATTCCCAGGCATGGGAATGCTTGTCCTGCTCTTGAGGTCAACCCCACATGAAGAAACAGCCATTCTCCAAGATGTCTACACTGGGGACAACCCTACCTTCAACAGAACAAGCAATCATATACTCCCAGTGGACCATCCCCAGATGAGTCCTTTGATGCTTTAGCCCTGACCAGTTAGAACTTAGCTCCTTTGAAGTGCAGCCCTGATCTGACAGCCAGATTTGGGTGCCCACCTGCACATCCTGGATGGAGTTGCCCAAACTTGGGTTCCCATCATCATGTTAAGACTCCCTAACGTATCCAAGACCTGACTGTGACTTTGCCAGACACAACCCTGGACCTGCATCCCTCTTGATTGACAGCTGGAGAATGAGCAACATCACAGAATCAGAGAAGGACCTCAAGGATCATCTGCTCCAACCTTTCTTGGCAAAAGCACAACATGTCTTAGGGTAAAAGTGGGCACAGCGGTCTAGCAGCTGAATCATGACCTACAGGTGTGGTGACTGCCCCAGCTCTTCTATAAGTCCATGGGGGTGCAGTCAGTCCAGTCTGGGGAGTCTACAAGAGCTCTTCAGTTACTCAAGCATCAGTATCTACTTCAGGGTGTGAAACACTCTCCAGACCAAACATCCACTGGCTGTAACAGAATATTAGACATCAAGTTCATAGAATCAAAGATTAGTTTTGGTTGGAAAAGCCCTCTCAGATCATTCAGTCCAACCATTCCCCCAGCCCTGCCAAGGCCACCACTGACCTATGGCCCTCAGCACCACATCTACATGGCTTGGAAACCCCTCCAGAGATGGGGACTCCAGCCCTGCCCTGGGCAGCCTGGGCCAGGGCCTGACAACCTATTCACATCAATGGGGGAATGAAGCTGTAATTGAGGTGCAGCCTTTGCTTAACCCAGAAACTCCTCATCCCATGAGGACCCTCCTGAACCTCCATCAGTGATTTTTTGGTAGATGTTGCCTTGCAAACCATTGCGTCCCAGAGTTCTTCTTGCCATGGGGAGAAGCCACAGTGCAGGACTCTGCCTGGAGAGAGAAAGAGACAACTTTAAGTAGAAGTTCAAGCTGAAGCCAGGGTTGCTCAAGGGAGCCCTGACACCAGGAGGAGGTTGAGCATCGACCTTAGCAGAGCTGATGAGCTCTGGCCTGAAGCCAGAGCACTGCAGGATTTTTCCAGCCTTCCCTGGGAATTTTGCCCAAAATGAAGATGAAGGTTCTCACCCACGTGGGCGTGTTGGGAGTGGGTGGCATGAAGCTCTGTGCCCCCCTGGTTGATCACTTTTGGCTGTTGAGCAGTAAACGAGCCATTAAGTCCTCATCGGTGGTGGTTACTCAGCAGCTAATGATCTGAACTGGGGTCAGGGCTAAGGAAGGAGGTCACATCTAAGTTCAGAAGGTCGGGGCAGCTGGATGCTCTCAAAAGCAGATGGACTCATTAGCTGCAGAGAAGTCACCTTCTTGGAGTTGATTATGGCCCTGGAGCTTGGCCAGCCTGCACAGCTTCAGTCACCAGGCTGGGACCATCTCGTGCTCTACCAGTCATCTTTGCTCCCAACAGTGCTCCTCTGCCTATGTGTCCTCCTACTCATGGAAGCTCAGAAAGGAAAAATACAGGCCACCACAAAGGTTACCTGCTGTGGTTTTTCTGTTCCTTGAGTGTGCACACACAGCAATTATCTTCTGGATGAGGGGATAGAGGGCACCCTTAGTCAGTTTGCAGATGACACCAAGTTGGGAGGGAGTGTTGATCTGCCTGAGAGCAGGAGGCTCTGCAGAGGGACCTGGACAGCTTGGATCCATGGGCCAAGACCAGTTGTGTGAGGTTCACCAAGGCCAAGTGCTGGGTCCTGCACTTGGGTCACAACAACCCCAGGCAACGCTCCAGGCTTGGGGAAGAGTGGCTGGAAAGTGCCCAGAGGAAAAGGACCTGGGGGTGTTGGTTGAGAGCATCTGAATATGAGCCAGAGTGTGCCCAGGTGGCCAAGAAGGCCACCAGCATCCTGGCTTGTGATCTTTTCCAGTCTAAATGATTCTATGATTCTATGATCTTACCAGTTGAATAAAATCATAGAATCATAGAATCATAGAATCTTAGGGGCTGGAAGGGACCTCGAGAGATCATCTAGTCCAACCCCCCTGCCAGAGCAGGGTCACCTAGAGTACATCACACAGGAACTCATCCAGGTGGGTTTTGAATGTCTCCAGTGAGGGAGACTCCACAACCTCCCTGGGCAGTCTGTTCCAGTGCTCTGTCACTCTTACAGTAAAAAAATTTTTTCGGATATTTCACCTTGAACTTCCTATGCTCCATTTGCACCCATTACCCCTTGTCCTATCACTGGTCATCACCGAGAAAAGCCTAACTCCATCCCCCTGACACTCACCCCTTACATATTTGTAAACATTAATGAGGTCACCCCTCAGTCTCCTTTTCTCCAAGCTAAAGAGACCCAGCTCCCTCAGCCTTTCCTCATAAGGGAGATGTTCCACTCCCTTAATCATCTTCGTAGCTCTGCGCTGGACTCTTTCAAGCAGTTCCCTGTCCTTCTTGAACTGAGGGGCCCAGAACTGGACACAATACTCCAGATGTGGCCTCACCAATGCAGAATAGAGGGGGAGGAGAACCTCTCTTGACCTACTAACCACACCCTTTCTAATACACCCCAGGATGCCATTGGCCTTCTTGGCCACAAGGGCACATTGCTGGCTCATGGTCATCCTCCTGTCTACCAGGACCCCCAGGTCTCTTTCACCTACACTACTCTCCAGCAGTTCAGCCCCCAACCTGTACTGGGACATGGTGTTGTTCTTCCCCAAATGTAAAACTCTGCACTTCCCCTTGTTGAATTTCATCATGTTTCTCCCCGCCCAACTCTCCAACCTATCTAAGTCTCTCTGAATGGCAGCACAGCCTTCTGGTGTGTCAGCCACTCCTCCCAGCTTAGTGTCATCAGCAAACTTGCTGAGGGTACATTCTATACCCTCATCCAGGTCGTTGATGAAGATGTTGAACAACACCGGTCCCAGCACCGACCCTTGTGGGACTCCACTAGTAACACACCTCCAACCAGATTCTACCCCATTGACTACAACTCTCTGACTCCTTCCTTTCAACCAGTTCCTAATCCACCTCACTTCCTGGTCACCAAACCCATACCTGATCAACTTATCCACAAGGATGCTGTGGGAGACGGTGTCAAATGCTTTACTGAAATCAAGATAAACCACATCTACCGCTCTACCATCATCTATCCACCTAGTAATTTCCTCATAGAAGGCTATGAGGTTAGTCAAACATGATTTACCCTTGATAAAACCATGCTGACTGCTCTTGATGACCCCCATGTCCTTGATGTGCCTGGAGATAGTCACAAGAACAAGTTGTTCCATCACCTTTCCAGGGATGGAGGTGAGGCTGACCGGTCTATAGTTACCCGGGTCCTCCTTCTTGCCCTTCTTGTAGACTGGAGTGACATTTGCTATCCTCCAGTCCTCAGGCACCTCACCTGTTGCCCATGATTTACTGAAGATGATGGAGAGTGGCCTAGCAATGACCTCCGCCAGCTCCCTCAGCACCCTTGGGTGCATTCCATCTGGACCCATTGATTTATGGATGTCCAGATTACTCAACTGATCCCTAACCCAATCCTCATCTACCATGTCAAACTCTTCCTCTATCTTGACTTCTTCTGGGGCTATATGAATCTGGGGCTCATAGGGAGACCCTGCAGGAGTGAAGACAGAGGCAAAGAAGGCATTCAGCACCTCTGCCTTCTTTATATCCTCTGTCACCAGGGCTCCCACCTCATTCCTCAATGGGCCAATATTGCCTCTATTGCTAGTTTTGCTAGCTATGTACTTGAAAAAGCCCTTTCTATTATCCTTAACCTGACTTGCAAGGTTAAGTTCCAAGGAGGCCTTAGCTTTCCTAATTGCCTCCCTACATCCTCTGACAACAGTCCTATATTCCTCCCAAGTGACCAGCCCCTCCTTCCATGATCTATAGATTTTCCTTTTCCACTTAAGTTTGCCCAGTAGTTCCTTCTTTAACCATGCAGGTCTCCTAGCACCCTTACTAGATTTCCTAACCATTGGGACACTCTGATCCTGTGCTTGCAAGAAGTGGTCCTTGAATGTTGACCAGCTATCTTGAGCTCCTTTATTTTCTAGCACCCTGTCCCATGGGATTTCCCTTAATAGATGATTGAGGAGACCAAAGTTTGCCCTGTGGAAGTCCAGGGTTCTGGTCCTGCTGGGTATTTTGTTCCTTCCACACAGGATATGTACTCATATAAAATCTGTTTTGTTGTGATTACATCAGCTCAGTTAAGATTTTATTAGCATTTAAATTCTATCACCATGCCTTACAAATTAGGTAGTTAATATTGTACAAACAAGGCAAACAAATAATTATCTTACTGTATTGCTTAATAATCTACCTGGTCTTCTGACATTTTTCAAAAAGAATTTTCAGCTTCAGTACAATACATTTTTTTTCTACTATGTTCTTGTTTGTTACACAGTTGTCAGGCTTTTCACTCTCAGTCTATCCTTCTTTCTCTCTTTCTTTACCTTTCTTCTTTTAGATTCTGTAGTATTGCTACATTAAAAGAGAAAGCAAGGAGACTTGCTATTAAGGGGAAGAAATTCAAAGTAGAGTGAAAAGTCATAGCAGTACTGTGAATAATTAGAATGCAATGATTCTTTGAAATATAAATATGTGTAATTTTGTAGGAGTGTAAAATGGTTTGGTTTTTTTGTCCCTTGTTTTTTCTTTCTGGGTTTCAGTGTTTAGGAGTAAGGTAGGACAGGTAACAGCTTCTGTTGTTCAAATTTAAAAAAATGGAAGAGAATATTTCAGATTATCCCATATTTTGTTTTATTTTTATTTTTCTATTATAACCACTTATTTATTTGTTTATTTGTTTTATCTAAATGTTGCATTTTAAAATGCTTTTAAATTCCCTCTTTCAGAGGTTTACCTTTTCTGAATTCACAGCTCAGCAAATCTGCAGGAATTCAAAACTGTTTCTCTACCACCACATTTGTTTTTATTATGTATGTCTTCAAAAAGAGGTTATTCTAAACATTACAGATTTACCTATGGATAAGAAATCATGAGTTATAATATTATCTTTTCCAATCCTTTCAGTTCTCAGTTTTCTCAGTCTAGCCTTCTCTTTGACTCAAAGATTCTTCCAAGTTTAGTCCACATTGAAACTTGTTCTGGTTCTTCTACTCCAGAACACTTTACCTATCTCTATTTTTTCCTGTATTTTCTTTATTTTAGAAATTCTCTATTCAGTCAAATCATATATTTGCTCTTCTTACAGCACTGCTTTTCTTTAGGTTCCACTGTAAAATCATTAAAATAAGAAGCTTTTAAAGGCCTTTCAATAGCCCTTGGAAAAGGTCCTATGTATATATTTTGGGGGAAAACCTCCCAAAATCTGCATGGAGTGTTTAGACCCTATGTAAAAAAAAAAAAGGAAAAAAAAAAAATAAGTCTTGAAGGCTGCTTTCTCTATTCTCTGTTCTAGAGAAGTAAAAGCATGGTCCTTTCTTTGGAAAAGAGAGGAGAAATTGATGAGAATTAAAAGGCCTGTTCTTAGCAAAATCTTAGCAGGTCTTCAAAAACAGCTCAAAGGGGAGTTTTTTTACTGATTTATGTAAATAGAAAGGCAAAGTTGTCAGAAGCCCAATACAAAATATGGAGTAAAGTTCTTAATCCCCACTCCTAGACATATTATTATTATTAAATCAGAGTAGTTAGGTTGGAAGGGATCTTAAATATCATATAGTTCCAACCTCCCTGCATGGGCAGGGACACCTCCCAGTAGACCAGGTTGATCAAAGTCCTGTCCAGCCTGGCCTTGAACACTTCAGGGATGGGGCATTCACAACTTTTCTGGGCAACTTGTTTCAGTGCCTCATGCCCCTCATGGTGAAGAATTTCTTCCTAATATATAATCTAAATCTACAGTCTTTAAGTTTGAAGACATTACTGCTCATCCTGTAGCACTGGTATTAATAAGTTTGCAGAAAATGTTTTGACATTTTGGCATTTTTTTCATTAACACTAATAGCATTAGGTGTAACAAAAGTGTTAGTTTAAAATTCTGGATACAGAACAGAAGTGAGAATATGCTCGTTCTATATGCATCTGTATAACTGCAATATCTTTTCCTGCTTCATCCAGTGACAATCACAGCACTATAACTGACTTTGGAATTCCAGGCAAAACTTTGTCAGGATAAATATTGATGAATTAGAGTGAACTGAGGGGGAAGGCAGCTTGAGTGTCATCCAGCAAGGATACACATGTAAGAAAGACTTTGTGGAAAAGGCACCTAGATAAAAATAATTTGTAATTTCCCTTTTAGATAGGGAAAAGCAACATCACTTCCTCTTTGGACGTATGGGTAGATGGGTGTGTGTCACATCAGCAGGTTCTGCTAACAAGACAATAGGATAAATATAGCCCTCAAATCTTCAGCAATTCTACTAGATGAGATATAGGTTTTCTCTTTTATTGCAGTTTTCCATATACATAGCTTGGGTTAAAATTTCAAGTGAAATGCATTGCCCTGTGATGCGTTATGTTGCATCTGATCAATCACAATAGACTGTGTTTCATCTTGTGGTGTGTGTTATCATTCTAGTTATCTCACATTACAAAATGACATATCATGTTGGAAATTAGAATCATAAGGAGGACCATTTTTAGAGATTACATTTACGGGAAGTGAGCTGTCAAATTCAGACTACTTTTTCAAGGTGTAGGCTGTTATCAGTGTGGTGCCCTTAACCCTAAACGCTTGCAGAATTGCTTGTCCCAATCGAAGGAATATTATTATCAAGTGAGAGTGATTCCTACACATAGGTTTTTTTGTTTGTTTGTTTGTTTGTTTTAATATATTATTGCTTCATCTCAAGGATTTGCTGAGAAACTTTAAGCCAGAAAACTATTTACTCTGTAACTTTCACTACTTTTTGCATCTCACTCTCTTCAGAAAATGCTGTTGCAACTCCTATTGCATCAGAAGCCTAAGTAATTCTTTAAAAGCTTTTAAACACCTTCTTCTCATCTTTGGGGTCTGATCCTGCCCTTCAGATACTGGGGACTCCTGTGGGAGAGGAGGTAGTTTGTGGTGTTGATGGATCAGCACAAATCAGTATAATCCCACCATGATTCTTTGCTGTTGTTGATGCCCAAACTGCTGGTTGCTCCTGGAAATCTGTAGAAGATGCTCTCAAAAATGTGTGTTCCTCATGCTGCAGTGGTGGGAAGAGCAGGCAGCAGGTATCTGCTGGCAGCTTCCCAGGAGTGCAGTGGGGGGACAATATTTATTGATGCCTGGAGTCCTTCTGGATTTTGTTGTGCTTGGCCCCATTGCAGACCCAATCACGGGACTATGATCTGGGTGACATTTCAAGGTCCTCTCCAGACCTGTTTTCTGCAGCTGTCAGGCAGGAGGTTGCGACTTGGGTGTTTGCCTGGAGGTCTGGAACAGGAAGAAAGCAGCAGCCTTTTTATATTGTTGTCTTAGCTACTGTGGATGTGCCAGAGTTGGTGATGCTGAACTGAGTTATCTTATGTTGCACCAGGTGGGAGGGCTTGGTCTTTTCACACTATCTTCTCATGAATCACTGCCTGGTTTGCACTGGGCAAACCCTCAGCAGAGCTATGCTGGGAGTCCCCACAGGTCCCCATCCATCAGGGACCAGATCCCCACATCTCTCTCCTGGTCCCTGCACTGCACACATGGAGCACCTCAGTGCTGGGTTATCATGGAATCATCAAAAATTTGGGTTGGGAGGGACCTTTCAAGGCCATCCAGTCCAACCCCCTGCAGTGAGCAAGGACATCTGCACTTAGACCAGGTTCCTCAGAGCCCTGTCCAACCTGAGCTGGAATGTTTCCAGGGATGGGGCATCTCCCACTTCTCTGGGCATCCTGGGCCAGGGTCTCACCACCCTCAGCATAAAGAATTTCTTCCTTATATCTAGTCTTGGGTTTGTGCTGTAGCCTGGACTACATGGACATGCAGGAGCTGTAGTGGTGGTGGGTGGGTCTTGGGGAGATGAGGACTCACCTCAGCTCCTTATAGTGTAGGTATGAGCTTAGATGAAGGGAGAAGGTGACTCAGGCAGACACAAGAAGGGGCTTTGGGAAGGACTCTTCTTCAGACATCTCATAGAATCCTAAAATCCCAGACTGGTTTGGGTTGGAAGGGACCTTCAAGATCATCCAGTCCCAACCCCCCTGCATGGGCAGGGACACCTCCCACCAGCCCAGGTTGCTCCAAGCCCCATCCAACCTGCCCTTCAACACTGCCAGGGATGGGGCAGCCACAGCTTCTCTGGGCAACCTGGGCCAGAGTCTCACCACCCTCACAGCAAAGAATTTCCTCCTCATGTCTCACCTCAATCTCCCCTCTTCCAGCTTGAAACCATTTCCCCATATCCTGTCACTCCCTGCCCTTGTCAGAAGTTCCTCCCCAGCTTTCCTGGGGGGAAAAGCAACACAGATGTCCTTCAGAGTGAGCGTGGGGCATTTTAAACCCATATTACATCTGCTCTGCTTTGGACACCCACCTAGAAGCCTCTTCCTTTCCCCTGGCTGCAAGAGGAGCCCAGGTGAAGGGACAGTGTGTCTGTAGTGTCACCTCCTGGCAAGGCAGGTGGGGAGGATGCTGAGATCCAGCTTCCCCCAGCACCCTTCTGAGCAGACAAGCCTGGAAGCAATGTTTTGTTCCCAGGGATCATCACTGACTCCAAAACAGGTCTAATTAGGGCTGGGAGCAGAGACCAAACTCCTCTCTGGTTCTCACACCTCCCACTCCCTTCTTGGTTGTCTCTCTACAATCAAGTAGAAAATAATCTCAGCCTGTTTTTCTCAGGAGCTACCAGGACTTTTCTGTAAACAAGGGGGCCTGGAAAACCACTGGCCTTGATCTCCAGCCTGGAGGTGTTGGACTGTGCCCCCCCTTGCATCCATAGGCTCCCAAAATCCAGCTGTGTTCCCCCTCCATGCACCCCAACCCCTGCATCCCTGGTGGAGATGGAGATACCCCTGGGGACCTAGAGCATGGGGTGGTTTAGAACATGGACTTTCCTGATTCACACCAGCGGGAGGGTTGTTCCCTTGAGCTCCTAAGATCCTGGAGTGATTCTGCTTCTTAAATGTCCATTTGCATCATCCTTAGCATTCAATAATTGGCTCCTCAGCATATTTGAGTTGGAGGGTATCTAATGATCTTGTGAACTCTCCATCAGGCTCCATTCCCATCTCCTCACTCCTGCACCAGCTGCCTCGTGTTGACTCTGCCTGAAGTTTACAAAGAGATTTGGTTTCTCCTCCAGTTTTCCTTCCTTTTTTTTTCCTTTCTGTCTCTCTCAAAGGAACAGTTTGGGGTTCCTTCCAGTTTGGGTAGATGTGGCTGTGACATCCTCTTTCTGTTGACTTGTGAGGGATGGGTCCCATCCTTGTCCTGGCTCCTCTTCTGCCAGAAACCCCACGCAAAGCAAAACCCCTCATTTGCCAGAAAGAAGTAGAACTGTGACCTCAACTCAAAAGAATTTCCTTTCCCAACCTGCAAACTGATCAACCATCACGTTGTTGGAGCTTGGAGGACACAAAATTATGACCTGTCAGCACCTCCCTGCTCACACCTCGGGCAAAAACCTTGGCTGTCTTGGTTGGGATGGTTCAGAAGGCTCCTCAAAAGCTTCCTGAGCAGATGGACAATGTGAGACCTGAGACCTTTTCATATTATTTTTGCTAACCTGGTGCTGCCACCTCTGTACTAGCGATGGGAGAGATGCTCAACACCCCTGCCAACCAGGCTTGTGTTCATCTCCCCAGGTCCTCAGCATCCTGGAGGAGGTGGATGGGATGGGAGATGAGATCCCTGTGGATCAGATTTACTTTTCCCACTGGAATTAGGGAGATTGAGAAGAGGACATTAAGGTCCTAAAATAGCAGTCTGCTACTTGTGGAAAAACATGTCAGTGCAATATCTAAAGGACAAAAGCATTTAATTTTGTACTAAAATGTCTTCACTTTTGCAGGGATAAGTTTTGACTTTACATCCTTCCCCTGGGTATTTTTGGGCAGGGGTCACCTGTGGGTTAGTGAGCTCACAGTGTCACCAAGGGAGAACAGAAAGTGAATTTAGTATCATAGAATCCAAGAATCATTTTTGGTTGGAAAAGACCTTGAAGATCATCCAATATGGGTGCAAACTGGAGCATAGGAGGTTCAAGGTGAATATCCGAAAAAATTTTTTTACTGTGAGAGTGACAGAGCCCTGGGACAGGCTGCCCAGGGAGGTTGTGGAGTCTCCTTCACTGGAGACATTCAAAACCCACCTGGATGCCTTCCTGTGTGATGTGCTCTAGGTGACCCTGCTCTGGCAGGGGGGTTGGACTAGATGATCTTTCGAGGTCCCTTCCAACCCCTAAGATTCTATGATTCTATGATCCAGTCCAACCATTAACCTGACTCTGCTGACTCCACTGCTAAACCATGTTCCTCAGCACCACATCTACACAGCTTTTAAACACGTGCAGGGGTGGTGATTCAGCCACTTCCCTGGGCAGCCTGGTCCATGGCCTGACAACCCTTTCAGGGAAGAATTTTCTTCCAAGATCCAATCCAAGCCTCCCCTGGCACAACTTGAGGCCATTTCTTCTCATCCTGTCACTTGGTACAAGGGAGAAATTATGGAACAAGAGCAATTCATTCTAGTTAACAGGTGGAGCAGATGGATGCTGGATGGTGTAAAGTGACCCACCAAAGTCCATGTACCTTTATCAGAGGCAGAGACCTGCTTATCTGAGACATTTGCAGTGGCCTAAAAGCTTAGAAAAAAGCTTTAAGAAAAGCTTATAATTTTCCTTCTCCAGGAGGTGTGACAGAGCTCCAAGTTAACCCTAAAACAAAATCTCACCAGTTTCTGCGCCCATGCCCTGGTCATAAAATCCCAGACTGGTTTGGGTTGGAAGGGACCTTCAAGATCATCCAGTCCCAACCCCCCTGCATGGGCAGGGACCCCTCCCCCCAGCCCAGGTTGCTCCAAGCCCCATCCACCCTGCCCTTCAACACTGCCAGGGATGGGGCAGCCACAGGTTCTCTGGGCAACCTCGACCAGGGTCTCACCACCCTCACAGCCAATAATTTCCTCCTAATGTCCCACCTAAATCTCCCCTCTGCCAGCTTAAACCCATTCCCCCTTGTCCTCTCCCTCCCTGCCCTTGTCCCAAGCCCCTCCCCAGCTTTCCTGGAGCCCCTTCAGGCACTGGAAGGTGCTCTAAGGTCTCCCTGGAGCCTTCTCTTCTCCAGGCTGAACACCCCAACTCTCCCAGCCTGTCTCCAGAGCAGAGCTGCTCCAGCCCTCCCATCATCTCCGTGGCCTCCTCTGGACTCTCTCCAGCAGCTCCATGTCCTTCCTGTGTTGGGGACCCCAGCCCTGGCCCCAGCCCTGCAGGGGGGTCTCAGCAGAGCAGAGCAGAGGGGACAATCCCCTCCCTGGCCCTGCTGGCCACGCTGCTGGGGATGCAGCTTCTTGATGGGTGCTTCTTTTGATTTTATTACTTTCCCTCCTTTGCAGACCCACATAATGACTTTCATGGTCAGACACACACACACACAAAATACTTTATAGAAAGAAAACTATTCTGGCTTCAACCAGCTCTCACCTCCTGCTGTGGTTGCCTCCAGACCCTGTCTCACCCAGGGTGAAACAAAAAGGGGAGTTAATGTAGCGGGGTAGTTTCTCGCTGCTGAATTGGTCAGTCAATTTCTGCAGCTTTTTCAGTGGCTTGGCAGACACCTGGGTAATATTTTCCCTGAATAGAGCCTCGAGGTTTTTCACCTGGATTGCTGGGAATGGCTGTTTCATCCCTTGCATCTGAGATTTCAACCCATCAGACATGAACCAGGTCAAGACTCTCCAGCCATTGTGTGCATTGGAGCGAAGAGAAAAGAATCTGCTCGATAAAAAGGAAAGACTTAAAAGAAATGTTTCTTTAGACCTGCAGCTTTCAAGTCCCACAAAGCATCAAAGACCCCCTCGTGTAGACTTTGAAAAGCGTTGCCTAATATTTGGTGGAACTGAATAATAAAGCAGCCCAAGTGCCTGGAAACTAATTTAGATGTGCACCTTGCACTGTCTTGTCCCAACTTTTCACCTTGAAATGTCCCCTTTTTTTTTCCTGGTAAGAGTCACTTCTGAAAAAATGAAATGCAGCCTGTGCTGCAAACACCAGGTCTCAAATGAAGCTTGGGAGCCTGTCAGGTTTCCTGCCATTCCCTTCCCCATCGCAGCATTTTTGTTCCTTCCTCTTGAAAGAACTTGCAGGACACCACCTGCCCATGGAGTTTAGTGATGTTATGGGGAAAAAAAACCCAAAACCCAACTTATTTGTGAGGTCTTTGCTTTTGCCTTCTGGGATCCCACCTGGACTGCAGCTGTGTCCAGTTCTGACGTCCCCAAGATACAAAGGACATAGAGCTCAAGTGTGTCCAGAGGAGGCCATGAAGATGATCAGAGGGCTGGAGCACCTCCCCTGTGAAGAAAGGCTGAGGAAGTTGGGGTTGTTCAGCCTAGAGAAGAGGAGGCTCCGTGGTGACCTAGCAACTTTCCAAGATCTGAAAGGGGCTACAAGAAAGCTGGGATAGGGCTTCTTACACAGATGTGCAGTGAGAGGACAAGGGGCAATAGTTTGAAGTTTCAAGAGGGGAGATTCAGGTTGGACATTAGGAAAAAGTTCTTTCCTGGGAGGGTGGTGAGATGATGGAACAGGTTGCCCAGTGAGGTTGTGGATGCCCCCTTCCTGGAGGTCTTCAAGGCCAGGTTGGATGGGGCCTTGAGCAACCTGTTCAAGTGGGAGGTGTCCCTGCCTGTGCAGGAGGATTGGAACTAGATGATCTTTAAGGTCCTTCCAACCCAAACCATTCTATGATTTGTTCTAGCAAAACCACCTTTGGGTAGAGTTGGAATTGCTCTGTTGATGACCTGTTGTTCCTCTCAGCAGGAGCTGGGAGCCTGGTACCATGCTGAAGGTACCACTTGTGGTTCTGGTGTCACCAAGGATGCTTAAGGTGTGTTTCAGAGTTTGAGAAGTTTCTTGGCAGCTCTTGGTTTCTTAGATACAGTGGTTCCTCGTACAGTGGTCTCCACAGTCAACAAGGTCTCCACAGCCAACAAGGCTCCATCACTTGGTTTCCTAGGTGCGGTGGTTCCTCATGGGATGGTCTCCAAAGCCAAAAACGCTCCTGGGGGACTTGGGAGCTGCAAAGTGTCTGTGGACTCAACTTCTGCCTTGTATTGCAAGATGCCATCAGGTCCTAGTGTGGCTGAGGGAGGTCCAGCCCTTTGGGACTGGTGGGATTGGAGTGATGGCTCTGGGAGCATGAGATTCAGCTGAAAGGAGGTTTTCCTCGCTGGGATAACCTACTCCAAAGCAGGTCTTTCACCTCAGAATCAAACCCTGTTGCATGCAGGATTTCTCCAGATCCCATGAAGTGATGGGAGATGAGGACAGATGAGCATCCACAAGGATGTTCTGGCAAGAAGGGCTCTGCTGTCCTCCTGTGTCTGCCTCTGCTGCCCCTGCTTGTCACATGGAGCTCCAGTTTTACCATCTTGTGGAGAAGCAGTTAAATTTCAGTGCTTTCTTACTTTCTTCTCTCCCAAGCCATGGTTAATTGAGGCCAGGAGGGCTTGGGCAGTGTTGACAAGAAGAAGGGGATGTTAATGGGTCAGCAGGGCTGGACAGGGGTGAGAGGGATGGAGATGATGGGAGTGGGGAGGCTTTTTATCCCCATCCCTGCCCTGGGGGTGATTAAAACCACAGCTTTGCATCCAAATGAATTAAAACTGGTCACCCATCCATTAAACCTCTGGGACTGGAGCTGTTGTTGCCATGGGACCTTCTGGGGTGGGAGGATGATGAGATATTGGAATGGGAAGGGTATCTTTGAGTCACTGCAAGGCTGGAGGTTGGAGGTATTTTAGGAAAATGGTGGGTTTCCTCATTGGAGCTCAGCCCAATAGCCCTGGTTATTTCAGTTACCAAAAAGGTGGGAGATGCCCCATCCCTGGACACATTCCAGCTCAGGTTGGACAGGGCTCTGAGTGACCTGATCTAGTTGCAGATGCCCCTGCTCACTGCAGGGAGGTTGGACTGGGTGGCCTTGAAAGGTCCCTTCCCACCCAAACCATTTCATGATTCTAACTAGCATTTCTCTACCATGTCCCTCATCAACAGGGTGTGCTCAGAGTGCTGATGGTCTCAACCACAAAGTCCAGTTAGATATGGCACAGAAAGTGGTGTACAGGAGGTGACACCAGCTCCCTGCTTTTCCACTGCCTTTTCCCTTAACTCTGGAGAACATCTGCTGGAGAAGCAGTCAGAAAAGAGGATCATTTTCTGTGGAAAGGGGACTTGGCAGCAAGGGGAGGTTCATGTCCTGCCTTAATAATCCATCAGCGTCCGGGGACTTCTCAGTCTTGTTTTGGGTTTTATGATCCATGTCACTTCTCTTGTAATTTTTATTGCTACCTTTTAATTTTTGATACCTCGTTGGCCAGAGGTGGCTCTGCTCACCCTGTCACCTTGTGGCTTGACTTCTGTTTAAGTAGGAGCAGAGAGGAGCTGGACATGGGCTCATCAGCTTCTCAGTGATGTGACACCTCTGCCTGCACCAGCCATCCAGTGATGCCAAGGGCAGCTACATCTGGCTGGGTGACCCCCTGGACAGCCTCTTAAACTTGGGCTTGAACAAAAAGTCACCCTGAAATGTGTGCACCAGCAGAGGTGGGAGGAGGAGCTTGGTCTGGGTCTTCTCTTGCAGTGAGGAGACACAAAACTGGTGGCTGTTGAGTTCATGGTGTTGCTTTGCTGCCCTGATCATCAAGCAGAGCATGGCAGGATTTGATCTTTTCCTCTGCAGAACATCTCAATCAGGGGGCCTCTGGTCCATGCTTGGGTTCTCAGGACATTGTAGGGCTGGGTAAGCAGGCAGGGATTGCTACTGCTGGCCCTGGTTCCTTCTTGCTAGAAGACCAGATGATGTTTGCTTGTCTTCTGCTCATGTCACCTTTGCTGTAGTCCTTTTTCTGGTTTGCTACCTTTTGTGGAGGGAAATAAAGTGTCCTCTAATGTCACCTTGATAGATAAAGGTAGTAAAATGTGGAAAACGATGAGGTTCCTCTGGAAAAACTGAACATTTTAGAAGCACAGGGGATAATCCACCCTCTTCTGAACAGAAGCCCTGAAGTCCTGTCCCCACAGCTCTGCTGGTGCTCTTGTCTCAGAATATCTCTGGATAAGATCCTAGAATCCCAGAATAGTTTGGGTTGGATGGGACCTTAAAGATCATCTAGTTCCCTGTCAGGGGAAAGAAAAGGAGGGGATTTATATAGCTTGACTGGGAAGCAAACTCTGTGGTCATGTGGTGACTTCTGTTAAGGAGACACTTGGGCTGGACTGGTTGACATGTCGGTGTGAAGGGACACCTGCCCTGGGTGACTCCTGGAGCTCACTCCAGGCCAGCTGATAACACAGTGCCATTTAGGAGTAGTTTTGCTCCTTGCTGCTCTATGTTCCTGCCTGGTTCTTCAGGGCAGATCCAACCCCCCCAGGGCAACCTTCAGCTGTCTCTGTCCTCCCAGAAAGAAGATGTGACACAACCTCAGTGGAATGGTTTATTCCTGGTGACAAGTGCAACTTCCCCAGTGACCTTTCACACCACCAAACGGAGGGAAGGAGGTGCTGGTCCCCTCCCAGGCAGGCTGAGAACAGGGCTGTCAGAGTCAGGGAGCATGCAGGCCGTGAAGAGAACTTCTCCCTGCAGTACCCAAAGGACCCAAGTGTGGGTTTGAAAGGTTTTGAAGCCCTGTCAGCTCCTGTTTGGAGCTACTGCTCTGAAGGGAGATCCTGCCAAGAGGGGTCACAGGCTGAAACAAGCTGAATTTGAAATGACTGTGGTTTGAAATGATCTTCTGGGTTTGTCAGCTCTGACAGAATTTCACTCATAAAAGGGCAGCCAGGAGCTTGGGGCGCATCGGGTTGGGCGACCAGCCAGCCAAGGATGGGCGTCCTGACAGGTGACCCGGCTGGACCCTATGCTTTCTCCAGCAAGTCAGTGCTCCAGTTCATCTGCAGCAAGGGAGAAAGTGCTGGGGCCACAGGAAAAGAGGGGACAAGGTCATCAGGCTCTGCATTCAGTTTGCCATGGTTTATGCTGAGGTCACTCTGATGGCAGCAGAGTGGTGGAGATACCTCCCTCTATGTTATAGGCTTACAGGATCACAGACTGGTTTGGGTTGGAAGGGACCTTAAAGATCATCCAGATCCAACCCCCTGCATGGGCAGGGACACCTCCCACCAGCCCAGGTTGCTCCAAGCCCCATCCAACCTGCCCTTCAACACTGCCAGGGATGGGGCAGCCACAGCTTCTCTGGGCAACCTGGGCCAGGGTCTCACCACCCTCACACAAAAGAATTTCCTCCTAACACCCCATCTCAATCTCCCCTCTTTCAGCTTAAAACTGTTCCACCTTGTCCTGTCGTGGCTTTGGCCATGGGGCTGTCACCTTGCTGGGTGGCAGAGCTCATGCTTCACATCCCCAGTGCCAAGTGGGGTCCCCTCCAGCCCCCAGCTCCCCATGGCTTTGGGTGGGAAGGATGCAGAGGCACAAAGAAGGAAGTGGCTCTGTGGGAAGCTCCTCTCCAAGGCCTTGGGCATCCCTGGAGGCTCCAGGCTGCTGGGACTGAGCTCTGTGGAGCTCAAGGAGCAGTTGGCTGCCAGGTTAGGAAAGAAACAGGACATTTTGGGAAGCAGGAAAGAGGTCATTTATCCTGTTGCTGCTCGTCCTTGCTAAGTCATTGTTTCCATCAAGACCTTGGCACTCAGCTGCTTCATGAATGAACCCAGTGTTTGTGCCTCCAAAAACAACTTGGTCTGGTGAAAAATGAGAGTTGCTTTCACCTCCTGCCTAGTCTGCCATGCTTGCTTTCTTATCACTTTCTTCCCTTTGGATCCATCCTCCCTTGGTGGCAGTCCAGGTTGTCCCCGTGGAGTGGGGCTGGAGCCCAGCGGCTGGAATAATGGAACAGTTTAGGTTGGAAGGGACTTTTCAAGGTCCATCTGCAGGGACATCTGCAACTAGATCAGGTTGCTCAGAGCCCTGAGCTGGAATGTTTCCAGGGATGGGGCATCTCCCACCTCTCTGGACAACCTGGGCCAGGGTCTCCCCACCCTCACAGGAAGGAATTTCAACCCAGGGGCTGCTCCATGAGCATAGCAGAGCCCTCCTATGAAACCTGCAGACACCTCCCGTGGTTTCCTGGGCTGGGACCACAGAGGCTTTCACAAGCCAAAGAGGATGGGAAATACTCAAGGAGAAGTTTGGAGAGAAGGAAATGCCTCAGTTGCATGGCTGGAGGGACATCAAGGAGGACAAAGGGTGGACTGGGAGATCCAGATAGACCTGGGAGGCTTTGGGTGAGGGGCAATGGGGATGGAGTGTGACCTTGCTGCTGGGATGGGACTGAGAAGTTGTTCAGTCATGGCAGGGAAGGAAACTCTCTTCCAGAGGGCTGGAGCACCTCTTCTCTGGAGACAGGCTGAGAGTTTTGGAAGGGACCTTAGACCTCCTTATTCAGAGTTCAAAACAATTGTGTGCAAACTATGGTTGATAAGAGCACCTTTCTGGAGGCCCAGCTAGGCTTTGGTGCATCTGCTTGTTGGTGTTGGGCTGTTTAGGGCAATTGGTGGACCTTGGAATTGGTCAAAAACCATAATGCCAGGTTGCTTGAGCTCTTCAGATCATTGCTGGTCTTCTCCATGAAGCTCTGCTCCTTGGGATCCTGCCAGCAGGAAGACCAGCCTTGAAATTCTTCCCAGAGTAGGAAAGAAACCAAGAGAAGAGCAGATATTTCCTAAGAGTCATCTGGATGGTCATGGAATCACGGAATGGTCGGGGTTGGAAGGGACCTCTGGAGATCATCTAGTCCAACCCACCTGCCAGAGCAGGATCACCTAAAGCAGGTTGCACAGGATGGTGTCCAGATAGGTTTTGAATGTCTCCAGAGAAGGAGACTCCACAACCTCTCTGGGCAGCCTGTCCCAGGGCTCTGTCACCCTCAGAGTAAGACATTTTTCCTTATGTTTAGCTTGAACCTCTTGTGTTCCTCTTGTGGTCCATTTGGTACTCCCCAAAAGGCTGGTGAGGTGGCAGAACATCAAGGAAGGCTGTAAAAGAGGGAAGTGGAGTAATCAAAGTAGAAGGTGATTAAAACCCCAGGAAGATAGAAACATGGATGGTCTCAATGGAGGGAGAAAGTCCGGCAGGGATCCATAGAGGAGGGAAAAGAAAAGGAACTGAGTTCCTGCAGTTTTTCAGACCCATCTTAGTTTTGGATGGCCCTGCTTATCTACTGTCCTTCTCTGTAATGTCTCCTGGAGAAATAAAAGGTGGACTGAAGTGGGGGGAGATGCTGCTTTTCTGACTTCTGGGTCAGTTTGGTGCCTCTTTTCTCCTACAGCCCAGGAGCACTGGATAGGGAGAGAGTGGCTGAAGGGAGTAGAGAGCAGAGCAGAGATGGACCTACTGGGTCACCTTGTCTCAGATATATCCAGTTCATCAGTGCCACCCCAACTCTGACCTGGTGTAGGCTGCAAGGCCCCCCAGAGCCCATCGTCCTCCCCCAAGGGCTTTGTTTCCCACAGGGCATCAAGGAGTCTTCATGTCTCCCCCTCTGCATCCCACTCAACTACAGAACAAAGTCCTCGCTGTTAATGAAGCTCATTAGTCCACTCCAGGTGAGGGAGTGGACATTGCAGGTCCCCTCTACATCTCTCCTTCCCTCCTCCTGACTGGTTTAGCCATTGCTGCCCCATCCTTCAACTGGGACAATGCCAGGTGTGAGGAGGTGTCACAATGAGTTGCCACCTGGCAGGCCCCCACCACGAGCAGGTGCTGTCTTCAAGGTGGTGGAGAAATACAGACTGCCATGACCTCCTGGTGGGGTTTGGAGGCAGGTGGGGGCAGATGCTGCCCCAGTTTTTGGTTCCCACTCCTCTGCTGAGCTGTCTCACCACAGTCACCAACTTTCTAGCTCAAGCAGCCTTCAGGAGTAGGTTGTGTAGGTGTGACTTGGGTGTTTGAAGAGGTCAGACTTGGTGTTGAAGTGGCTTGGAATTGCCCCCATGTCCTGCTGTGGTTGTGGCTGATCATGGAATCACAGAATGGTTTGGGTTGGAAGGGACCTTTCAAGGTTATCTAGAGCAACCCACCTGCAGTGAGCAGGGACTCCCATGATGGGGGTACCTCTGGTCCATGCTGGTCTGCTGTAGGATTTGAGTCCTGCTGCCCTTCCCTGAGAACACACCACAGCCTGGAGCAGCCCATGTTTGGGTGTGGGGTGGAAGTCCCAGCTCACCTGACCAAGCCACCCCACCACCATCATAGTGGGTTTGAGGGCTGAGCTGCCATCTGCTCCACAGGGAGCTGAGCGTGACTCAGGTGCAGAAGCCTTTAGAAAGTCCAAGTGCTGCAAAATAGCTTTTCAACCTGGAGTCCATCTCTCCTGATTACACTCCCCAAAGCAACTTCTTTTCGTTTCCCACATGTTGACTTAAAGACCTGTCCCGGCAGGAGAAGATCAGGTAGAAATCATTATGCTCTCCTGCTTCTGTAAAGCTCCTGATTGCCTTTTTGTTTCCTCCCTGACTCTCTGTTCTCATTATCTCATGATGGGGGAGTTTTTTAAATAAGCAGCTTTGGGAACAGCAAGGCCATGGAGATAAGAGCCATCTCCTGCGTGCAGAGATTCATTACCTGCTCCCATCAAAGCCAGGAGAGAAACCAGCCTGGATTTTCTTTTCCTTTTTGTTAATAAAAATAAAATGCAAGGCCAGGGTTTTTTTTAATTTATTTAAGTGAAATCAAAGCACTGAAAGACTTGAGAAAGTGTGGGGGCTACAAACCAGAAAAGCCTCATTAAATGAGAACTTGTTTAGGAGAACAAACTGAAATGTCATGATAGAAAGTGTCACCAACTCATTTTTGTTCCACTGGGTCTGTCCTGGGCTTTGGCTGCGCATGATGAATGAGTCCATCCTCCTCCTCCTCCTCCTCCTTTTAAGGGGGGAAGAGGAAATATGCAAGTAGAACTTCAACTCATTGAAAAAATCAGGTCCCTCTGGAGTGGTCAGAGCTTGAGGGGTTTTGAGGGTGCTGGGATTTGGATCCTCATGGGGCCAAAGTCTTGGCCTCCTTGGGTGACCGATGTGACTGATCACCCAGGTCTTGCACGTCTCCCTGAATGTGAAATCTTGATCCCACCCATTGATTGACATCTGGGCCACCTGGGGGGGGCTCTGTTGCTGAACTGGGGAGGGTGCTGCAATGGGGTGCTCACACCAACCTTTAGACAACTCCCTGCTTCAGCAGCAACATCTGGTGCTGGTGCCAACCTGCCTGATACGCCGGCTCATGTGACTTGGAAGACAAAAAAGCCTTTATCTTCTCTGGTTATTTCACTATTTTTATTTCCCCCCCCCTCTCCTTTCTTCTAAATAATTTGCTCTGGCTGCCAGGGGGGGATGTTCTGCCCCATCAAGTGTTAATTGAAGCTGAGGAGAAAGACACTGGCTGAGCAGAGAGCTGAGGTGGGGGTGAGGATGAAGGTGGGAGTGGAGGTAATAGCTCTTTTGGAGGGATGGAGGTTTGTTGTGTTCCCCTCCTGGCCCCAGCTGCTCTTGGATTCAGGGTCAGGGAAGAGGAGGAGCTGGGATCCTTTCTAACCGACCCAAGAGAGACAGAATAAGCAACCAAAATTGGTGGTTTTTTGGGGAGATAGATTCAAACTGGAGCCCAGGAAGTTCCACCTCAACATGAGGAAGAACTTCTTTCCTGTGATGGTGACAGAGCCCTGGGACAGGCTGCCCAGAGAGGTTGTGGAGTCTCCTTCTCTGGAGACCTTCCAGACATGTCTGGATGCCTTTCTGAGTGACCTGCCCTAGTTTTTTTGGTCCTGCTCTGGCAGGGGGGTTGGACTTGATGACCTTCGGAGGTCCCTTCCAACCCCTGACATGCTGTTATTCTGTGATTCTCAAGCTGCTGGCAGCTTGGGTGATGCCATATGGGGATGGTGATCCTGGGTTCTAGGCCTGTGGTTGGTGCCCATCATGTCTTCCCAGTAGCATTCATAGCCAAGCTCTCAGATTGTCTTTTCTGAATGAGCAGTACCTTGCATCTGGGCAGCCGAACAAGGTGACTCCAGCTTCCTTGAAGAAGGCTCAACCATCAGTATGGATCATAGAATCCCAGACTGGTTGGGTTGGAAGGAACCTTAAAGATCATCTAGTTTCAACCCCCCTGCATGGGCAGGGACACCTCCCACCAGCCCAGGTTGCTCCAAGCCCCATCCAACCTGCCCTTCAACACTGCCAGGGATGGGGCAGCCACAGCTTCTCTGGGCAACCTGGGCCAGGGTCTCACCACCCTCACAGCAAAGAATTTCCTCCTGTCTCACCTCAATCTCCCCTCTGCCAGTTTTAATCCATCCTCCCTTGTCCTCTCACTCCCTGCCCTTGTCCCAAGTCCCTCCCCAGCTTTCCCGGAGCCCCTTTAGGTACTGGAATGTGATTCTAAACCCAACTGGCTTTTATGATTTTTTTTTGTCCCAAGTTGGAAACATTTTGTAATGTCTAATATAAGGTAAGACTTTGATTGCCTTATCTCTTGACTTCACCTTCAGCAATAACAATGTATTCTGACCTTCTGCTCAGGTGTTGATGGATGGGGCCTGCTTGGGTTAAACATCTGGGATCTGAATTTTTTATCCCTTTCTGCCCCTGAAGCAAGAGCAGTCAGAGGAGCCCTTGAGGAATGTTGTGAGCAGCAGGTTCTCCATCACTGCTTGGTGGCAAAGTCAAATGGAAACATGAGGCCAAGGGACTGAGGTGCCCTTAGCCAGGGTTTGTCTCCAGGTCTGAAGTTTTAGGACACTTGCAGTGATGAGAAGCCCTCTGCAAATTCTAGCAGATGGAAAAAGTAGGCTGGAGGTTAAATTCTTCCTTGAGTGGGTTTCAGGAGGACAAAAAGACATGAGGACAAGAAAGTTTTGCTTTTTTGTAAGGCTTTTTCCAAGAGACCATTGTCCGCCTCCACTGGGTTGGTGCATCTGGAGCTGAGTTGCCCTTTGGGCTTGTCTTAGGCTGGGATTAGGGAGCAAACCTTCCATGTCACTCTTCAGGGGCCCAGTGGGGTCCTCCAGAATTGGACACAGTCCTCCAGGTGGGGTCTCACCAGAGCAGAGAAGAAGGGAGTAGTGTCCAGTTCTGGAGTCCCCAACACAAGAAGGACATGGAGCTCCTCGAGTGAGTCCAGAGGAGGCCACAAAGATGATCAGAGGGCTGGAGCAGCTCTGCTCTGGAGACAGGCTGAGGAATTTGCTTCCAGATAAGAAAAAGCTGAATCCTGGGGCTGGGATTGAGCCTTGAGAAACCCCCCTGGAAACATCCCAGTTCCTCTCTGCTGGTTCTTTGTTGGGCTCAGCTCTGAACCCCCTGCAGATGGACTTTCTTCTTGGAACGCTTGTTTTTTAATCATGGTCAGAAATAAAACACCCTGCAAAGGCCCATGTATATGATCTCCAGGCAATTATCTTCATTAACCAACCTTGTCATCTCCTCAAAGAACAAAATCAACCTTTGTTTGACACGCAGAACCTCTCTGAGGAGCATTAACTCTGTTCCTGTCCATTTTTCTTCTGGCTGACTCTCAGGAGAGTTCCCATTATTTCACCCATGACTGATGGTAACCAAGCCAACCTGTTCACCAGACCATCCCTCTTGCCCCTTTTCCACATGGGTGCAGCTGTCAGGATCTTCCCTGGTATTCCAAAATTTCTTAAAAATGAACATCAGAGAGCTTCTCAGCCAGCTGTTGGAGAGCTCTTGGGAGCAAGTTCTCCAAGCCTGCTTATTTCAAATTGTTTATTTCTATTAGATGCTGTTTAACAACCTCCTTGGTTACTAATGGACTGGAAAGGACTTCATCCTCCTCATGTGATACAAGCATCTCATCCTGCTCCTTTCCAAACGTGGAGCAGAAATATTGATTGAACATTTCTACCTTTTCTGCATCATTACTTTTCCCCCCAGCTGAGGCTGCTACTGATTTCTTCCAAGGCATGATCATATTTCCAGCACTATTTGCCATCCTTTTCTATATGCAGCTGAACATCTCGTTACCTTTGTGGCTGCACACAGAGCAGAGGATTGGGCTGTGCTGGCTCTGGTGCTGGGAGATCCCTTCCTTTCTTCTTTTTCGACACAGTTAGGACCCTGGAAGGTGGCTGAGGAGCAGAAATTGTTCTCCCTGTCCTGCATTGCTCTGCATTGATTAAGGAGGAGTTATTTTGGAGCATCACAGAGCTGTGCAATGGTTTGGGTTGGGAGGGATCTTAAAGAACATCTAGTTACAACCCCCCCTGCTCTTATCCCCTTCATTGCTGCTGGTTCAGCAAGGTGAGGGGCCATGAAGGGGTTCTGACCTGCAGTTGCACCTGGGGTGGGGCAATCCCAAGCACAAGTACAGGTTGGGTGGAGAATGGGAGAGATGTTGGAGAGAGTCCAGAGGAAGCCACGGAGATGATGGGAGGGCTGGAGCAGCTCTGCTCTGGAGACAGGCTGGGAGAGTTGGGGTGTTCAGCCTGGAGAAGAGAAGGCTCCAGGGAGACCTTAGAGCACCTTCCAGTGCCTGAAGGGGCTCCAGGAAAGCTGGGGAGGGGCTTGGGACAAGGGCAGGGAGGGA
>NW_009953325.1:25260-28793 GCF_000747805.2 Chaetura pelagica
GGGCTTGGAGCAACCTGGGCTGGTGGGAGGTGTCCCTGCCCATGCAGGGGGGTTGGGACTGGATGATCTTGAAGGTCCCTTCCAACCCAAACCAGTCTATTATTTATTTTGCTGATTGGCCAGGCATCTCTCATGTCCTCTTTCTGCTGGAAGGCTTTCAATTCAATCGAGATGTAATTAGAGCTTTCCTGACCTGGTACCAGGAATCTTTACAACGTCTTCTATTATTTTTTTTACTAGGTGTTTCCTGTTGTGCTTGAGAACTGAGGTTGGGTTTGGTACAACTCTTTCTTGTCTTCTCCTGCTATTCTTATTTCACACCCTGTTGGGAGTAGTTTAGCTTCACTTCCTTTGTAGTCTAAACCTCTATGAATATCGATCAAAGATTGGGAACCAGTTTCACATGGAGAATGGGAAATAATATTTAGGGTTTGGTGGGGCCTATTGGTCTACAGTGGTTTTGAACTGAAAGTCATTGCTGAGATGCTTCATTTGTCACTGTCCTGTCACTGTCCATTAACCCCCGCCCTGCCAAGGCCACCACTGACCCATGGCCCTCAGCACCACATCTACACAGCTTGGAAACCCCTCCAGGGATGGGGACTCCAGCCCTGCCCTGGGCAGCCTGGGCCAGGGCCTGACAACCCTGGGCAGCAAGAAATGCTGCCCAAGATCCAATCTCAACCTCCCCTGGCACCACTGGAGCCCATTTCCTCTTGTCCCATCCCTTGTTCCTGGGGAGCAGAGCCCGACCCCCCTGGCTCCAACCTCCTCTCAGGCAGTTGCAGAGCCAGCAGGTCTCCCCTCAGCCTCCTTTGCTCCAGGCTGGACACCCCCAGCTCCCTCAGCTGCTCCTCCTCACACTTGTGCTCCAGCCCCTTCCCCAGCTCCCTTGCCCTTCTCTGGACACGCTCCAGCCCCTCAGTGATGTTGGGGCAATTTCCAGGGAAGCATCTGGTTAAGTAGCACCATGATCAATGCACTTTGTTAACGTGGGATCCAAGGAATTGTTTCTTCACAAGGTTGGCTTTGGTGCATTGATGGGAACAAGCCATTTTGATGGGAAGAAACCAAATCAAAACAGTTTTTTAGGGAAATGAAGAGTCACTGTTTTCTGCTGAGGGTGGGGATGGGTGGTTGGATGGGTGCCCCCAACCCTCAAGGGGATGCCAGCTGGGGGAGTACCCGGAAAAGCACTGGGTGGCGATTGGTGTTCCTCTCCACGCTGGCTTGGCAGGCGCTGGATGCTGCCCAAGTTTGACTTCACCCTTGTCTGGGGCCAGACATATTGTTCACACCGACTTCATTTAATGATTTACCCAGACACTCCTTAGAAACCCAGCAGTCAGAGGAGTTGCAGATAGTGGTTTGGGTGTGGGGATGGAAGCAGCCTTTTTTTTGTTGTTGTTTTGTTCTTTCCTACAGACCAGGAAAGTGTGTAAGAAAAGTTTCAAAAGTAACTTTGCTCTGAGCATGGAGCAATTCCAAGCCGTGTCTGGGAGTGCCAGGTTGCCCCAGGCTATCTTATACTTGATTTTGCCTTGTGCTTCAGAAAGATTTCCCTTGTATAAACAATTTTGCTGGTGATTTGGGGTTGTGTTTTTTTTCATGTGCTTCTTTAAAGGGAAACCAGGCATGTAACATAGAACTCAGTGTCCAGCTCCTCTCTTTGGATTTATTGTCTTAACAAAAAAAATCTATTTTCTCATGGTCATAATACCTGTGCCAGAAAGGAACTAGTCTTTTATTAAATGGTCAGAGATGAGTCTGCTTATTTTGGGGCAGAATCTTGAGAAGGAGGTGATCCTTGGTTCACTCCATGAGGAGAAAAGGAGTGACCTGTTATTCATTGCTCAACACAATGGCCAACCCTTCAGGGTTGCATGCAAACTGGGCTCAGCTGGGTTAGGCTGCTTGTGGATGTGGCATGTTCTGCTGAGCCAGGTGACTCCTCTGCTAGGGCCATCTTTGTGGACAGGGACTGTAAGAGGTGGGTGCCAGACAGGGTCATTGTCCACACGGGTGCAGCTGAGGTAGCCAGGAGGTGGCTTCCAAAGCTGGGGGGGGGCAGGGCTTTGAAGCCTCATGTAGGGCACTTGAGAAGAGTTTCAAAGTCAGTTGTTTGTTGGATTGGGTACTCAATTTGTCACCTAGGCAACACAGTGAGTGGGGACTTGGGTAAGCAAACCCCCCCTTGAAGACACCTTGCCTCCATCTTCTTGCTTACTGGGGTCACAGAATCATCAGAGTTGGAAGGGACCTCTAGAGAACATCTAATCCATTTGTCATTCCTGCCCAAAACCTGATTCTTTATTTTTTTAGTTGAATTCTATCCAGTTCTTTTCAAAACAAGGTTCTTCTCCACCCCACCCTCCCCACACAGGTTTACCTTGTCTCAGCTAAACGGGTGGATGGTTTTCAGGGGAAGTGGAGCAGATCGGTAGGAAAGTCACTGTAGGAATCAGCGCCCGGTCAGGGGTCACCGGTTACACCAGGGAAGGGCTGGAGTGGAAAACAGAAAGGATGCAATAAATCTGCTTTAAGAAAAATGAGATTAGAACCCCCCCAAAAAAAGCAACAACCACAAGAAAACACAACAACTCCCCAGGTTTGTTTGGTTTTTTCCCCTAAAGAACTTGATGTGCTCATTTCAAAAGCAAAGATAAAAAAAGATGCCGGTAAAAATGGGTCCGTGTCCCACGTGTTGTTTAGACCTTTAAGAGCACAGGTGGACGAGGAGGGCTCCGTGCCAAATACTTTTGGTTGAGAGGGAGTGGTGGGAGTGAATTCTCCTCACTGCTCCTAGAAAGGCTGAACTTCCCGTGCACAAATCAATTACAATCTCCTGGGCTTCAGGCGCCCACGGAACCACGCTGCCCGATTCCCCGCACAGCCGAGGGCACGACCAGGGTGGGTACCCATAGCAGGAAGGTGAGTCAGATGCTCTACTTTCAGCTTTTGAAATATGTGATTTTTTTGTTTGTTTTTTTAAATTGATTTTCCCTCCTTTTAAGGTTTTTGTGGTTGATTGAGGTGGTGGGGGGGGGAAGTTGCTTGAATTTCATGTTGGTGGTAGGAGTCTTCGGCGCATTGTAGTGACCCTCCGTGCACATCTGTCTCCATGTACAGGCTTTTGAATTGTTGTTTCAACTCCAACCCCTGATTCTGATTTCTTTGCTTGTTATCTTGAATCTTTACCATGCCCAGAGATTTTGGCTGTGGATCAACAACTACTGTATACAACCTTGCAATTTGTGGGTTTGTTTTTAGGGGTTTTTGTGAGTCCGGCTTAGTTATTTGGTTGTTTGCTTAGGTAGGAAATATCAAGTGTGAAAACACATCTGCAAGCATCTGCTGGTTAGGCAGGAGGGCTCTGATGAGGCAGGTAATTAATATTTAGAATAGATTAGAATAGATATTTTAAATATTTATTAGCATTTGGTTTGAAGTAGGGGGTTTTTTGGTTGTTCTTGGCATAAAACTTGCGGGGGGGGATGGTGGTGGAAAAAATCCCCAACTCTCCTCTGAAATGG
>NW_009953326.1:0-650 GCF_000747805.2 Chaetura pelagica
TGAACTCAGGGGAACCACCATCCTCAAGTCCTGGTCTGGTGATCACCCTGCCGAGTGGCCCATCCGATGGTGGGAGGCAACCACCAGGTTAGTATCATCCTCTCGTTCCTGCTCATACAGCTTTAAGCACCTCTGTCCTACCCTGCAAGCTGAACATCTTTTTGATACTCTTCCAGATTTATTTCCTTCCCTTGCCTGGGGCTGGTGTGACCCAAGGGCAGACCCAGCACTTGGCCTGGCTGACCCTCACACAACTGGCCCATGGATCCAGGCTGTGCAGGTCCCTCTTGCAGAGCCTTCCTGCCCTCAAGAGGATCGACCTCCCACCCAATTGGGTGTCATCTGCAAACTGACTGAGGCTGCACTGATCCCCTCACCCAGATCAGTGATGAAGACACTGGACAAAACGGGCCCCAAGACAGAGCCCTGAGGGACACCCCTGCTGACCGGCTGCCATCCCGCCGGTTTTGTGCCCAGCGAAGAGAACGCTTGTCCATGCCATGATTCTCCAGCTTCTCCAGGAGGTGCTGTCCAAGGCCTCACCAAAGTCCAGGGAGATGATGTCCTCAGCCTTCCCCTCCTCCAAAAGGCGGGCTCCATGGTCATAGAAAGAGATCAAGTTGGCCAAGCAAGGCCTCCCTTTCCTAAAC
>NW_009953327.1:0-485 GCF_000747805.2 Chaetura pelagica
AAAACCCAACACCCAAGGGACATGGAGAACCCAACACACAAGGGATATGGAGAACCTGGTCCTCTGGGAATGTGACACCCAAGGGACATGGAGAACCTGGTTCTCTGGGAATGTGGCCTCAGGGGACAGGGAGAACCTGGTCCTCTGGGAATGTGGCCCCAGGGGACATGGAAAACCCAACACCCAAGGGACATGGAGAACCTGGTCCCCAAGGGATGTGACACCCAAGGGACATGCAGGACCTCTGGGAATGCAGGTTCTCTGGGAATGTGGCACCCAAGGGACATGGAGAACCTGGTTCTCTGGGAATGTGGCACCCAAGGGAGAGGAAGAAACAAGTCCCCACTGGATGTGGAGGCCCCAGGGTCCCCGGGGGTCCCACCTGGGCCGTCATCCCACACCAGAAGTTGGAATAGGCAGCCCTGGAGTCCAGCATGGGGGCCACCAGGGTCTGGTTCTCGGCCATGAGCTGCCCCAGCACGTCG
>NW_009953328.1:0-1184 GCF_000747805.2 Chaetura pelagica
GGGGTGGCAGCTGGGGGGGGGCTGCAGGGGACAGGGACCCCCCAGGGGACAGGGACCCCCCAGGGGACAAGGGCCCCCCAGGGCGTGGGGGCCCTCCGAGTGACAACAGCTCTCCGGGTGACAACGTCCCTCCAGGTGACAAGGTTGGCCCAGGACATGGTGGCCCTTCAGGTGACAATGGCCCTCCAGGTGACAATGGCCCTCCAGGTGACAATGGCCTTCCAGGTGACAACACTGTCCCAGGACATGGTGGCCCTCCAGGTGACAATGGCCCTTCAGGTGACAACGTTCCTCCAGGTGACAAGGATGTTCCTCCAGGACATGGTGGCCCTCCAAGTGACAATGTCCCCCCAGGTGACAACGTTGTCCCAGGACATGGTGTCCTCCCAGGTGACAACGTCCCTCCAGGTGACAACAGCCTTCCAAGGGATGGTGGCTCTCCAGGTGACAATGGCCCTCCAGGTGACAATGTCCCTCCAGGTGACAAGGATGTTCCAGGACATGGTGGTCCTCCAAGTGACAATGTCCCTCCAGGTGACAAGGATGTTCCAGGACATGGTGGTCCTCCAAGTGACAATGTCCCCCCAGGTGACAATGGCTTTCCAGGTGACATCTCTCCAGGTGACAAGGATGTCCCTCCAGGTGACAATGTCCCTCTAGGTGACAAGGATGTCCCTCCAGGACATGGTGGTCCTCCAAGTGACAATGTCCCCCCAGGTGACAATGGCTTTCCAGGTGACATCTCTCCAGGTGACAAGGATGTCCCTCCAGGACAGGGTGTCCCCCCAGGTGACAATGTCCCTCCAGGTGACAAGGTGCCCCCAGGACATGGTGGCCCTCCAAGTGACAACGGCCCTCCAGGTGACAATGTCCCTCCAGGTGACAATGTCCCTCCAGGTGACAAGGTGCCCCCAGGACGTGGTGGCCCTCCAGGTGACAATGGCTTTCCAGGTGACAATGTCCCTCCAGGTGACAATGTCCCTCCAGGTGACAATGGCTTTCCAGGTGACAATGTCCCTCCAGGTGACAACGTCCCTCCAGGTGCCACCACCTCTCCAGGTGCCACCGATGTCCCCCCAGGTGCCACCGCTGCTCCTCCAGGACCCGGTGGCTCCCCAGGTGCCCCCCCCGGGCCGGGGGTCCCCCCGGGCCCCCTGCTTTTGGGGGGCTGGGGGGGGTGACGG
>NW_009953329.1:0-484 GCF_000747805.2 Chaetura pelagica
GGACCCAACACTTGGCCTTGGTGAACCTCATCCAACTGATCTCGGCCCATGGATCCAGCCTGTCCAGGTTCCTCAGCCCTTCCAGCCCCTCCAGTCCCCCCAGATCCCTCCAGGAGGTCCCTCCAGCCCCTCAAGTCCCCCCAGATCCCTCCAGGAGGTCCCAACTGGCTTTTTTTGGGTTCAATTTCTCCTTTTTGGGCTCCAAACCCTCATTTCCACAACCCCAGCCTTTCATTTGAAGGCTCTCAAAGCCCCATTTCATGGGGTTTTCCCCCCAAAAAACATGTTTCTCCAGGAGGCCCAGAAGCAACTGGGACAAACTGGGAAAGAAAAAAACCCTTCCCAGTGCTCCCAGTTCAGGCCAGTCCCACCAAACCCCATTTGGGGGCATTTCTGCTCTTTAATTCTTTCCCCATTGCCCTGGAGGTGGCAGATGTGGCTCAGGCTGGCAGCTGTCCCCTTGTCCCCTGTCCCCATGTCCCCT
>NW_009953330.1:0-3765 GCF_000747805.2 Chaetura pelagica
AAAATCCCCCTTTTCTGAGGTGAAACATCTTGTATCCTGAGTTGAAAACCCTCTGTGGTTAAAGTTCTTTTATGGAGTTAAAACAACTCTGCCCCTCACCAAAGCAAGTAGGGGTTTTTTGGGGGGTAAAACTGTATTTTTTGAGGTAAAAACCCTCTTTTGTGGTAAAAAAAGTTTCTCTTTTCCTGAGGCAAAACTCCCTTCCCCAAGACTATCTTTTTAAACTGTCTTTCTTGAGGTAAAAAAACCTTTCTGTGAGGTAAAAATTGACCTTTCTGTGAGGTTAAAAACCTGAGGTAAAACTTCCATCCCTGAGACAAAGAAGTATTTGGGGGTTTTGAGGTAAAAATTGTATTTCTTGAGGTAAAAACCTTCCTGTGAGGTAAAATCTACCTTTTTGGAGGTTAAAAATCCCCCTTTTCTGAGGTGAAACATCTTTTATCCCGAGTTAAAAACCCTCTGTGGTTAAAATCCTTTTCCAGAGTTAAAAACCTGTGCCCCTTACCATGGCAAATAGGGGGTTTTTGAGGTAAAATTGTAGTTCTTGAGGTAAAAACCTTTCTGTCGAGTCAAATCTACCTTTCCAGAGGTAAAAATCCTCTTTTCTGAGGTGAAAAGTGCTGGTTTTTGAGGTAAAACCCTCTTTCCTGAGGTAAAAGTTTCTCTTTTCCTGAGGTAAAACTCCCTTCCCTGAGACTTTTTTTTATTATTATTATTATTAAACTGTATTTCTTGAGGTAAAAACCTTCCTGTGAGGCAAAATCTACCTTTCTGGAGGTAAAAACCCTCTTTTCCAAGGCGAAAAGTGGTTTCCTGAGGTCAACCCCTCTTTTCCTGAGGTAAAACGTCCATCCCCGAGACAAATAATCTTGGTTTTTTTGAGGTAAAATTGTATTTCTTGAGGTAAAAACCACCCTCTATGAGGTAAAAATAGATTTTCCTGAGATAAAACCCCATCTCCCTCAAGTGAAAAATGAGCTGTGCTGCAGTAAAACCCTCCCCCAGGAGGTAAAATTGGCCTTTTCTGTGGTAAAATGTCTTTTTTTTCCTGAGGTAAAAACTCTTCCCTAGGGTTAATAAGCTTTTTGTTGTTGTTGTTGTTGAGGTAAAATCATCTTCCCTGAGGTTTCATAGAATCATAGACTCATAGGGGTTGGAAGGGACCTGGAAAGACCATTTAGTCCACCCCCCCTGCCAGAGCAGGGGCACCCAGAGCACATCACACAGGAACGTGGCCAGGGGGGTTGGAATGTCTCCAGAGAAGGAGCCTCCACAGCCTCTCTGGACAGCCTGGCCCAGGGCTCTGGCACTCTCACAGCAAAGAAGTTCTTCCTGAGATTCACATGGAACCTCCTGGGCTCCAGTTTGCACCCCCTGCCCCTTGTCCTGTCACTGGACATCACTGCACAAAGCCTGGCTCTGCCCTCCTGACACTGCCCTGAACAGATTTGTGCCCATGGATGAGGTGGCCCCTCAGTCTCCTCTTCTCCAAGCCCAACAGACCCAGCTCCCTCAACCTTTCCTCAGCAGGGAGATGTTCCACTCCCTTCATCATCTTTGTAGCTCTGCCCTGGAGTCTCTCAAGCAGTTCCCTGTCCTTCCTGAACTGAGGGGCCCAGAACTGGACACAATATTCCAGATGTGACCTCACCAAGGCAGAACAGAGGGGGAGGAGAACCTCCCTTGACCTACCAACCACCCCCTTTCTGATGCACCCCAGAGGGTCCTTGGCTGTGCTGCAGGATGCGAAGGAGCTGGGATGACAAAGAGGCGTCCTGGTGCTGCTATTCTATACCCTCATCCAGGTCGTTGATGAAGATGTTGAACAACACTGGTCCCAGTACCGACCCCTGTGGGACTCCACTAGTCACACACCTCCAACCAGATTCTGCCCCATTGACTACAACTCTCTGACTCCTTCCTTTCAACCAGTTCCTGATCCACCTCACTGCCTGATCACCAAACCCATACCTGATCAACTTATCTACAAGGATGCTGTGGGAGTCGGTGTCAAATGCTTTACTGAAATCAAGATAAACCACATCTACTGCTCTAGCATCATCTACCCACCTAGTTACTTCCTCATAGAAGGTTAGTCAAACATGATTTACCCTTGATAAAACCATGCTGACTGCTCTTGATGACCCCCATGTCCTTGATATGCCTGGAGATAGTGACAAGAACAAGTTGTTCCATCACCTTTCCAGGGCTGACCGGTCTATAGTCACCCGGGTCCTCCTTCTTGTAGACTGGAGTGACATTTGCTGTCCTCAGTCCTCAGGCACCTCTCCTGTTACCCACGACTTAACGAAGATGATGGAGAGTGGCCCAGCAATGATGTTCACCAGCTCCCTCAGCACCCACGGGTGCATTCCAACCAGACTTATGGATGTCCAGATTACTCAACTGATCCCTCACCCAATCCTCATCTTTCATGTCAAACTCCTCCTTTATCCTGACTTCTGTCTGGGGCTCCTGGGGAGATCCTGCAGGAGTAAAGACAAAGAAGGCATCAGCACCTCTGCCTTCTTTATATCTTCTGACACCAGGGCTCCCACCTCACTCCTCAGTGGGCCAATATTGCCTCTAAGGTAAAACCCTTATTTGCATTATTTAAAAACCAATGTTTTTTACTTAAACACCCCCCCCGCCTTTTTATTTTAGGTTAAAAAAGAAAACAAAACCCCAGACACCTCCCTTTTTGAGGTTTACACCTCTTTTTAAAAGCCCTCCTCTTTTGGGGGGAGAAACTGTGAGGAAAACCTCTCATTTTTAAAGGAAATTATTAATATTTTTTTTGTAAATCCCTTTTTTTTTGAGGTAAAAACTCTCCCTTGTTTGAGGAAAAAACCTCCCCTTTTATTGAGGTAAAACCCTTCCCTTCAAGGGAGCCCACTTTTTGTAGAGGTAAAACTTTCACCTTTTTTTAGAGAAAAAACACTTTTTTGAAAAAAAAAACACCACTTTTTTTGAGGAAATCCTTTTTTTCAGGGGAACCCCTTTGTATTTGAGGAAAACACCTGCTTTTCTGAGGTAAAAATGCTTTTTTTGAGGTTAAAAGCCCCTTTTTTTCTTAAGGTCCACCTTTGTTAAAACCTTTTTTTGAGGAAAAACTTTGAGGAAAACCCCTCATTTTTAAATGATTTTTTTTCCTTAGGTAAATCCCTTTTTTTTAGGTTAAAAACCCTCTTATTTTGAGGAAAAAACCTTCCCCCTGCTCTCCCCTTTTTTTTTGAAGGTGACTTGTTTTAGTGAGGTAAAAACCTTCCCTTTTTTTGAGGTAAATCCTTCCCTTCTTGGTGGGGAAAAAAAATCCTCAAATCTTCTGAGGACAAACTTCTTTGAGGCAGAAGCTTTTTTTTGTGGAAAAATGCTTTTTTGAGGTAAAAACTCAACCTTTTTTTGAGGAAACCCCCCCAGGTACAACTCTGAGGTAAAACCTTCAATTTTCTCAGGAAAAACTTCACACCAAAACTGATTCTTTGGGGTAAAACCTTCCCTTTTTTTCTGAGGTAAAAAACCCCCTATTTTTCTGAGGAAAAACACTGCGTTTTGAGGTAAACCCTCCATTCTTTGAGGAAGTTTTTTAAGTAAATCCCTTTTTTTTTAACATAAATCCCTCTTTTTTAGGTAAATCTCTTTTTTTTTTTTAGATAAATACCTCATTTTTTTTATAAATACCTCCTTTTTTTAAGATAAATACCTCATTTTTTTTGACAAATCCGTCTTTTTTGAGGTTAAACCCACTTTTTTCGAGCACCCCCC
>NW_009953330.1:3818-4684 GCF_000747805.2 Chaetura pelagica
ATCCTTCACAAACCCCCCCAATCCTTCACACTCTAAGGTAAATCCTCCCCTTTCCTGAGGCAAAACCTGCGGGGTTTTTGAGGTAAAACCTTCCCTTTTCCTGAGGAAAAAACCCGCACATTTCGGAGGCAGAACACTGCTTATTTTTTGGTGGAGAAACACTTTGTTTTCTGAGGTAAAAGCCTTTTTTAAGGGAAAAAAAACCCCTTTTTTCGAGCAACCCCCCAATCCTTCACAAAACCCCCCAACCCTTCACACTCTTAGGCAAAACCTGCGGGTTTTTTGAGGTAAAACCTTCCCTTTTCCTGAAGCAAAAACCCCGCACATTTCGGAGGCAGAACACTCCTTTTTTTTCTTGGAGAAACGCTTTTTTCTGAGGTAAAAACCTTTTTTAAGGGAAAAAAAACCCCTTTTTTCGAGCAACCCCCCAATCCTTCACAAAACCTCCCCTTTCCTGAGGTAAAACCTGTGGGGTTTTTGAGGTAAAACCTTCCCTTTTCCTGAGGAAAAATCCGCACATTTCGGAGGCAAAACACTGTTTTGGTTTTTTTTTTTTGTGGAGAAACGCTTTGTTTTTTGAGGTAAAAACCTTTTATAAGGGGAAAAAAAACCCATTTTTCGAGCATCCCACCAATCCTTCAAACTCTAAGGTAAACCCCCCCCCCTTCCTGAGGCAAAATCTGCAGGTTTTTGAGGTAAAACCTTCCCTTTTCCTGAGGAAAAAACCCGCACATTTCGGAGGCAGAACACTCATTTTTTTTTGGTGGAAAAACACTTTGTTTTTGAGGTAAAAACCTTTTTTAAGCGAAAAAAACCCTTTTATCAAGCACCCCCCCCCAATCCTTCACAAAACCTCCCCTTTCCTG
>NW_009953331.1:0-405 GCF_000747805.2 Chaetura pelagica
AAGAGGACATGAGAACCTGGGACAACAAACCCACCACTTTTCTTTAGATAAGCATACCTGAGCTACAAATGCAACAAATGTAGTAGACAGTCCTTCAAGGAAGAAGGCTGCTCCAGTCTCCAACGACCAGTCCTCCAACCAGGATGGTGCAGATGCTCAATATTAGAGGTGCCCTGCCTCCAGCCAGGAGAGGGAAAGGGACAAATGAGTTTACTGGACTGTGTGGATTCGGTGGCCTGGCACATTAGAACCACAAAAGTATAAAGCCTTGGGGGACACTGGTGCACAGTGCACACTAATGCCATCAAATCATAAAGGGACAGACTGTCACTGTTTCTGGAGTGACAGGAGGATCTCAACAACTGACTATTGTGGAAGCCCAAGTGAGGCTCACTGGGAAAGGGG
>NW_009953331.1:804-6435 GCF_000747805.2 Chaetura pelagica
GCTCAGTGCTGCTGTACCGGACATGCTAGAACTTCAGTACGAGCTGGAGTCAAAAGCAGCCAGGTGGTTTGCCTCTATTGACATTGCTCATGCATTCTTCTCTATTCCTCTACCACCAGAGTGCAGGCCACAGTTTGCTTTCACCTGGAGTGGAGTCCAGTACACCTGGAATCGACTGCCCCAGGGGTGGAAACACAGCTCAGCCATCTGCCATGGACTGATCCATGCTGCACTGGAGAAGGGTGGAGCTCCAGAACACCTGCAGTACATTGATGACATCATTGTGTGGGGTGAAACGCCAGAAGAAGTTTTTGAGAAAGGTAAATAGATCATCCAAATTCTTCTGGATGCTGGTTTTGCTGTAAAAAGAAGCAAGGTCAAGGGACCTTCACAAGAGATCCAGTTCCTGGGAATCAAGTGGCAAGATGGACATCGCCAGATCCCAATAGATATGATTAACAAAGTAGCAGCTACCCATCATCTACTAAAAAGGACACTCAAACCTTTTTAGGGACTGTTGGTTTCTGGAGAATGCATATTCCTGTTTACAGCCAAATTGTGAAACCTCTCTATGAGGTGACCCGAATGAAGAGTGACTTTAAATGGGGTCCTGACCAACAGAAAGCTTTTGAGCAGATCAAAAAGGAGATTGTGCAGGTAATGGCCCTTGGACCATTTCAAACAGGGCAAGACATAAAAAATTTGCTCTACTCTGCAGCCGGGTACAACAGTCCTACCTGGAGCCTCTGGCAGAAATCACCAGGGGAGACTCAGGGTCAACCACTGCAATTGGCCCAGAGCTACAGAGGTTCCGAGGCGAACTATACTACAGCTGAAAAGGAGATACTGGCAGCATATGAAGGAGTCAGAGCTGCTTCACAAGTGATCGGCACTGAAGTGTAGCTCCTCCTGGCACCCTGAATGCCAGTACTCATCTGGATGTTCAAGAGTAACGTTTTTTCTATCCATCATGCCACCAATGCATCCTTCTCTCTAAATTGGAGAGATATGGGTTTGATGGGTAGACTGTTCAGTGGATAAGGAACTGTCTGGATGGTTGCATCCAGAGGGTATTGGTCAATGTCTCTAAGTTTAGATGGAAAATGGTGACAAGTGGTGTCCCACTGGGACCAGTGTTATTTAATATGGGCTTTATACTAGGCTCAAAGGGGGAAGGGGATAAAACCAGGCTCACTAGAGATGAGCCCAAAGATGGCCTTCTGTCTGCCATCCCACTTGAGGTGGGAAATGGTGATAAATGCAACAACAAAAACACAGGGCTCGCTAATAGGTTGCTAACCATGGAAGTGGCTGAGAATGGTCAGATACCAAAAGTGAAAACTAATTGCTTGACTCCCTCTCTGAAATGCTTATATACCAATGCACAGAGCATGGGGAATAAGCAGGAGGAGTTGGAGATCTGTGTTAGGTTGAATGGCTATGATATAATCGCAATCACTGAAACGTGGTGGGAAAGCTCCCATGACTGGAATGTTGTCATGGGTGGATATGTGCTATTTAGGAAAGATAGAGAAACAAGGTGAGGTGGTGGTGTTTCTCTGGTGTCTCCAGAGCAACTGGAATGTATTGAGTTCTATCTAGGGGGGAGGTAGGACAGGTTGAAAGCTTGTGGGTAAGAATTAAGGGACATGCAATTGGAAGTGAAAATGTTGTGGTTGTCTACCATAGACCACCAACCCAAAAATAAGATGTTGATGAGGCCTTCTACAGTCAACTGGAAGAAGCCTCTAGATCATACTCCTTAGTACTTATGGGTGACTTCAATCATCCTGATATTTGTTGGAAAGCCCACACAGCAAAGCATGCTCAGTCCAAAAGGCTCATGCATCGATGATAATTTTCTAATGCAGGTAGTGGAGGAACCAACGAGGAGAGTTGCACTGCTGGACCTTGTATTAACGAATAAAGAAGGTCTGCTTGGGGACATTAAGGTTGGGAATAGCCTTGGCGACAGTGACCGTGACATGATGGAGTTCAGTATTTTACAAGGAAGAAGCACGGCAATAAGTAGGATTACAATCCTGGACTTCCATAGGGCTAACTTTGGACTCTTCAAAGATCTACTTGCAGGAATTCCATGAGCTAAAACTCTGGAAGGAAAGGGAGCCCAGGAAAGCTGGTCAGTTTTTAAATATCACTTCCTCTAAGCCCAAGATAGGTGCATTCCTCTGAGTAAAAAATCAGGTAGAGGCGGTGTCACGAGCTGATGCCGACACAGAGGGTACCTGTGGGAAATGGTTCTTCTTCCCCACATAAGTCTAAGCAAAATGCCTTTTAAGTCAGCAAAGGCCTTCTGCTGATTATACCCAGCTAACAGACCAAAACCAGGCACGCTGCTCAAGGACAAATGAAAGCAAAACAACAGGTGTGATACAAGGCAGGAAGGATGGGCAGCAAGTTATGCATTGCCCCTACTAGTTACCACTCTAACTTGGGACTCATGGGTGCTAATTGGCTCTGGACAGTCACACTGGCTGGACAGGGAGGTCACTGGGGTATAAAAGGTGATGGGTTCAGCAAGGTGAAAAGGGCAGCTTGCCCAGATGCTTCTTGCGTGGGACCCTCCTCCTGCTGTTCCTCGGACTTGCTCTACTATGGAGCCTGGTGCTGGGCCTCTGCCTGCCTGCGGACCTGCCTGGGGTCTTTCCAGCAGCCATCGGGGCCGGGGCTGGAGCCCCCTCCCCCGTTTTGCTGCCTGTTGCCGGGGAAACCAAGCCGCTGCAGTCGCCACCGCTGCCGAGCCGCGGGGGGTTCCTCCCCCCCCGAAACAACGGACTTCGGGACCCTGTCGTAGCTGCCAGCTAAGGAGAGGAGCCACTGCTGCCTGTTGGGAGGGGGCCACCCACTATCGCCACCGCCTCTGCCACTAGAGAAGAAGCTGCCTCACCGCGGCAGGGTAACAACTTCATACAACCCTTTCTTCCTCTCCCCATACTTGCACACACAGAGCGACCTCTTTAAGGAGGACTGTAGACGGGCTTCCTCCCTCCTCCCTCCCTCTCCTTTGATCCGCAACTCCACAACCCTCTCTCGGAGAGAACATCTTAAGGGCACAGTACTTTTGCATTACTTCCCTGATATATCCCTGGTAGCTATTTGCCATTTTTACATTTTCCCTAAACCTCATCCCTCAGTTTGTGTTAACCCTTAATAAACCGATTAATTCGTAAAATAAACATTGGTCTCACTAGCAATTTGTGAGCGTGGTGAGGGTGGTATTCTAACCTCCACCCTAAAATGCGGTCTGGCAGCAGCAGTTCCTCTGTGAGAGGCGAGTGCCACGTGTGAGCCCTCGATCTTATTCAAAAAGCCCTCCACATTGGGGGGGGAAGTCGCGGAAGCATCCTGACAGCTTGACAGCCGGTAGCCTCTAGCCTCTGTGTCATCGTTGGCTCGCTACACTACCCACAGGTGGTAAATGACCTGCATGAATAAGCAAGGATCTTCTGAAGAAAGTCTCCTGGAGGAAACAAATTTACTGTTTGTGGAAGAAGGGACTTGTCACTTGGGAGAACTATAGGGATGTTGTCAGGATATGTAGGAAGGCAACAAGGAAGGCCAAAGCCCTCTTAGAATTTAAACTGACAAAGGAAGTAAAAGAGAACAAAAAGAGCTTCTTCAAACATATCTGTAGTAAAAGGAAGACTAGGGAAAATGTGGGCCCACTGCTGAATGAGGTGGGAGCCCTGGTAACAGAGGATGCAGAGAAGGCAGAGTTGCTGAATGCCTTCTTTGCTTCAGTCTTTACTAAGACCAGCCCTTATGAACTTCTGACCCTGGATATAAGAGAGGAAGCCTGGAGGAGGGAAGCCTCTCCACTAGTCAATGAAGAGTGGGTCAGAGATCAGTTATGTAAATTGAATGTACACAAGTACATGGGCCCTGATGGGATGCACCCAAGAGTGTGAGGTAGAAGATGGATTGAGAACTGGCTACACGATAGAGCCCAAAGAGTGATGATCAATGGTGCAAGAGTCCAGCTGGAGACCTGTGACTAGTGGAGTCCCCCAAGGATCAGTGCTGGGTCCAGTCCTGTTCAACATCTTTTACAATGACATTGATGAAGGGACAGAGTGTCTTCTCAGCAAGTTTGCTGATGACACAAAGCTGAGAAGATTGGCTGATTCACCTGAAGGCTGTGAGGCCATTCAGCAAGATTTGGACAGATCGGAGAGCTGGAAAAAGAGGAACCTAATGAGGTTCAACAAAAGTCCTGCACCTGGGAAGGAACAACAAAACGCACCAATACAGGTTAGGAGGTGATCTGCTAGAGAGCAGCCCCATGGAGAAGGACCTTAGAGTCCTGGTAGACAACAAGTTATCTATGGAACAACAATGTGCCCTTGTGGCCAAGAAGGCAAATGGTATCCTGGGGTGCATTAGGAGGAGTGTGTCCATCAGATCAAGGGAGGTTCTTCTCCCGCTCTACTCAGCCCTAGTGAGACCTCACTTGGAGTACTGCATCCAGTTCTGGGCTCCCCAGTTCAAGAGGGACAGGGATCTACTTGAGGGAGTCCAATGGAGGGCTCTGAGGATGATTAAGGGACTGGAACACCTGCCTTACAAGGAAAGGCTAAGAGACCTGGGGCTTTTCAGTCTAGAGAGAAGACTGAGAGGGGATCTAATTATTGTCTATAAAAACATGAGGGCTGGGCATCAAGAAGGCAGGGACAGCCTCTTTTCACTTGTGCCCTGTGATAGGATGAGGGGCAACGGATTCAAACTCGAGCACAAGAAGGTCCACATCAATATGAGGAAAAACTTCTTTACTGTGAAGGTGATGGAGAACTGGAACAGGCTGCCCAGAGAGGTTGTGAAGTCTCATTCTCTGAAGACTTTCAAGGCCTGTCTGGATACCTTGCTGAGTGATCTGCCCTGGTTTTGATCCTGTTCTGGCAGGGGGATTACTTTGGAGGTCCCTTCCAACCCCTAACATTCTGTGATTCTGTAATATCTTCATTATTGATATTGATAAGGGCATTGAGAGCATCATCAGCAAGTTTGCTGATGATACCTGGGTGGTGCAGTCGATATGCTAGAGGAATGGGATGCCATCCAGAGGGACCTGGACAAGCTAGAGAATTGGGCCCAGGTTCCACAAGGCCAAGTGCAGGGTCTTGCACTTGGGCCAAGGCAATCGGAGATATGAATACAGGCAGGGGGGGACACACTTAAGAGCAGCAATGTGGAAAAAGACCTGGGAGTACTAGTGGACCAAAAGCTGGACATGGGCCACCAATGTGCAACTGCAGCCCAGAAGGCCAACCACATCCTGGGCTGTATCAAAAAAAGTGTGGCCAGAAGATTGAGAGAGGTGATTCTGCACCTCTACTCTGCCCTGGTGAGACCTCACCTGGAGTACTGTGTCCAGCTCTGGAGCACCCAATACAAGAAAGATGTGGACCTGTTGCAGCATGTCCAGAGGAGGGCCATGAAAATGATCAGAGGGCTGGAGCACCTCTCTTATGAAGACAGGTTGAGGGAGTTGGGGTTGTTCAGCCTGAAGAAGAGAAGGCTCTGGGGGGACCTCATAGCAACCTTCCAGTACCTGAAGGGGGCCTACAGAAAAACTGGGGAGGGACTTTTTACAAGGATTCTTGGCCAGGAGTT
>NW_009953331.1:6470-10496 GCF_000747805.2 Chaetura pelagica
CAGCAGCAGCAGCAGCGACTACTGAGGTAAGCCTGAGGTGGGGGTTCAATCGTGCAGTACAATGGGTTTCCGAGCTCAGGGACCCCACTCACCAGCTGGGCCCCAGCATGAACCAGGAAGTCCACGGCAGTCAATCAGGCACGGAGGGAGATTTAATAGCCCTTGGGGAGTGCGGCAAACAAACAGGAGTGGGCAAACAGGAGTGTGGCATGTCCATGAGGTGTGTCAGGCAGTTTGCACAGGGCAGTTCACGTGGGCAGGGAGAGCAGGGAAGGCAGAGCTCGAGCATATTGGCAGGCATCTGTGGCACACGTCCTTAGTGTCATACAGGGAAATATGGTGATCACTCAGCGCAGAGCCAGAGCTGCATCCAGATGGTGAGAGATGCCTCCACCCAGACAGAGGTAGGGAAGAGGGAGGAAGCCACGCGGACCACAGGCTGTGGAAAATGCCTAGAGATCTCCTACGGGGCAGGGACTGATGGCAGTCCTGAATGTAAATGGTGTATGCAAGTGGATGACCTTCAGCAGGTGGTGGCTGAACTGCAGGAGGCAGTGAGAAGGCTACAGGACATTAGGGAGGCAGAGGGGGAGCTAGACAATCTTTTTCAGGTACATACCGAGGCAAACCTACAGCCTAACTCCACTCATCACATAACTCCAGCAACAAACACAGAAAGGAGGGATGTAAATAAAGATAATGAGAAAGAGGAGCTGCACACGTTGGCATGCCTGCAGGGCTATGATGTTATTTGGATCATTGAGACATGGTGGGATGGCTCCTATGACTGGAGCGTGGGGATGGCTGGGTATAAACTGTTTAGGAAAGACAGGGATGGCAAAAGACGAGAGGGTGTTGCCCTCTACATCAATGACCAGCTGGAGTCCATGGAGCTCTGCCTGGGGATGGATAAGGAGCTGATGGAAACCCTCTGGGTCAGGATTAAAGGGAAGTCAGGGGCAGGAGATATAGTGGGGATCTTCTACAGGACACCCAACCAGGATGACCAAGTGGATGAGGCCCTCTTTAGACAGATAGGAGCTGCTTCACACTTGCAAGCCATGGTCCTCATGGGGGACTTTAATCACCCTGACATCTGCTAGAGGGACAACACAGCAAAGAACCAGCATTCCAGGAAGTTCCTCAAGTGCATTGATGACAACTTCCTCCTCCAAATCATAGAGGAACCAACCAGAAAAGGAGCTTTGCTGGACCTTGTTCTCACCAACAGAGATGGGCTGGTGAGTGATGTGAAACTCAATGGGAGACTAGGCTGGAGTGACCATGCCACTGTAGAATTCTAAGATCCTTAGGGCAATGAGAAAAGTACGAAGTAGGCTGAGCACACTTGATTTTAAAAGGGCAGACTTTGATCTCTTCAAGGATCTGCTTGGTAGGGTAGAATGGGACAAAGCCCTGGATGGGAAAGGAGCCCAGGAAAGCTGGTCCATATTCAAGGAACACTTCCTGCATGCCCAGGACCAATGTGTCCCTACAAAGAGGAAGGCAGGAGTGCCAGGAGGCCTGCATGGATGAACAAGGAACTCCTGGACACACTTAGGTATAAAACAAAAATTTACACAGGGTGGAAGCAAGGCTAGATACTCTGGGAGAAGTACAGAGAAGTAGTCAGAGAAACAAGAGATCAGGTTAGGAAAGCAAAAGCACAGAGAGAACTGGATCTGGCAAGGGAAGTTAAGGGCAATAATAAAGGTTTCTATAGGTACATTAATGATAAAAAGAAGACTAGGGAAAATATGGGCCCACTTCAGAAGGAAACAGGAGAGCTGGTCATCCAAGATGTAGAGAAGGCTAAGGTATTCAATGACTACTTTGCCTCAGTCTTCACCAGCAAGGACTCTGGTCATGCCCCCCATGTTACAGAAACCAAAGGCAGGGACTGGGAAAAGGAGGATCCCCCCCACTGTAGATGAAGAGGAGGTTTGAGATCACCTAAAGAACCTAAAGGTGAACAAGTCCATGGGACCTGATGGGATTCACCCGCAGCTCCTAAAAGAACTGGTAGATGAAGTTGCAAAGCCACTGTCTATCATATTTAAGAAGTCATGGCGGTCTGATGAAGTTCCTGCTGTCTGGAAAGGGGGGAGCATAAACCCCACTTTCAAGAAAGGCAGTTCTTGAAAGAACTGGTGGATGAAGTTGCAAAGCCACTGTCCATCATGTTTGAAAAGTCATGTCAGTCTGATGAAGTTTCTGCTGACTGGAAATGGGGAAACGTAACCCCCATTTTCAAAAAAGGAAAAAAAGAAGACCCAGAGAACTACAGGCCAGTCAGTCTCACCTCTGTGCCTGGCAAGATCTTGGAGCAGATCCTCTTGGTGACCCTGCTAAGGCATGAGAACAACAAGGGGGTGATTTGTGACAGCCAACATGGCTTCACTAAGGGCAAGTCCTGCCTGAATAATTTGGTGGCCTTTTATGATAGGGTCACAGCTTTGGTAGACAAAGGTAGAACAACAGACGTCATCTACCTGGACCTGTCCAAAGCTTTTGACACTGTCCGGCATGATATTCTCGTCTCAAAACTGGAACAATACGGATTTGATGGATGGACCGCTCGTTGGACAAGGAACTGGCTGACTGGTTGCACCCAAAGAGTTGTGATCAACGGCTCGATGTCCAAATGGAGATGTGTGACAAGTGGTGTTCCTCAAAGGTAGGTACTTGGACCAGTGTTATTTAACATCTTTGTCAGCAACATGGAGAGTGGAATCGAGTGCACCCTCAGCAAGTTTGCTGATGACACCAAACTGTGTGGTGAAGTCAACACGCTGGAGGGAAGGGATGCCATCCAGAGGGACCTTGACAGGCTCAAGAAGTGGGCTCATGCAAACTGCATAAAGTTCAATAAGGCTAAGTGCAAGGTTCTGCACCTGGGTCGAGGCAATCCCATGCACGAATACATGTTGGGAGGAGTAAGGATTGAGGACAGCCCAGAGGAGAAGGACTTGGGGGTAGTGGTGGACCAGAAGTTTAACATGAGCCGTCAATATTCACTTGCAGCCCAGAAAGCCATCCATATCCTGGGCTGCATCAAAAGAAGCATAGCTAGCCGGTCGAGAGAGGTGATTCTCCCCCTCTACTCTGCTCTGGTGAGACCTCACCTGGAGTACTGTGTCCACTTCTGGAGTCCTCAACATAAGAAGGACATAGAACTCCTTGAGCGTGTCCAGAGGAGAGCCACGAAGATGATCACAGGGTTGGAGCACTTCCCCTATGAAGACAGGCTGAGGAAGTTGGGGTTGTTCAGCCTAGAGAAGAGGAGGCTCCATGGTGACCTTATAGCAACTTTCCAATATCTGAAGGGGGCCTACAAGAAAGCTGGGGTAGGGCTTTTTACATGGGTGTATAGTGAGAGGACAAGGGGCAGTGGTTTGAAGCTTAAAGAGGGGAGATTCAGGTTGGACATGCGGAAAAAGTTCTTTCCTGTGAGGGTAGTGAGATGCTGGAAAAGATTGTGGATGCCCTCTCCCTGGAGGTCTTCAAGACCAGGTTGGATGGGGCCTTGAGCAACCTAATCTAACGGGATCTGTCCCTGCCCATGCAGGGAGGTTGGAACTAGGTGATCTTTAAGGTCCCTTCCAGCCCAAGCCATTCTATGATTCTAGTTAGCGGGGCTCACTGAGAGGGCTTTAAACTAGACTTGAAGGGGGTAGAGGATAAAACCAGGCCCACTGGAAATGAGCCTAGGGGCAACAAGAGGACAAGAGTTACCAGGGCTCATCCAGAGAGCTTTAAACTAGATTCAAAGGGGGATGGGGATACAGCTGGGCTTGCTAGAGAGGTGCCTGGGTGTTGTGGCTCAGCGCTCGTGGGGCGGCATGCTAGTATTTTTCCCTCTTTGAAATGCTTATACACTAATGCACGCAGCATGGGGAATAAACAGGAAGAACAAGAGATCTGTGTGCAGTCTCACGGCTATGATCTCATTGCAATCACTGAGACATGGTGGGATAGTTCACGACAGGATCATTGTCATCTTCGGTAAGTCATGGGTAACAGGAG
>NW_009953332.1:0-10498 GCF_000747805.2 Chaetura pelagica
CAATAGAGGAGCCAGGGGAGGCTGGATCCAGTGCTGCACGTGTCACAACTCCGACTGGGCAGTCCAGGGAGATTAGGAGGGAACCCCCTTGCTTTCTAACCTTCCTTCAGAGAGGAGCCAGGTGAGGCTGGGCTCAAAATCCTTCTCTCAGACCTGGTCTTTTCCCACAGAGAGTTAATGTATGACCGTCCGAGTAACAGCTCGACCATCCAGTACACCTTGATCAGATGAAGGTGCAGCGACACACAAGGTCTGCTTATAACAAATAACACATTTATTTACACTAGTAGGAGTTAATGCTGAACAACCTAAACAAAACCACCCACATATACATATTAAATAAAGAAAAGAGGATGAGAAGAAAAAGGTGAGGGGGGGAGGAGAGAGAGAGATAAGGAGAGAGATGATGAGGACAGGAAAATCACCAGTCCTGGTTCCAGTGTCGTTGGTCCAGCCAACGGGGGAGGGTCGATGTCAATGGTCAGTGTTGATGGAACTCCCAAAGCCCACCATTGCAGGCCCCCTATTTTATAGGCCTAGAATCTTGATTTCATAACAAGTATGTGTGATTGAGCCATACACATGTGAACAGCTGGAGTGGACCTCTGCCCCCTCCACCCCTCGATCACTGTTGTTATCTCAGTCATAGTCGTTTTCTCATCTATGCAGGCCATTACTGCAGTTTCCACCCTTCCAGGCAGGCCTTTTGGGATGCATATGAGCAGGGGCTACAAAGGGAATACCATTTCACAAAGTAGGTCCAGAGGGCTGGTTCCTCACAGATGGAGTTCAGGATCCTGTGTGGGAGGAATAGAGTACCTAGCAGGACCAGAACCCTGGACTTCAGCAGGGCCAACTTTGGCCTCCTCAATCACTTGTTAAGGGAAGTCTCATGGGAAAGGGGCAAGGGGCTCAAGGGGAAAGGTGGAAAAGGGGCTCAAGATAGTTGGTCAGTGTTCAAGGATCACTTCTCCCAAGCTCAGGATCAGAGCATCCCAATGGGTAGGAAATCAAATAAGGGAGCCAGGAGACCCCATTGGTTAAACAAGGAACTGCTGAGCAAACTCAAGGGGAAAAAGAGAATCTGTGGATCATGGAAGGAGAGACTGGCCACTTGGGAGGAATATAGGACAGTTGTCAGAGGATGTAGGGAGGCAATTAGGAAACCTAACGCCTCCTTGGAACTTAATCTTGCAGGTGAGGTCAAGGACAATAGAAAGGGCTTCTTCAAATACATTGCAGATAGTATGGGCTTGAAGATCAGGTAGTGAGGTGGATCAAGAACCAGTTGAAAGGAAGAAGTCAGAGAGGTGTGGTCAATGGCACAGAATCTAGTTGGAGGTCTGTGACTAGTGGAGTCCCTCAGGGGTCGGTACTGGGACTGGTGTTGTTCAATAATTTCATCAACCGCCTGGATGAGGGAACAGAGTGTGCCCTCAGCAAGTTTGCTGATGACACTGAACTGGGAGGAGTGGCTGACACACCAGAAGGCTGTGCTGCCATTCAGAGAGACCAGGACAGGCTGGAGAGTTGGGCAGGGAGAAACTTGCTGAAATTCAGCAAGGGCAAGTGTAGAGTCTTGCACCTGGGGAAGAACAAGCCCATGTACCAGTACAGGCTGGGGGCTGAGCTGCCGGAGAGCAGTGTAGGAGAGAGGGACCTGGGGTCCTGGTGGACAGGAGGATGACCATGAGCCAGCAATGTGCCCTTCTGGCCAAGAAGGCCAATGGCATCCTGGGGTGTATTAGAAAGGGTGTGGTTAGTTGGTCAAGGGAGGTTCTCCTCCCCCTCTATTCTGCCTTGGTGAGGCCACATCTGGAATATTGTGTCCAGTTCTGGGCCCCTCAGTTCGAGAAGGACAGGAAACTGCTTGAAAGAGTCCAGCACAGAGCTACAAAGATGATGAAGGGAGTGGAACATCTCCCTTCTGAGGAAAGGCTGAGGGACCTGGGTCTCTTTAGCGTGGAGAAGAGGAGACTGAGGGGCAACCTCATCAGTATTTATAAATGTGTTAAGGGCGAGTGTCAGGAGGACAGAGCCAGGGCTTTTTCAGTGATGTTCAATGATAGGACAAGGGGCAACAGGTAAAAGCTGGAGCACAGGAGGTTCCATGTTAACACAAGGAAAACCTTTTTCACTGTGGAGGGTAACAGAGCACTGGAACAGGCTGCCCAGAGAGGTTGTGGAGTCTCCTTCTCTGGAGACATTCGAACCCTGCCTGGACACGTTCCTGTGTGATGTGCTCTGGGTCATCCTGCTCTGGCAGGGGGGGTGGGATAGATGATCTTTTGAGGTCCCTTCCAACCCCTAAAATTCTGTGATTCACAAGATGGTACATGCTTCTGTTCTTAAGAAGACATAAACTTTTGCAGAAACCTTTCCTTCTCAGAAAAATAAGAATTAGAAAATCTCAGTCCCCAGTTGGAAGTTAAAATGAGATAGATGTAATTTTTTTCTTCTACATTTTCCCAGATGACTCCTTGAGTATTTTTTTTTTCTCATATAACTACAAACAGTGACTCAAAAAGATGTGAAGCACTTTGAATGAGCCATGTAATGGGAAACATTTAGAAGGATTTGTAAAACCTTATTTTTAACTGGTATACTTGCCAAGGTTATGTCCAGTGGTTTAAGGAAATGTTACAGACTATGTGACTCTCAGCATTCAACAGAGAATTAACTTATATTTTCTATTTGCAGTACAATTGGTCACAAAAGCTCTTGTCAATCCTACCTAATGGATTGAAATTTGAGGGTGAGATTCTGATCAAACGTTATTCGAATGGTATCCTTACAAATCAGCATCTCCCCAAGAACAGACCCACCCCTTCTTTTCCATCACAGTGAACTTCCTTAAGTGGCCTACATGAAGCTCCTTTACTTTATTGCCCTTCTTCTGACCTCCTGTTCCTGACCCTTTAGAAATAATAACAACATTAACAATAATATTAATAATAATAATAAATACTAATAATACTAATAATCATAAACCAAAACCAGTCACTCAAGTTTCTTAGGATGTATCACAGAGGAAATGAGCTATTTAATTACACACGTAAAGGGAAAGAAAATAAGATAGAAGGAGGCTAAACAAATAGAGAGGATAAAACACAGAGGATGCCTTATCTATCAGGGCAGAGCCCATAGCATTTAATGAGTGATTTATCTGGTTTAGCAAATTCAGGAAAGCACTGTAGATCAAAGGCTCCAGCCACTCTTCAAGGGAAAAACTGCCAAAATATAATTTCTAAACCACACAGACAAGCAAAATCCTGTGTTTCCATTTTTCAGAGCTGATACGGGCTTTCAGGTGTATCCTCAGGATCTGCCAGTTGTTCTGCTGCTATGGCATCATGTGCCTTCAGAGAAAGCTGGTCCCAACTTGCATCACTGAGATGAGCAGCACTCAGCCTGTTGGTATGCACAGTGGCAAGGCCAGAGCTACGCTCACTTTCATTTCTTGCCTTGTCCTAGCAGCTGTCAGTACACTCCGTGTGCAGGGACGCCTGGTAATCTGTACCCATACCAAACCTCTCTTCTCTGCCTCAGCAGCTCATTGACTTTCTGCAGAAGGTTTTCAGAGCTGCCATTCAATCCATCAAGTAAAATGCTCCGGTGGGTAATCTGGAGATGTTGTGCTAACCTCAGAGAAGCATCCAGAATCCTTAAAATTAGGTGCTGCCACTGCTAAACTACTGCCATCATAACAGATGGCATATCTGGAACATTTGTGATCTCTTTGCCAGGGTGTGTTCAAATATAGGTGGGATCCATTGAAGCTATGGATGTTCCAGTGGCATGAGATAAAGGACAGATGATAAAAAAGTTGATATGTTTCTGGCAGATCTTTATCAGGAAAGGGATTATTTCCCTTTTTTCATTTCGTAACTCAGTGAGGAATGGTCTAAAGAAGTTTTTACAATACAAAATCTAAAAGTCCTTCTAATTGCAACTCTGAGCATGCTCCCTCTGTTCCTTCTTTCTCTTTCTTCCTCACTTTCTGGTTTTATGCCATTTTTTACTGTCTTTTTTGAACACCTTCCAGAGAAAGCCAACCCTGAAGACTAAAGTTCATTGTGGACATAATATTCTCTATCTTTTCTAACTTATCTGTTTTTAAAACAATTCTGCTTTGGAGAAATATTCTTCTCTTTACAGGGGCTGTAGATGATACACATGAAAATGGTAACAGATTACAGAAATGTTAATCCAGCAGTGAGGAAGAAACTAAATAAAATTTCAAGTCAATATTACTTGAGTAGCCTCACAGCATTTACTGCTGTGATCTGAACCAGGACCAAAGGTCTTACCACCACTGAGCAAAGCAAAAGTATTTCTCTGTTACTGAAGACACCTTTGAAAGCCTTAACTACATATTTTCTGTATGCCATGCATGCTGCTAACAATCAGGCAGTGCATCCACTGCCTCAATGTTTTCCAGCATCTCCTAATCCAAGTTCATCAGGCATTCATGCTTTAGGACCCTGATTTAAAGTATGTATAGGCTGTGGTTTTATAGAAACACCATTTGGAGAAATGTGGGAAAACCTCAGGAAACCACAGATAAAAAGTGATAGCACCAAAACCTCTACAGCTGCCATGACAAATGGTAAGTATACTCCAAGTCATTTTCCATTTCTCTCCTTCTGTTTTCCTATAATGAGCCTTCTATATTCTTGCAAATAGCTTTCTCTACAGTTTATGTATTTTGTAAATTACTTCAGTCCTCTCTAGTAGTTCTACTCACTGCCACACTTTTCTCCCATAGAAACATTCTCCTCCACAGCACATATTTGCATCCTTTATTTTGTGTCAGTTGTGAGGCCTCCCTTGGCATAAACAGGAATGGATCGCTTTGCCTGTGTGCACACAAGAGTGTGTAACACATGTAAGGGATAGCGACCTCTCTGCAGCCCGCAAAATACTGTGTCAAAAGGCTGAGAGGTGTGAGCTTCCATTAAAGAGCATCAGATCCACTAGTTCCAGGAGGTTGTAAATTTGCTGGAGCAGGTACCTGCAAAGGGTTTGTTTCAGTCAGCAACGAGCCTCTCATAAAATCCAGAGGTGGCTACTGATATGGGAGATAGTCCCAGCCTGGAGCAGAGATTTGCATCAAGTCTTTATCTCTAGTTGCACTATGCCAAATCTTATATTATTTTATCAGCTTCTGACAGAGAATAACTTCACGATGTGCTTCTCTTTAAGCATGGCTTCTTCTTTATCTTTTTTTTTTTTTTTTTTTTTTATCTTCAGGATGACTATGACACCCTGAGAAAAAAAACCCAACACATTATTATTTTATTTATGTTGGGCGTTATCCCATTTAAAAAAGGGGAAAATTATACTGCTGCTCTTGCATCACTTTATAGCATGGGATTTTTAAAATGGGTCTTCCACATTCTGGGTATGGCTTGTCTCTGGCTGCCTTTGAATTTCTGCTACACAGACAGTGTGCAGCAGGGCTCCAACACAGCTTTGCCATTCTCCTGCGTGGTGAAGCTGGGTGACAGAACAGCAGCCACAAGGGAAGAGGCAGAGAGCTCTGTTTTTTATAATCTTGAGAGAAATGGCAATTGAGGACTTCAGTAGCCCTTGCTACATACTTTTGTAATTTCAAGAGAACGAATTATGGCAATACCACTTGTACCCTTGGATTAATGTGTCTTGAACACCTAGAGATGGCATGAAACCAGGGATCAGCTACCTCCTCAGCAAAGGCCCCTTGGCTTTGATTTGCAGGATGAGATTTAGTTGCACCCGAACTAGATGTTGGTGATAGTTGTCAGCTTGACCAGGTTCCAGCATGCTGGTCTTCTGGGGAGGGAGACATGGAGGTGCCTGTGCCTGAATTACTGCACAGGGGGAGAAGATGACATCTCAGACCTACAAGGGTGAAGATGCCAATCTAAAGTGACAGCAGTGAGACAGGGGCACAGGAGAGCAAGTATGAACTCCTCAATGGTAGAGGAAAGTGCAAATCTGGGGGCTGCAAGTGAAGTCAACTACTAAGCAGAGAGAAAATAAGCAGGCTACATGCCATGCCCATTCCTTGGCAGACAGGGTGGGACTGCAGCAATGATCATTTCTCAGCATAAGAGAGGCTGTATTTCTGTGGGGAAAGGTCCACCCACCACATAAGCTCTCCCACCACAAAAGACCAACCAAAATCCCTTTAAAGCCAGCAAAATAAAAATGGCCTCTTTTAGTTGATTCAGCCAAGGACAGGCTGGAACAGGCCCCTTGCTTTGCCAGTTAAGTCCACAGCAAGAAAAGAGCATAAGGGTTATGATAACTGGCAGAAAAATAGCCAAAAGGTCAAAGCCTGCCTGTGACAGCGTGTGTACCTGGCCAGTGCTAACTGGCTAGTTTGAAAAGTGGTACTTTACTGGAACAGTGACTTCTGATCTATAAAAGAGGGCAAGTTCTGCAGGCTCAGTGCTCTCTGTCTGCCCGGGGGGAGACCCTGCTGCAGCTCCAGAGCCTCCTGGAACCTGCAGGAGACCCTGCTGCAGCTCCAGAGCCTCCTGGAACCTGCAGGAGACCCTGCTGCAGCTCCAGAGCCTCCTGGATGCAGCTCCAGAAGCTGCCCGGAACCCCAGCACCATTGCTGAGGGAGGTGCAGGGGGCACCTCTACCCGCTCCAGGGGAGCCAACCTGTTCCTGAGGGATCAGGCCTAACACCAGAGCCAACAGGGCTGGAGCCTGCAGCTGCCTGCCCAGCCTGCCTGCCACTCTGCCCCGGGATCGGAGCCTGCCCCGTCATGGAGCACACAGACACACAGACTCACAGACACTCTAACTTTCCTGCCAGGCTCAGCTCCTACCCTTTTACTCCACTGATTCCACTCCTCTCCCTCGGAGTGCACATTTCATAAGAGCACAGTACCTTTGCATTATTTCCCTGACATATCCCTAGCCTGCCTCTCCTGAACCTTGGTCCCTTGGTCCCTCAGTTTGTCTGAACCCTTGATAAACCAGTTAATTCATCAACTGAGCACTGGTCTCAGCAGCAGCTTGTGGGCGCGGTGAGGGCGGCGTGTCCGGTCTCGGCTCCCAGACCCGCTCCAGCAGCCACCGGTCCCGGTGCCAGGTGAGCACCGTGTGCCCTTGGTCTGTTGTAAATACCCCTCGGTCTGTTGTAAATACCCCTCCACATTGGGGGTGAAGTCATGAAATCATCCTGACAAACGGGAGCCTCTGCAAGAGCATCAGCTCGTGGCAATTTCACATGGCAGTCACTGTGTATTAGTGCTCTGAACTGAGCTTGCTGGCACTTGGGAGGGATAGAACTGGAACTGAGCTTTGCCATAACGTGTAAGCTTCTCAGGCAACTGCTCTGCCTGCAGAAAGAGAACAGAACTGCACTGCTAATGACAGAGAGGTTTTATTTGAAACAAGGAGACTTATCAGCAATGGCAGCTGTTACTGCTGCAAGGCAAAACGAGTTGGGTTTGAAGCAGGAATTGCGAGTTTGCAGGTTTGAGGCAACCATTGCAAAACCTGACTCCCCATGAATTTTGTCCCAAGGGAAGCAATGTTTCTGTCACCATTTGACTCAGGTCCGACAACAAGGCTCTCGATCCCCTCTCCCCCCGACCCAGGTAGGGAAGGAGAGAGAGAAAAAGAGAGAGACTTGGCTGGATTGAAAACTAAACTACTCAGCTTTAATTAAAACACTAATGAATGATACAAGAAAATATATACAATTATATACAGATATATTCAGGTATGGGCAAAAGCCTCTCGCCTCCCCCCACCCCCAGCAACTCCCACAGCACTTCCCTGAACTAGGAAGAGTCCTGAGGAATCCCGGAGCTGCTGCTGGAGAAAGCAGAGAGTGATGAGGGTCGAATTCGAGCCTAAGGGTCGATGGTGATGGATGAACAGAGTCCTCCCCGGACGCCAGCCATGGACGGAAGAAAAGGGAAGAAGAAGAAGGAAGGAAGTTGTCTTCTGTGATCTCTGACCTTCCTCTGAGCTTACATAGATATATGGAATGGAATATCTTTGGCCAGTTTTGCTGTCTGTCTAACGCAGCCTCCTACGGGGGGGTCACAGATCTCCTCATAGTGTCTGAGCCAGCAGAGTGCAGGTGCGACCTTGAAGCCTCAGTAGTTACAAAAACATCCCACTGTCTTATCAGCCCAGCAGAACACACTGTTGCTAGTTAAAAGAAAGCTTACTGAAGGGAAAAAAAACAGTAAAAAGAAAAATTGGCTTCATCCTGGCTCAAACCAGGACGGTTTCCTTTCCTAACTGAGCCAGAAAGATGGATGCAAGCCCTCCAGATTACTAAAGCTGTGCACAGCTCACTTGGCTACAATGCAGTCTGGCCATCACTCACCTCAGATCATCACTTGGGACATTTTAGAACTTTAAAACCAGCCCGGCAAATAATGAAACTCCCAAAGCAGCAGATTATGGAGGTTTTGGAGTCAAGAGTTCCCCAAACCAGGTACTAATTTTTTGGTGAAGGTGCCCGGCTGATGATTCTCGCCTGTAGAAAATGAAGGGTCTTAAGACAAGTTATTTTAGTGCTTTTCAAGGCAAATTACCCCTGGAAAAGGGAATAGTGCAGTCTTTCACAGGTTAAACAAAGCCACCTGGCTTCAATGAGTTATTAACCTACAGGCTACCATCAGAGAAAATCCTGGAGGAGAAAAACATTCCCATTCATCATCAGCATCCTGCAGGGTTCTTGCTGCCATTTTCTGCAGTGCTCTCTGGACCCTGGATTCTCAGCACCTTTCAAGGCAGAGTGCTGAAATGAATGACAGTCCCTTTCAAATTGTTCCTCTCTGCATACAGATGGTGCAAATTCCTCGGCCTTCTTTCAAGTCCTGAGTAATGGCTTGCTCTTGAATCTGGTTAATAAATCAGGGAAGACATGACTTCCATTGAGCATTGCACACAGAGGAACTGCCAGTATGCAGGAGTAAAAGCACCATGTCACTGTTCTCCAGAGATCAGGCTAAACAGAGGCACAGTGGGAGAAATCTAGGGCAGAGTAGAAAGGTAATACAGTTGTCCTGGAAAATGAAAATGCACAGGCTAATTCTGGCATTGGAGTTCATGGCATATCTTGTAATGTCACCAGCAAACAGGTCTTGTGTATCAGGCTGGGAAGCAGATTACTGTGGTTTTTGAATCTCACTGTCATGCTTATGGAGGAATTTTAGAAATCCTTTTATCTTGCACAGTTTAAGCTTCTGGCGCCAAAAGTGCTCTCCATTCTTGCTTCAGAGGTGGCATTATACTGGTAGAGCCTCTGTCTCTCACCTCTCCCAGGTAAAACCCAAACTTGATACCAAATGTTCTCCACAAAAATGTACAGGGAAATTCTGATGTTTATTTTGCATATTTAAATGTGTGCTTGTCAATGGGATGTTCATTGAACAAGTGCCTGGAAGCCTAACAGACTCAGTGCTTGTCATTGTAGGAAAATGTCTTAAAGCTGCTTTTCCCCAAACTCTTGTTGTCTTGCATTAAATGAAAACAACCTCTTCCAGACAGTGCTGGAGAGAAGCCCTTCAGCACAGAGTGGCTCATGCCAGAGCAACCTTCAATTACTTCTGCTCTGGCTGTGTGAACAAGGCAGGTTGGGTAAGATGGAGTTGGAGGTGACAGATTCCTCTCACAGCAGTTCCTGAGCCTTCAGACTTTTTTTTCTAATTGAAGGGAAGTGGGATAGATTTTGAATATTTCATGACTCAGTCTTGTTCAATAAAAAATTCAGTTTTCATTTCAGATCTCTTTAGCTTATGCACTTGCTGAAAAACTCGGCCAAAGCTGACCAATTTCCATAGCATATTTCTCCTTTGAGAAAAGATTACAGACTGATGTATACACCATAGGCATTAGACCTAGTTGCCTTAGAGCCAGCAATGTTTAATGCCAGCAGCTGGAATGAGCAGTCCACAGATTGCAGCTGCTCTGGGAGGATGAAGTGCAGCAGTTGCTCAGACAGTGGTGCTCTTAACCAAGCACAATTAACTGCTGCCAAAAAAGGACAGCATAGGGGGTGAATACACTGTTAAAAGAGTCATTAGCAGAAAGGATGGTCAACGATTTTCTGCTGCAAGGCCCAGGCAGAAGGAACCTCAGTAGTTCAGGCTGGCTTCAGACAAGGATGCAGACCCAGAGACCCATGGATGGAAATGATTTTCCCAGTTGTCCTCATACTTCTTAGATCCCTTTAAGTCTATGACGCATTTATTATAGATGTTATGTGTGAATTGTTGGCAGTATTAATTAAATGGAAAGGAAGTATTTTCATTGACTGGATCAGTGATTTGCTATTCCTAGTGTACCCAAAGCTTGGCATAAATGTGATCATGCCTTTTTCCTTCATTTGTGCAGACAGCATTGCTCTAGCAAGGCCCTGCTCAGTGTGATAAGAGTAGTGGTATCTCAGCCATCACCATAGTGCACACTTGAAAGCAGCAGAAGCAGGAACTAACAAGGAGAATCAGGCATGACCTTACTCTGTTCTCTTTCC
>NW_009953332.1:10883-24044 GCF_000747805.2 Chaetura pelagica
TTTCCCTTGCTCTCTCCTCCTCCTTCCTCCTTCTGCTCAAAGGAAAATGGAAGGTCACATGCTATGCCAGAAAGGCCCATTGGGTTGCATCTGGGATTATGTCAACAAACAAGGTTTTGAGGCTCTTGAAGAGGCTCTCCCTAACCCCACGTTGTGTCTGGTTCTTCTATGAGCTGCAGAGTGATTGTACATTATTCGGCTCCTTCCTCTCCTTTGATCTTCCTCACTGTTTATCCCAGCCTTCATTCACCTCCGGGTTAGATCATAACTTTCCATCTTGGCATCTCTGGCAGAATTCAGAGTTAGGTCCAAGTCAGGACACTTTCTGAACATGAGGAGGATTACACTCCAACAGATTCTGAGCTTCTCCACAAAACCTTGGCCCCCTTTTGCATTACTTGACATATACGTGTGTGCCACCTTGGAGCTCCTGCCCTTCCCAGTTTCTCCTGTCAAGTCCTGCCCTTAAACAGCTAAAAAAAAAAGTTCATGGTGGAAAGAAGTGGGAAATGTTAGCTAATTTTCAACTTCAGTTTGAACAAGGGGATCTGAGAGGAAATCTGCAAAGCAAGAGATAGATCTGTTCTGCTGTATATGGTATAAAACTTTTTAAATTTTATTCATAATGGTGCAGTAAAGAGTAGAATGACTTCCTAGCAACATTAAAGTGAGAAGTAATATTTTTTAAAGCTTCTGCTGAAACTCTTGACCTTCCAGGTACTTTCATGGGGTTTAACCCAGAAAATCCAAATTCTTCTTGCAGGATTCACCCTCCTCCAGACTATGGCAGAGTATAATTGCTTTATGTGACATCCACCCTGGTACCTTCCCAGTCACTGGCAGAAATCAGTGGCATTACTGCCCTTGCAAACACTAGCATTTCATACACTCAAAACCTGGCATTGTGTTTTCACTGCATTAAATCTTGGCCCATCTTCTTTGAAGATTGGTTTTACAGATCTGGAGAAGAAGTGTATATAGATTTTTTTATTATTTTTTTTTCTCCCCATCTGTGTAGTTGTGCATAAAAAGGGAATGAGAGAAACAATTTACTATTTTGAAATGCTTCTAACCAAGTTTTGCAGCCACTCCCAAGCCTGTATGACAAACTCCACAAGACAGAAAGTTACATCAAAGGGGTTTTTTTTTGTGTCCTTAGAAGGCTCCAGGTAGGGTACAGCTGAAGATAAGAGATTTTCCTCTTGCTTCTAGGCTAGTGACAGCTGCTTCAGTATAAGCAATGTCTGTGAATTTCCCAGTCCTTCTGCCAAGGTGCCTACTACTGCTATTTATCTTGGGCACAAAGTGATAGTGAGGGGAGGTAGAGAAGAGATTTTTCAAGTGCATTCAGTAAAGACCTAGATGTGCATCCCTGGAAGTCGGTGGTGAAATGAGGTATGGGAATGAGTGCTTTCTGTAATGTCAGTACCAAATGCTTCTGAAAATCTCACTTGAAAACCCACGTACCAAATTCTGTCCTCACGAACTTCTGCTGTCAGAGCAAGTGCTGGACAAGAGCTTGAGAAGGTATTCTCTGTGTTGCTGCCTCAGCTCTCCAGCACCCTGCATGTTTGTCACCCTGTTAGAACACTGCTTGCCAGCATGGTGCAGTGTATTTAGTCAAGGAATTAAAATAGCCATTAAAATGAACCAGTGAAAATACAGGAAGCACTACCCAGAGAGCTGCTGTAGCTCACAAAGTGTGTGAGACAATCAGCTGTAGACACTGTGTGCCTGCAGTTAAATGGCTCTCATTCCCATACGGAAAATACTTGCATGTGATTTCTAAGTCTCTGTCTCACCAACCAATAGAAACAGCTGGAGTGTTAGGCAACGACTCTACAAGTTTCAGGTACAGTGAGATGGTGCAGAGGGAGGAACAGCTGATTCTCAAGCATAACTTAGCTGTATAAAGAGTTGTGTAATGTTCATATTTTCACCTTAATTTTGCAAGGCTGTATTTCTGTGTGGCTCTGGTGCAGTTCCTGCTGCAGGGATAGTCAGGGAATGTTTTGCAGAAAGCTCTTCTGCACTGGTGTAACTGTGACAGCACTTCTGCTTTCTCCCCGAGATCCTTGGCTATTGGTTTGAACGGATTTATGTTTATATTAATGACTCAGATTGGCTTTTCTTACAGACAGCCATCTTTATTTGCACATAAATAAGACTATAAAGGTACAAACAAGAGTATTGTTCAGTCACTTTTCCCAGTTCATCTTTTGAATATTTCAGTGAGTGGAAGCAATGGCATCGCCACACCAAGAGGACAATCACACACCATGGCAAAGAGTGAACTGAAACATCTAATTCATGTCAGTGGCAATGGCACTGGGTCAGAACGGTCAACGGGAGCAAACTGATCAGATGCTTCAATTCATTCACAAGCTGCAATTGGTGCTGTGCTTAATAAATAAATTAATACAATTTGGATGGAGCTGTTCACAAGACAATTCAGAAAGATAAAAACTTGGATTTCTCATGTAGGATGTCCGTAATGGACAACATATCTCTCAGACACTGCAGAACTTTAACACAGCCTTCCTGTGCTAGTTTATATGCAGCAAGTCTGAAATTCAGGCCATATGTTAAAATCCTGTCAGAATATCACAGGCTTACATTATATATAGATCCAGAAATAGGTAGGAAAAGGATACACATTAGCACAATTGCCCTTGAATTTAATGCAACAAAATGTGCTCTTTGCCTGTGCATTGAATAGCTGCATCAAAATGAACTCTGCAGTTCCAGTTCATTGCATTTCCAGCAAGTTACATAGCAGTCCAATTCAAATAATTATTTTCTAGCTTTAACCTACATGGATCCTAAGGTACCCATGCAAATTCTAATTCTGAAGTGGTGTCATCTCTGAGAATAATATTTCAGATCCCTGTAAACGTGGCTGTGCTGTGATATCAACAGTGCAAACAGTAAACCTTCAGGGCTGTAAGTCTTTATAAGCAGCCTTGTTTGTCCATCCATCACTCTCCTCATGACCACCTTGGCCTAGGTATTTGTTTTTCCCCAAGGAAGGGTGAGGATCCCATCCTTTTGGTGCATTGTTATGACATGAACTGAGCTCAGCGAGTTGAAGTAAAAAAGATGCACAGCACAAGGCTAGGATGGCTTGGAAGCGTGGTATAGGAAAGATGGACAGTAACAGCAGGAAGGCCTGGATTGCTTGCCTCCACCTCAGTGCTGTGAGGACATCACTGTGTTTCTGCTCCCTGGTGAGGAAGCACCCTCTTCTGTCACCTTCACTCGTCTCCATGCCCCACAGAGGTTCTTTGGCAAAACTTTGGATGTTTGCCTTGCATCAGCAGAGACAAACCAGAAACAGGAGCTAGTGTTCAACAGTGTAAGATGCTACACTGAACTAAATCCTCTTGTGTCTTGGTTTAGTAGTCAGAGCAAAACAAAATCCAGAGAGAAAAACCTGCCCTCTATTACTCCCTTCCACCTCCCTAGTGGAAAATAAAAGGGAAATAAGAAAGAGAGACTTCAAGGTTGGAACTCAAAACTAGACCGTGTTCAATAGAACTGGGAAGGGATTGTAACACATGGAATATTAATGAAAAAAATACACAAATATATGCAAAACCTGAATTCAGTGGTTGCTCATACGAATGTCAGAAAGTCCCTTGTGGCTGAGCTGACTTGGGAAAAGGGTCCAGGGCTTTTCCCAACACCTGATGGAGTTAGGTAATGCAGAGCACATGGTGACCTGAAGACAGAGCCAGAACCTATCTCCAGGATGTCTGAGCTTAGGAAGGCAAGAAGTAAGAAGGGTGACAGAAGGGGCAGCCTTCCCACTCTCCTGGATTTCCTAGAGTATGGCAGGAGGTGGGCAGGAATACTGACTCCTCTCCATTCTGCCCCTGGAATCCCTTCAGGTCCTAAACACCCTCTTTCCAGGTCCGCATATTGATACCATAACATTAGCCTGTGTCCCTTCAAACCATAACATCTTGGCAAAAAACAAGTAACTGGGAATGGGTAGAAAGTTTGATACATACAGTGAAGAACTGAACACCTGAACTTGTTCTCTCTTTACAGCGTCTTGTGGAGCTTTACAGCACGAGCCTGTAGAGCAAGTCTGGCCACCTTTCACACTAGAGCAGGCAGGTAGAAACACGTTATGTTGGCAAAAGCTAGTAGGATGTGGGTGACTGGCTGACTATTGTTCTATTCTCATGCTTTCCCTAGCACCATGGTCCCATATGTACTCACCAACAACCCTGTATATAAGCTGCAATCCTACCGTGTCACCTCCGAAGAAAAATCCTCTTTTTGCCCTGTAACTTACAGAATGACTCATAGCTTTTCTTAAACATAGTGCTAAAACCTCTTCTATCCTTAATGTCTTGTTTGTATGAGGGAGGGTCTCCAATGACACTCCTGAGTACATGCAGTTGTGCATATTTAATTTGGTGCATGGACTTTCTCATCATGTAATAGCTAGTAGATTTGAAGCACACAAAAAGCAGTCCCAAGAGCTGATACAAGAGGAGACTGCCTTGGAACCAGGATACAAGAATCCTCTGGGAATTGTTCACTCTCATGAATAGACCATGGAAGTTTCCTCATGGAAATGAGATTAAGAACATGTCTCAGGAACAAGATCCCAAGAAGAAGCAGAGCAAGACTTGCAGCCCCATGGATCTGCAAGGTGTCTCCATGATAACTGGAACAAAAGCAGGAAATTCACCTTTCTGGAGAGGCAAACCATTCTCCTTAACACCTGCACAGTCTTCATTGAAATCAAAGGGTAGAAAGAAAGAGGGTCTTGTTATCCCAAAAGATGCAAGTTAAATTTACTTCTCTGATGCAAATTTCCAGTTGGGGCTGGGATATATTATTGCGCCTCAGGGTTCCGTGGCGACACAAGAGGAACAATAGCACTACAGGATAATTATGAAGATATATATGCATTAAAGATGCAGGTACCTAGATAACCAGGCAATTTTTTGCAATTTTTGAGCGATAGATTGCATACTGTGTTTGAAGGAACTATAGTAGTACAGTTGTAATAACATAAATGCTACTTTTAACTGATGCAGGAATGAGGACTGAGTGTTTTATTCATTCACTGTGTGAACTGCACCCATGGAAAATCTCTCTCTTTTCCTAGAACATGACATAAAGCACATTGAATTTGAAGGACAAAGACATTTTGTCGTTTTCTCTTTAGAATAAGCCTTGTTCTTCCACAATATGTCATTTATCGGGCTAATTAATTGCATCCATTAGGACATGTAAAAACTTAAAAACCAGGCCAAATTGCTACAAGATATTAACTCAAATATTGTTTTATGGAGTGTCAGTACGTTAGCAAAGCATACAGAACTGTGTTAATTAAAAGGCCCACTAATAAAAACAATTTGAAGTCATCATTCATCTGTTGTTCTACAATGCTAGCAGAGTTGTTTGGTTGGTTTTTTTCTCCCATTCTGCTGCTTTTTTCATTTTAGAACTCTGCTGTATAGTGGGATGCTCACGGCACCTTCGCAGATCTCTCCACCTGGCTTGCTGTCCCTGCATGAAGAGAAAGCTGTGGCTTTATTTTTATTATTCAAAGTCCTGTTTGGGCCATTCCTTCGCCAAAATTATTTAGTTGCAACACCATTGGCAGCTCCACAGATGTGTTTGTTCATTGGTACCTATGTGCAATTGCTTAGTCTCAGCTCCAAGAGCATTTCCTTGGGTATAGACAGGGCTTATGCTATATGCAAGTGTGACAGACTGGTGAATACCCTCAGGTAGTTCCAGTATTGACACACAGAAATTACTTCTCTCCCACTATGCTGAGGAAGGTGGGGAGCCCCATCTGCCCCAACCACCATTATTATGGAAGAAAGCAAAAATGAGGGTGCAGGAGTCACAGAAACTTTTGGGTTTTCATTTCTTTTCTTCCAGATTCCAGAAGAAGTCTCTAGGCAAAGTGCATTTATTTAATCTCTGTGACAAGTGGAATGGTTGAAATTTTGGCAGGCAGGCAGGCATGGTTGAAGAAATTATATGGCTTCTGGCTTGGGGGAACGGTCTTGATGATTTTAAGTTCCCTTGAGGCCTTAAAACTGGTGAAGTTGCCCATGTTTGCAGTACTTTACAGAAACTTGCTACATGGCCATTGGCAGTGCCTGCACTAGATCTGCCCAGGAAATCACCTAAAAATTAAGCTGGTAGCTACAATCTGTTACAGTCACTGTCGAGTTGTGAAATACCAGATTGCTTGCATTTGATTAGCACAGGTGCACACTGATTCTGGCATGGGCAAGAAAACAATATCATAAAAGCCCAGAAACACCTACCAATTAGAAGCTAGAAATACACAAATCTGCAAATAAGTGGCAGATTTTAATAGGGAATATAACTAGTTATGAAGGTACAGCTTAGCCAGAGATTTATTCAGGAAGACAAGTCTGTTAGCACATCTGCACAGGGAGAACTGAAGTGGTGAGCATGAGCAGATCCTCAAACATAGGCTGTGGCAGAGATAGAAGTGATGGCCTTGGTATCAGAATTGAGATTATATGCAAGTATGCTCTACAGACATAAACTGAGAAGGTAAATGTTGGGGTTTTTTTTCAGGCCTGGGACATCCTCTGTTAGTTGAAGTGTCTGAGCCCTGAATCTCCTCTAGCTCATTCAGAACTACTAGGTTCTGCTAAACGAAGTATATGATGGTGTCACAGAAGTGCACAGATAATCATCAAGGATCTTTCTGTTATAAAAATCTGTTTAATCTCTGTCTGAAAGGGCCACAACTTCTAGACAAAAATATGACAAGGAGCTGGAGGAAGACTGAATGACGAAAGAACAAAACAAAACAAACAAAAAAAGAGGTTCAATCTCTGAGTGGTAAAGTCTTGAAATCAAGTGAAATTTGTCTTTAGGAAGAGACTGCCCAAAACACATGAAGTAGTCACCCCTGACTTTGTATGAGACCTCATGTGGCTAATACCCTGAGTGCTTAAAGGGATATTTCTTGCACACAGGGAATAAAAACTCCTCATACTACAGAGACTTTATTAGCAGTGTCATGCAGTTTAAGGTGTGGTCAAGAACAAGAACCAGCTAAATGTGGCAATACTGAGGTCACAGGGGTTTATCTATTCTTGACAAGTTTGGGCAGTAAGCTGGTGAATGGGAAGGGAGAAATCACATTTCCTGTGTTCACACAACGACCATTCTTTGTCAAAATATTGTGTCCAGTTCTTGCAGTCACAGTTCAAGTAGGATGTCAGAAAATGGGCTACAGATCAGAAAACAGCTGCAAGAACAGAAATTTGGGAGACACATCAGTGAAAAACTTGGGGAGCTAAATCTACTTAATACAGAAGATAAGATGGGTAGGTTTCCAAGTGCAACAACTTGCACCAAGAGCAGAAATTTCTGTCTCTCAGAAGTGTGACCCTACAGCTAGGAAATGAAGGTAAGCATATTCAGAGCAGAAATTATACACATACTTTGGAGTGAGGTTAATGAGTGACCAACCCTTTTGAGTTCTGGAAGCTATAAAAAAAAAAAAAAAGAAGTTAAAATAATAAAACTTTCACATAGACTTGATGACAGTTTATGGAATGGACCTTGGAAAGAGGAACAACTGCAAGACTATTAGTAGAGTTTAGACACTAATACTGAAAAATCTAACCTAAAAGCAAATCCAGCACATATTTTCTGTAGAACATGTTCTTGCTGTCAGAAGCTAATAATGGAGATGAAAGAGGAAGCAGTTTTGGCTACAGCTTGAAAATCTCCCTAGAGCACAGGAGAGTGGGGCATTGCAAAGCAGAGCAGTGATAGGAGACATTTAGACTTAATGAGCAGCAGAGGCAGTGGCATTCCAGCTGCCAGGCTGCTTGCTCCCAGCCTCTGACCTGTGCATACATCTAAATGTTAATGGCCCAACTCCCTGCAGCACAGCGCACAGAAGAAGCACTGAAACAGAAGGGAGGTCAAGTGTTTTGTCATTTTCCTCCCTTCTTTTACTAACTCGGTGGATGGTTATAAACAAAATAACAGTCTTGGCATTTGTCTTTCCCCAGTTTGTATTATGTTGCTGGCCTTAGCAGAACTTGAACTTGTTCAAGTTTACTTTGAATTTTTTGAAAGGAGACTCAAGAAGCATCCTTAGAATAACTCTTAGCTGCTGTAAGTCATGCAGGATGAGCTTGTGAGGTGGCTATGTTAGAGCATCCAGAAAAATATTAAATAAAATGTAGCCCAGAATAGTTTAGAACTGTGATGAAGAGAAGCCTCCTCTGGATACATCTGTTCTGTGTCTGGTAACCAGTGTGGGACACAAGATTTCAGTGAAAGGTGAAATTAAAGGTAAGTTTCCTGAATGAGATACCTTGTGACTTGGAGGTCTTCTTGTTCCAGTGAGTGCACCCAAGTCCAGCTGAGGGGATCAACAAGGAGCAGCAGTGAGATGATGAGCTGCAGCAAACACCCTGGTGCAAACATTTGATGGCCAAACAAGCAGCTCATATTTGCAAGGCCAGAAAATGTAAACGTGCAGCCCTGCCATTGAATGGTCTTTCTTAGTGGTATGTTGATCCCGAAGGAGTATTTAGACAGACTGTGCAATAAGTAAAAAGGGCAGCACTGCACCGTGAGCAAGGGACGGTGCCTTGTAGCTGGTCTCTTTTTCCACAGAAATGGTCCCTCATTTTTAATGCCAGTAATGTTTTCTACATCAACTGTAAAAGTTATTTTATCCTATTTCTAACTGTTCTGGTAAGCAAACCTTACTACCTTGCTTTTGGCAGACTGAAAGTCAAATTGCAAGAAAAGAAACTTTTTGTAATTGTTTTAATTTTTTTATGAGATATTCTAGACAAAAAGGTTTGTTAATTTAGTCTTCAATTACATTTGTGCTCCATTTTATCTTTAAAAAAAAAACCAAAACATTTTTAGCTTTACTTTTTAAAACTCAGGCCATTTCTACTTCTCTCTCAATTTGCATTTTGAAGAAACAAAAGAAGAAAACCCAATCAGTTGCCTCCAAAATCCTCATCATATTCTTCTGGTCCCATTGCTTTTGTGAGAAAGGGTAAATAGAGGGATGAAAATGGAAGAAAATGAAGTTAAAATAAAGCAAAAAGAGGAAACTTTTTCAGACATGTAGCAAAATTAAAGCATTCATTTTGAAGCATAAAAAACCCTTCCTTTTTAAGCTGAAATATATATATAAACAAAACCAAAACCAAAACAAACAAACAAACAAAAAAGACAAAATAAATGGTTTAATGCTTTCCTAAAATAAAGTCACAATTGGAAAGTATCAGGAGTGTTTTTGGAAAGTACTCTGTATCAGTTCTGCTACTTGACAGTTGCAGCAACAGCATCAATAACACCAAAGGCCAAATGCTAACCCAAATTATACTTCTGCAAACCTATTGTCTCCATGTCCTGCCATACTGACATAACTATTTGTGTACCCATGTCCTTCAGTCAGTTTTCACAGATGTATTTCCTTTTGTGCTGGGGACCACAACTCATTTTCTGTAGCACTGGTGGTGCTGTGGGGTCAATGGAGCTTATTTTTGAGCAGTGTATACTCCACCATTCCCAGTGACAGATACACTGGGTAAGGACAATACTTAGGCATTTTACTGAGAGTAACATTTGTGATGTTACTCTCCCCTGATCCCACTGTTGAAGGAGGAGAACTTGACATAACTCCCTATGAGACACAAAAATCTCCATTAAGTCTTCTGTGCGGGAGCAAATGCAGTGGGAATTGCTCTCATTTGTCTCTCAGTAGCTGCCTCAGCTCATTCCCATGGTATGGTCTGGTTTTGATAAAAATAATCATTTAGAACACATTTCTTAATATTTTTTGTAAAATGTTCAAAGAGGCATATCTAATGTGAAAAATAGTTCCCTTTTCCTGTGTCAACAGTTCCACCAAAAACAAATCTCTCTGTTAAAAGGCCATTTTTGTGAAAACCTTTATTCTCTTGCAAGTGTTTCATCGGCACTCGTGACTTTCCCATGCTTGCTGAGATCAAAAAAGAAGGATGCTTTGGTTTGCACTTTGTGATAGAAGTACTGATGTCAATAGGACCTCTATGCAATCTGGGTCACAAAGTGACACTGGAGACCAAACCATAGAATACTTTGGGTTGAAAGGGACCTTAAAGATCATCTAGTTCCAACCCCCCTGCATGGGCAGGGACACCTCCCACTAGACCAGGTTGCTCCAAGCCCCATCCAACCTTGAACACTTCCCACCAGGGGGCATCCACAACTTCTCTAGGCAACTTGTGCCAGTGTCTCACCACTCTCACACTAAGGAACTTCTTCCTAATACCCAATCTCCCTTCCAGTTTGAAACCATCCTCCCTTGTCCTATCACTCCATGCCCTTGTAAAAAGTCCCTCCCCAGCTTTCCTGTAGGCCCTTCAAGAACCAGAAGACCACTGTAAGATCTCCTCAGAACTTTCTCTTTCCCAGGCTGAACAACCTCAATTCTCTCAGCCTGTCTTCATATCAGAGGTGCTCCAGCCCTTAGATCATCTTTGTGACCCTCCTCTGGACTAGTTCCAACAGCTCCGTGTCCTTCTTATGTTGAGGGTGCCAGAACTGGGCACAGTAGTGCAGGGGGGATCTCACAAGAGTTCAGCAGAGGGGGGAACCATCTCCCTTGACCTGCTGGTCACACTGTGCTGCTAGTCTCACACATGGACACCTGCGGTCAATACTGGCTTTTGGACACCAACAGCTTCTCCTAATGAAAAGTCAACCTCTGTCATGGCCTTTGCAAAACCAGCTTTGGAAGACCCCAAGGTTATGTGATGGCTTGAAACCTGGCAGCTGAGCAAGCCTTTCAACAGGAAAGTGGCTTTTTTTTGGTAACTAGAGCCATGATTTTCAGCAGTCTGATGGTTCCTGCATCTAGTACTGCCTCTTACTGCTCCTTGGGTCACTTTTCTGCCCCTGCTGGTGGAAAAGGCGGTGAGATGGTAGGATGTCATCTCCAGAGCAGAGTTGGGCAGAGAACTGCGAGGTCTCAACATGTGGGGAAAAGTCCCCTCCTCTCTCTACAGCCACCTCAACCAGAGGAAATTAGGTTGGTCCACAGCCCTGTGATGTCCCAGATGCCACGTTCAGGAAGAATCCCTGCTGCTGCTGGGGTGTGTTTTCTCTTTGCAGCCTCTGTACAGAGGCAGGGGCCGTGAAAAAAATGGAAATAAAGGAACTATACCATTCCCCCTCCACCAGGTGCTGTTTCAGGACCACTCGGAGCTCCGGCTGATCCCTGCAATTCCTCACAGTGCCGGCGAGCACCGCTGGAGGCCGCCTGATGAAGCTGGCTGGAGCCTCAAGTCTTCAAGCAGCTCTAGCCTTTGCATCCTAAGGAAACAAGGCTTCCCTAGCCACGAGATGGACAGAGGTACGTTTATCTTACGTGTGCTTTTTATGCCATGGGAGATAGCATTTTTAAATCCACAGCTTTTTCAGGGAACAGATTGATTTCTATCTCATTTTTATAGAGAGCTTTCAGAATTTAGAGTATTTTCCCAATGCTTTTCTTGCTGGAATTTTGTTTTCATTATCATATTCTACTTTAAATGTATGAAGTTGGTATTGAGTAAATAAACAATATTGATACATTTAAAAACAAAATCATGCAATGAGATTCCCCAGGACATGCTCTTTTACAAAATTGGAACTGTTTTGCATTTATTTTTGTTCTCACCATGCAGTGTGCAGCCTGGGGCCTTGCATATCACTCTACATCCACATCCATTGCAGCACAGAGAATAAATCATTTCTTTGCTTGTAGGATACAGGAAATTTTTTAATCAGGTCCAGTTCTAATCTCCCTTCCCATCTTTTCCTTCTGCAAATGCTCAGATGGGTGCCTAAATATACGTTAAGTAGTAAGTAATCTGTGTAGGTGCAGGTCTGAAGGACAGAGCCAACCCCTCTTGCAGCTTTCTGAACACGCAGCAAATAAAACTAGTCCCATGATTCAGTCACTACTATCAAGCGACCCCATTATTCCCTGACTCGAGGTAAAATTTAAGAAGAACCAAACTACCCTTCTTTATTCCTGGTAGGATGTCACAGATGCCTTCAGACCCCTGCTCGAGGCAGGGGATGCATCTTCCCCACGCTAGAATAGCTGTCATCTGCCTCTGTCCCACAGAGCTAGATACAGTTAATTGTGCAGATTGGGCTTTCCCAGATTGCTTTACTACACACAGGCCTTTCTCATTAAATGCAAGTAAGATCTGTATTTTTTATCTTATGAAGCTGGAGAGTAGAGATACAAAGTCACCGTTTGAGGTCTACAGTCTGTTGCATTTTTTTAATCTAAGATGTGCTGAGATACCATAATACTGGAGATCTTGTAAGAGCACCAACTGACAGATTTTTTTATTTTTTTTTAAATGTAGGCATAAATACTTATGTGATACCCACAGCCCTATTTTCATTGTTCAGGGTTTAATTTCTCTCTACCTCAGTATTTCTGTAAGCCTCTTTAATGAAGTGCTGACACACTCAACATTTTTTTTTTTTTCATATTACAGTGTTACTGTTATTTCTTTCCACATTCACAGGGTGCATCACTTGGACAGTTTTCCTCATTTTTGTGGTTTGGGCACAACAGGACAACAAGGAACCAGCCCCATGGCCACTCACTCATCTCCTCCCCACCAGACACTGGGATGGAGAGAACAAACTCAACTAGAAGCTTATGGGTTGAGACAAAGGACCAGGAGGGCTCTTCACCCATTAAGGTCCCGGGCAAAACAGACTCACCTTGGGGAAAAAATAATTATTTAATTTCACACTAATCAAACCCACACAGGACACAGACACACACAGAGCAGGGCTTGCACATGTTACCCCACCCCTCCCTTCTTCCCAGCCCCAAATCCCTTTGTTCCCAGTTTCTCTCCCTCCTTCCCCCCAGCGGCACAGGGGGATGGGGATGGGGTTTAGAGTCAGGTCACAGGCTGGTGGTTCCTGCTGCTCCTTCCTCCTCAGGAAGAAGGATTCCTTACAGTCCTGCCCTGCTTCCCCACGGGGTCCCTCCCATGGCAGAGAGTCCTCCAGGAACCTCTCCTTCATGAGTCCTTCCCACCAGGCCCGGAGCTGCTCCAGCCTGGGCTTCCCACAGAGTCGCGGGCTGCTCAGGGAACA
>NW_009953332.1:24192-47477 GCF_000747805.2 Chaetura pelagica
TGCATCCACTGCCCCTCTAATGGCTCCTTGGCTGGGTTTGGGGCAGGGGGAGCTTCTCAGCTTCTTACAGGAGCCACCCATGAGATTCCTCTCCCACTACCAAAACCCCTGCCAACCCAAGCCAGCACACTCAGTTTGCTTTAGGTTCCTTCCCTTAAAAACTACTTCAGGAGCTGTCACAAACCGATGTCAATCCTTACTTTATATACAGATTTTATTTTTAGTAAGGAAAGGGGAAAAAAAAGGGGGGGAGGGAGCAAGGAGGGGAGTTGTGTGTCCTGGTGTCATCCATGCCAGAGGGGGCCTCCAGCCAGGTGACTTCATTTCAAAAGTATCTTTCCAATTTTAAGGAAAAAACCCCAACATTTTGAATGGGCCTCTTATATAACAACCTGTGTGTGTTTCAAGCAATTCTGGTTTTCTTTGTTTCCATCCTCATTCCCAAATCTTTGCTGGTTTAAAAGGCACTTTATTTAGTTGCATGTGGGGGGAGAAAACTTGCTGTTGTCCACAGGAGCTCAGTGATTGACTAATCCTACAATCTTTTGGGTGTCTCTTTTCACTATCGGGTGCCATCTCAGTGATTTCAATGAGTCTGCTTGCAGATCAGCATGCACAGATGCTTCAGCAGTGCCCCAAAACCCTGCCTGCAGGTAGAGTCTGTTGTCAAAGGTGCACTTTTTTTTTTACTGGAAGGTGTTTTTTAGGATTAAGGATTTAACTTTTGCTTTTGTTTTTTTTTAATTACTTTTGAAAGTGTCCTGGTATGAGCCAGGATAAAGCCACTTTTCCTTTTACTGTTGTTTGTTGGGTTTTTTTAATTATTTTTTTTTCCTTTAGTAAGCTTTCATTTAACTAGTAGCAAAGTGTTCCAGCTAGGCATGATAACAAACACTGGGATGTTCTTCTAATTGCTGGGACTCCAAGGTCACATCTTTGCCCTGCCAGCTCAGACACTACAGGGAGATCTATGACCCCCTGGTAGGAGGCTGATCTCCCTCCCCCTCCCACCCAGGTAGGGAAGGAGAGAGAGAAAAAGAGAGAGACTTGGCTGGATTGAAAACTAAACTACACAGCTTTAATTAAACACTAATGATATAAGAAAATATATACAATTATATACAAATATGTTCAGATATGGGAAAAAGCCTCTCGCCTCCCCCCAGCCCCAGCAACTCCCACAGCATCTCCTGAGCTGGGAACAGTCCCAAAAAGTCCTGGAGCTGCTGGAGAGAGCACAGAGTGATGAGGGTCAGGAGAGCTCCAGCCTGGGGGTCGGTGGGGATGGATGGACAGAGTCCTCCCCGGAAGGAAAGGGAAGAAGAAGCAGGAAGGAAGTTTCTTCTGTGATCTCTGACCTTCCTCTGAGCTTACGTAGAAACCCAGCAGCTAAAAAAACATTCCAGCTGTTATCAGCCCAAGCTGTGACATTTTGCTACTAGTTAAAAGCAAGTTTACTGAAGGAAAAAATAAATTTAAAAAATATATATAAAAAAATTAAAAGTGGCTTCATCCTGGATCAAACCAGGACAGGAAGATTTTGCAACAGAGGGTTAGTTAAAAAAAAAAAAAAAAAAAAAAAAAAGAGGCAGGGAAAATAAAACCTGCAGTTTTTGTAAGAGTTACAAAGAAAATTGCCTCTTGATGTTAAGTGCTTTTTAAGACTTACCCTCATTGATTTCTGGGATAGAGACACCAAATTTCTGAAGTTACAGCACATTATGCAATCAAATTCCCTCTTCAGTCAGCAAAACTCTTAGGCACAGTACTGAAGCCAAGCCTGTGCATACATGTGCTGCTGATCACAGTCAGCAATTCTGAATTGCTTTTTGTAACCAGGCATATTCTGACACATGCAAAGGGAGAGCATCAGGAGTGCAGGAGGAGCAGCAGCTGGAACAGCCAAAACTCATTTTAAGATGGAGACACACATGTAACACGTTGTACGTGCTGTAAGGATGTCATATGCTTAAGATGTGTGTTGTTGATCAAAGTCTTCAGCCAATGGTCACACCAGATGCAAACATACTGCAGATAGAAAAGCCTAAGGGGGCACTTTGTGTCCATGTGACCTGTGCCATGGTACAGGACATGGAAGGTGTCTTGTGTGCTACTGAGGTAGAGAAGGGTTGGACAAAACTGCCCCTGGGAGTCGTAATGTGGGCATGCTGCAGAATTTGACCAGAGGTACTGTGTGCAAATGGCTAATCACACATATAACCTCCTTTGTATTACTGAAGTTGCTGGTACTGTCAGTGCTTTACATTTGTAGAAGATTCAGCAGGTCACTCAAAGACTTTTGAGTGTATTTCTGCTTGGTTCTAATGCAGAGCTGGGTTGATTCTGGAGGTCTTCAGAGATGTTCAACATCACTGATAGTTTTCTGGAATTGGTGAAGGTGCAACATAGCCAGGAGAGTCTGGGAAGTTTTGTGGAGAGTGGCACAGGACCAGCTTTTGCAATGCCAAGCCCATCCCAGGCACATTATTTCTGTGACCTGCATTAATGTCTGATATCATTGTCATATTCAGAACTGTGAAAAATAATTTCATTCAAAAACGTTTTGATTCTATGGTGGCTGCCAGAAACTGTTATGAATATATCTTCTTAAGGACTTGATAATGTCAGTGGAAAGACTCACAATGACTTTGGCTTTGCCTGTAAATCTTGACTCCACCTTAAAACACAGTCTCCTAAAATGGATGGAAAAGGCCAGATTTTTCACTCCAAGTTTTTGCCTTTACGTTTTTCTTCTACCCCTCTGTCCATACTCTTCTGTCCTGAGGTGGACGCAGGTTTATCTGCAGAACAGGAGGGTGCCCACCCACTGGATGCTTTTAAAGGCAGGCTAGACATGAGCACTCCAGTTGGGAATGCTTCCAGTTTGTTCAGCCAACATTGCCATGCAGCAGTGGAATAGATGTGCTAACCTCTAAGGTCCTTCTGTGAGCCCCCCAAAGTACAGGTGCTGTGTTTCTGTGTTGCACCTCTCCATATGAATTCATGTTTATTTCTCCCTAGCACAGCAGTATATGCAATGAGCTATGGCCCTCCTTTGGGATGGGCTGTATGTTTATTCTCTAGACCACTGCCAAAGAAAACATCATTAAGCAAAGCAGGCATTTGACACTCCCTTCTGTCTTGCAGAGAGAATATCATTCCCTTGGCCTCACTGAAGCTGCTGATCTTTGGTCTCTGCTGTCATCCGCTGCAGCCTTCAGCCTGCTGACAGGTGACTGCAAGCTCTAGGAGTTTTTAAATCTCAAAGTCCTCAAAAAATGTGAGAGGAAGAGAGATGTGCATGTCCCCTGCCATGGCTGGAAACTTGAGCTCTCATGGATTTTTATTGTATGTGGCTGGATTGGGACTCAAATTTTCAGCAATGCTGCATCTCTTTCAAATAAAAAGGAAGGAAAGAAGGGAGAGAGGGAGGGAGGGAAGGGAAGGGAAGGTGGAAAGGCAGATAAAGAGGGAGAAAGAGAGAGAGAGATAAAGAGACCTTTCCAAAGACTAGCCCAGCACTTTGATGCAATGCAAAGACCCAAGAGACAGATCATGCATTCAAGTCAGCTCTGAAATAAATGGGAAACAGCCAAAGTTTACTTGAGATGCAGTCAGGACAAATAATTGTCAAAACAGACAAACAGAGCTATGATGGGAAATTCTTTTAAATTAATTACAGATTATAAGGTACCAGTTATTATTTAAGTAGATGGAAAGAAACAAGTATCTCTGGGTACATTTGTGTAAACAATACATATAAACACACATATGTATGTATCTGTTCCTATATCACGACTTGCATTTATGGACTTTCTAGCTGTCATCCCTCAAACTGTGTCTGAAAGACAAAAATAAATCAGTAGAAGTATATGGATGTTGTGTATGACACAGTACTAAAAACTGATTTTCAAAGCAGCTTTAAAAGAGCAAAACAGGCAGTAAGAACACAGTTCATCATGGCTCAGCAGAGGAGGCATAGAATGCCAGAGGCTTTAACAGAGCACATGGGTTCTCCAGCTCAGGTGTCCTCCCACAAGCTCTGGGAAGCTGCTAGGAGATCTATGTCTGAGTCCTTTTGGAAAGCTGGCCTTATTTGATCTCTCCTGCTAATGCTCACATTTAAAATCACTAATTTCTCCATCATAGGAGCATGTCAGTACTCATTCTGAAATGGAAAAAAAAAATAATAATGATAAAACACTAAAAAAAGGCAGGTACTTATAGGTAGGGCACAGGTGATTACATATGTCTCCAAGCTAATCCTGATGTACTGTGCTCCAGACCAAAATAAGTGTGCACCCTTTTTGCTTTCCATGCTCCTCACGTAGACAGCAAAGTGTAAGGGAGGGACTTTTGCAAATACCTTGCAAGAGGGTGGGAAGGTGACATGGGCAGGCAACTGAAGGTGCTAATTCATGCCCTCTGGAGAGGGCAGAAACCTGTCAGAGGAGCTGGGACAGTCTGTCACAGCAGCTTCTAGTTGAGGATAACTGTTTGGCTGGAGTTATTCATCCTCGCCAGATAGCTGGGCAAAATATATTTGTCTTAAGTCCTCGGGATGAGAAAAGTGACTTTATGGGTTTTGCAGTGTTGAATCAGATGGAGAAACACCCTTGTTGTCTCCCTCCAGGGTCTTACTGCAAAATGAATGTTAAATATGTGGAGTGTAAAAAAGTAATGTTATTGACATACATAATGACAGTTATTATAAGGATTAAATAATTATTTTCTGTTAAATGGCTATCGATACTAATTATTGTTAATCAACATCATTCTTAATACTGTAGTTCACTGAGAAAAATCTTTCAGGCTTTCTGCTTTAGAAAGATGTATTCACTTGCTTTGAGAAGTACCATGGCTCCATTGACATTAATATTTTAGTTAAGTTTTTGAATGTATGTGGTGGCTTTATATGTAAATATATGATTTCTCAAATCCCATATACAACCTCCTTGGTAGTGGGACCCATTAACATTGCAGCTGCAGAGGGCAGTGAGCAGTGAGTTGAGTTTGTGAGGATGAGAAACCACACTGGATGTTTTACCTCAGAGAAATGCAGCCTCTTGCTGAGCAAGTCCTTTGGGGATTCTCAAAGACATCAGCAAGGAGCAGGAGAAGCAGAGACAGCCAAGGCTGGGGGCAGAGTCTGCAGCGTGTTGATAGTCCCTCCAACTTCAGTTACATCTACAGTGGTGGTGGCCACCCCTCCCAGCCCACATCTTTTATTTCTGAAGGACCAAGAGGGTGTGTGGGAAACCTCTCCTGGGACCTCTCCTGGAAGCACTAGTTTTCTCTTCTCCCCATTGGCTACACCACTTACCACTCCCCAGCAATGGGCTGGAAAGCTCTTGTCCTGTTTCACTCTTTCTTGACTACAGAGAGGAAGCAGCTAATATGCACATTTCTCTGAGCATGTTCTGGATTAAGTCCTTAAGTCAAACTGGACAGGGTGCTGGGCCATCTTGTCTAGATTGTGCTTTTGCCAAGAAAGGCTGGACCAATGATCCTTGAGGCCCCTCCCAGCCTGGTATTCTATGATTCATGATTCTATGATACTACGAATTTGCATTTCCCTGTCTCTAATGTCAGAAACTAAAAGCACCTTAACCTTGTTGGGACATTTCCCAGGTAGATGAAACCCAGGAGACTCACACAGAGCACAGAGATAGCACCACTCACAGGGCTAAAGATAGACAGGACCCAAATAGACAGGACCCAAATCCTTAGGAAACGTGAAAGCTTATACACTGTATAGTTTAGGGCTTATATACTGAACAGATCCTTGTAGCACAGCACTTCAAAACATGCCCCCAAGGGTACCACGCTGGGGCTGTTTCTGCACACAGCCATGTGTACACAGTGCATGCACAGGGCAGTGTCCTGCTCCTGGCTGCTTCTGCTGCATCTTCCTCTTCTGGCGTGCGAGGCGTGTGCTGGCAGCCTGGTGCGGGTGCCCAGACGGGGAGCCTGGGGCAGGACCACTGATAACACTTCCCGAGAAACCGTGTTGCCTAATTGCCTCTTTTCTGCCTGGAAGCAGCACCGAGGCATCCTTTGAGCTCAGTCCGTCTCCGGAGAGGAGGCTGGAAGCGGGGGAAAGGAAAATCCCAAACAAACGAAGAGGGCTGGGAGCTCCACCTCGCAAGACGGTTCCTGACACAGACAGAGGCGAAGCAGCCATCGTGGGCTGAGGAGGAAACCCCCACACCGGCAGTCGGGTGAGTAGGGATGCTCTCTGTTCCTCTGGCTGCCATCCCTCTTCCCCAGCATGTTTCCATGGCAACAGATCCACCGGCATGATCCAGGACCTCCCTCTCTGCTTTGGTCCTACTGGCTGCACGCTCCCTGCCCCAGAGACATCCATGCCCTTCTGCCCCGCTGCTGGCAGAGCTGGAGGAGCTGCCGTGGGCTTGGGCAGGCAGCCTGGGGCCGTGCCCTGGTAGTGTTGCTCCCATGGGGGTTATTTCAGGGAGCCATCCCTCTCACCAGCCCGGCCATCCGGGGGGCTCCTTGCTTCAGGCTCCCCACTGCAAACCAATGGGACCTGGGGCTCAGGATGCACATTGGGAATGGTGACGAGTGGCTCCGGGAGGAAAACAGCAGTGGGGAAAGTGGGATGGGAGGAGGGTGGGGGGAGCAGGATGCTCAGTGCATCAGGCTATGGGAGGAGAGAGGGGGGATCAGGCTACCCCCTGCAGCAGTGGAGAGCCTAGTCTGGGAACAGGCAGGAGCAGCAGAAAGAGCACCTAAAAAATGAGCTAATGTCTTCTGAGCATCCCTACATGGGGTGGAGGAGACAGGCAGGTACGTGGGCACAGGAGGGATCAGTGGGCAAGGCAGGGGATGATCTGTGCACTTCCCAGCCTGCTGTCCCAGCTCTGCCCCGTCCAAGCGGTGGTTGCACCCCGAGCTGGGGGGTTGTGTTGCCCCAGGTCAGCGTGCATCCAGCACAAACCTGGCCCCACAAGCACCTCAGCACCCCCTCTTCACCTCAGCAGGGAAAATAAGGAGGAAATACCGTTTCAAGAGGAAAGCAAGTTTAAAGAGGGTGAGTCAACTACTTCTTCTGCTGTTGGCCCCTTTGGTAAGCAAGCTGCACAGACTGCCTGTGATTCAGTCTCGTTTCCAGAACAGGAATGACAGAACATCCTCATTGCCCAGGGACACTGAAAGGAAAATGCATTTTGTAATCTGGAAGACTCATCACCCTGCAGTGACAAGGTTTGTCCATATACGAACCTTTTCATATGGAGCCTCAGTGCAGCCAAGAAATCTCTTGCCTCCTCAGCATTCACAGCTTGTGGACATGCAGGGAAGCATTTATTTTGAGAGCTGAGGGGCCTCCTTTTGCTGCTGGCTGCTGTGATGGTCTCTGGAAATGCAGTGAGGCAGAGCAGCACATGGAGGTGAGGAAAAAGCACTTAGAACCAGACTGGAAGTCACTGCCACTGGGCGTCACTGTCTCCATGAGTTTAGCAAAAGTGAAGTAAAAAGCATTTTCTTGCCTGCACAACAGGAGTATCCAGGCTTGTGGAGAGCCATAGTCGTGCAAGCATCTGTTTTGGAAGTCAAGCCAAGCCCCTAGGGGCTTGCTGTGGCAAATTATCCCATACCTGACTTCTTACACTCCCCCTGCTTGTCTAGGGCCAGCAGCAGAATGATGGAACACTGTTCTTGCAACTGGTGTTACCTTCAGGTGTCCCTCCAATGTTCTGTAGCCTTTTTGAAAAATGCTGTTAACATCAGTGACCTCTTCTATGTGCTCTGTCTTCTTCCCTGTCCCAGGAAGAGAAGCAGGGCCCATGCCTTAATTATTGCCACTGCAATCAGGGAAAAGCTCAATGCATGAGCAATGTACCACCTTATTTTTCAAAGGCAGCCTTCTGCAAGGTACTAGAGAATTGTTTGAGACTGATCAAACCTGCTTAAATCCATGCAGGAGAAAAGCACTTGGACCATGATCCAAAGAGAGGGAGTGTGTGGGGCAAAGGCATTGGATTAGCAGCAGTGCCGTGGCAAGACAGCTTCTTCCAGTGCTGGGATTAAATACACAGCCAGGTTACAAGCACTGCTCCTGTCCTTTCCTCTCTTGGAGGATCCATCTGTAGCTCCTGCATTGCCACTTGCCCATGGAAATGAGCCATATACAGCATAATCCATTCATTTCTCCTACACAAGTACCTACCATGAGAATCCTGCTCAGCTACCTTAACCATCCACCTTTCTATTTGTGATTCATCACCATTCCTCCCATTTCTCCTCCATATCCTTAAAACTGCTGAACCTGTCCCAACACTTCCTTGTCAAGGCCTAGCCCTAGACCTTGTTGGAGACCAGCTTTGCCTGTGGGTACTGTGACCCTGATATCCCCCACATTGTTTTCACCACTGGTGTAGCATGCTCCATTTCCACCCAACAACAGTAACTCTCACACCAGACACCAACACCACGGCTAAAATCTTGACATACTAGATGTGTTTCAGTGGGCATGAACAGTGTCATAGGCCCCCCACTGCACAGCACATCTCAGAGGGTTTTGCATACTGATGAATGAGTTTCTTTTCCCCCAGAAATCAAGGAAAGATTTTCAGTATCAAAGCCTTATGACCCAGGCAGGCTTGCTGCAGTTTTTGTGAGATAAAGCAAGAGGAAAGGAGGTTGTAGTGATGTGGGATGTTGGTCTCTCCTCCCAGTAACAACACATAGAATGAGAGGAAGTGGCCTGAAGTTGTGCCAGTGGAGGTTTAAATCTGGTATTGGGAAGAATTTCTTCACTGAAAGGGTTGTTAGGCACTGGAACAGCCTGCCCAGGGAAGTGGTGGAGTCATCACCCTTGAAAAGATGTAGCTGAGGTGCTCAGGAATATGGTTCAGTGGTGAGCTTGGCAGGGCTGTGTTGACAGTTGGACTTGATGATTGATCTTGAACGTCTTTTCGAACCATAACTATTCCGTGAACACCCAGTCAATGCATTGAGAGAGGGAGAGCAGAAAATTTTGCTCCTCAATTCACTGTCCCAGCTAAACCTCTCTTGTTTTCTATGCTTCTGTGCACCAACAGACCCCACCCTGGAGCAAGGGTGCAGCGCCAGCTCCCGGGACATGCAGCTCTGCAGCCAAGGCAGCTGTTCTGTCCTGCCCTGCTGCCCCTGTCACCTGCCCCTGGAGGGGTGGCCAAGGTGTGGGAGAGGAATGCAGCAGCTTAGAAGTGGCTGGGGAAGAACAGAAAAAGGGCAGAGAAAGGCAGCAGCTATTTCAGTGAGATTACATTGCTTGTTTTCAGGGTTAGTAGTTACGCAATGGTAGGACTGCACACAACGCTGTAAATCTCTCCTGGAGCATAAACATATGGAAAGTATTGTGGGATAGATTAACTTCATAAATTATGGTTTCTCTGTTTTCACTCAGTCCTCCCTTCTCTTGGTGATTAATATTTCACCTCTACCGCATTTCATGGGCTTTCTGTTTTGCCATACAGGAGACATGACAGCAATTAATCCCAAAGGACTCAAACTCATCTGCAAAAAGACTTTTGGGCTTCCCCGGTATCATCAGGAGCAGAAAGAAAACAAAGAGCTGGGCTCAGGCAGAAACAGATGGCCATGTTGTGAATGAAATAAGTGCTAATGCCTTTCTAGATCTGGGGCCTGTCTTTGCCCCCTGCTCCAAGGCCAGGGTGGGTGAAGCAGTGAGCATTACATGTCTGTGGTGCTCCAAGGGAGACATTGGCAACTGAGGATGAACCCAACCATGGGCTGGAAAGGGTCAGCAGATGCACTATTCTCATTTCAGATGAGGTGCAGCTCTGAAGTGCATTGCCTTCAGCCTGCCTGTAAGGTCTCAGGTTCCCATTTTGCTGCTGAATCATCCACAGTTTTGCTCCTCAACCATCCTTTGTCAGGGTATTCATCAATCCTGTCCTTGTAGCAGTTTTGAGTCCTCTGAAGGGCACTGTCCATATCTGCTTTGACAAGGAGTCTTTATTGTGATTTGTGCTACACCAGGGCTTACAGCCGTTCAAGATCTCCCACCTAGAGCTGGCCAGAATGCAGATTTCATATCCCTTAAGAAAATGCTTTTATTGCAAAGGAGGCATAAAAAAGCAAATTTGTTTCTTTTTACTTTCATGAAATCCCAGAGAGATTTGCTGAGCTTAGATCTTCCTTCCTTCCTTCCTTCCTTCCTTCCTTCCTTCCTTCCTTCCTTCCTTCCTTCCTTCCTTCCTTCCTTCCTTCCTTCCTTCCTTCCTTCCTTCCTTCCTTCCTTCCTTCCTTCCCTCCTTCCTTCCCTCCTTCCTTCCCTCCTTCCTTCCCTCCTTCCTTCCCTCCTTCCTTCCCTCCTTCCTTCCCTCCTTCCTTCCCTCCTTCCTTCCTTCCTTCCTTCCTTCCTTCCTTCCTTCCTTCCTTCCTTCCTTCCTTCCTTCCTTCCTTCCTTCCTTCCTTCCTTCCTTCCTTCCTTCCTTCCTTCCTTCCTTCCTTCCTTCCTTCCTTCCTTCCTTCCTTCCTTCCTTCCTTCCTTCCTTCCTTCCTTCCTTCCTTCCTTCCTTCCTTCCTTCCTTCCTTCCTTCCTTCCTTCCTTCCTTCCTTCCTTCCTTCCTTCCTTCCTTCCTTCCTTCCTTCCTTCCTTCCTTCCTTCCTTCCTTCCTTCCTTCCTTCCTTCCTTCCTTCCTTCCTTCCTTCCTTCCTTCCTTCCTTCCTTCCTTCCTTCCTTCCTTCCTTCCTTCCTTCCTTCCTTCCTTCCTTCCTTCCTTCCTTCCTTCCTTCCTTCCTTCCTTCCTTCCTTCCTTCCTTCCTTCCTTCCTTCCTTCCTTCCTTCCTTCCTTCCTTCCTTCCTTCCTTCCTTCCTTCCTTCCGTTTCTTCGTTTCTTCGTTTCTTCGTTTCGCTTCTCCATTAAGTAAGATAAATATAACTTTGAATAATACAATAAAATTCTAAGTAACGAGTACCTTCAATTCAGGAGGTATATGGGCATATTTTATGTAATTTTGCTGGTAAAACACACGCAAGTGGTGAAGAATGTGTTCCCATGTTGGCAGTTCCTGCTCCCATCCACCCCACAAAAAAAAAAAAAAGAAAAAAAGAAAAAAAAGTTTTTTCCAGGTGTGTGTGCTCAAGCCCTTCCTAGTCTGCACTTTGGCAGACAAGGTGAGGCTTGGTTTGTGGAGGAGCTGTTTTACTATTGAGCTGGGGCAGAATATGAGGGGAATGTTGAGTCTGCCTTGATTTAATGAAATCACTTTATCTTCCTGGCCAAGATGAAGGCTCAGCCCTTCTTCCATCAGAGACAGAAATGGATGGGGAGGGAGAGGGGAGACAGAGTGTGGGATTTTCCCACTGCAGTCCCAGGAAGGGCATATTTCTGTAGCCTGGGTAAGTTACAAACAGAATCTGTCTGAAGATGGGAATACATTTTTGAGGCTTCCCTCCTCAATAGGTTCATATTTTCCATGCAGAGAGACGACACTGGGGTATTTTCTTTTGGAGGTCTGTGGGTCTTTGAAGTGGCTTCTTAAGTTTAAAATAGATGTATGGCAGACTGAAAAAGAGGTGACTTACACTATTTACTTTAATATGACAAATAGTACAGATTCCTTTTAATAACTATTCTTGACCAGTTCTGCCACATAAGGGTTTCTCTATTAGCTTTCATACCATGTTATTCTGCACTCTTCTGTATATTTCTGACTGGTTCATGGTCTTGTAAATGAGCCTCTTGCTTGGAGGCAAGATGGGTTATACAGCAGAGAGTCTGCTTCAAGAGCATGCCTTTTTCTGCATGTTATGTATGACTTAGCAGAACTATACCTAGCTCACCTATGGCTCCTATCAGGTGGCATTATTTTCACAGAAGTTAGTGAATTATCTGTAGTGGCAGAAATAAGAGTCAATAAGTTTTCTTTCTGTTACCCCTGAATTTAAATTAGTTTGTTTGATCAGATTCCAGAGCCTCAAATAACTGCCCTAGAAGTAAGAAATGTGTCATGCAAAATTACTGCTGTTGGTCTCAAATTTGGCACACACAAGGTCTAAAACCATGTGATTTTAACCCAAATACATTTTTCCTTTTTTTTCCTTTTTTAGCAGAAAGGTCTGAATATCCTGTTTAAATAATATTAAAAAAAATATGTTATGTAGGAGCTTTTCTCACTTCAGCTGCCATGACCATGTTCAGCTTTTGACCAGAAAACTTGATAGTGCAGAGATTTTCTTCTATAACTCAAGGTGCTATTTTTTAGAATGCTTCTCCCATTGCATTAAGCTTTAGCTATGTGCTAGATACAAACTCTACAGTTCCCTTGAAACAGGTCTGTTCTAGTCTCTTTTACCCAGGATGCTTGCTGTTGGCAATGGCCTTTTAAATTATACGGGTGAAAAGAAACTTTTTTGATTATTTAAACTGCCAGTTTCTTCAAGTAAGCTGTAAAATCTCATAACAAACACTTCTGAGATTTCTAGGAATCTTTCAGCAAAACTTTAGATAGCTCCTAATTAAAAGGGTTTGAGAAAAGTTAATAAGCAAAACCTTTAAAAAACAATACAATTTTTTTTTAGGGTTATGGAATGGAAAATGGACTAATCTTGAAAGAAAACCAGGAAAAAAATATGCTTCAAAGCCTTGGCACCTTCAGTTGACATAAGGGCCTTCAATCTGTTGAAAAGATAATTTTACTTAGTTGTTTTATAAAGATAACAAGCTTTCCCCCACCCCTCTTATGTTACATGAACATTCTTGTTGGCACCAGAATATTGCCTTGTCTCCTTTAAAAGAGAAGCAAAAAGTAGTTCAAATCCATTGTTATGTCACTTTATACAGATGACAAATGGACCTTCAAATGTATGACAGTCAGAAGAATCTGGCAGACTTTTTGAAGACAAAAAGAGAAGAAGGTCAGGGTTAATTTAAACAAAGAATTTTAGCTTCTAACCACATTTGATGTTATCTTGAGAGAAATTATTTAATGGATTATTGCATGGAAATGGAAAGAGCTGAAAAAAACCTTTAAAGTCATCTGACAAAGCACTGAATTTCCAGCATATTTCTGAGTGATATATTTTTTAAAAATGAGGCAGCTACAATTACAGCCCTGACCTTCAGAGGAGAAAAATATTTGTGCAGAGCTTTGATGCTGATGAATGGGAGTTACCTAAGAAATAAGTTTACTATATACAAATCCCTTGCACATGGTACAGTGAGAGGAATATTCTTCAGTAAGTACAGCAAAACAGGCTTTGAATTTGCAGTGGGACATCAATGAGACAGCCAAGGATGGTTTTTTTGCATGTTGACTGTACCAGAACACCCAGAGAATCTGCATCTTGCACACTCTGTCCTCCCTCTTTGTCTACCCATGACATTTATTTTCATTCTCATATAGTTGTTATTCACTCAGTGTTGTTCAAAGCGTGGTTGTGTGTTGAAGGCTGGTACAGAGCTCTTGCAGAAAGTGGTCTCTAGGTTGTGTTGTGTTGCATAACTCTCCTCTGCTGAAGATGGAGGGTCTATGCTCTTTGCTGGCCTAGCAATGGTAGTCAATACCAACATCTTGGAAAAGCATGAGGTCTCCTGTTTCACAACCTCACACAGAAGATGGTCAACCACTCACAAATTATCTTTCAGACGGTTGTTGTCACTCAGAATCAAAATCTCACAGAAGAAGTGCATGGGCTACCTAGTATTCCCGGAGGAGCAGGAGCATACATATATATATATATATATATATATGGAAAGTCATGTGTAGGCCCTTTTTTTTAAATGCAAATAAGGTAACACAGAGATATTGAATAGTTTTACAGTGGCTGAACATTTCTGCCCAAACAGGTACCCAGTCATCCATTTCCACTTTCAGACTTTCCATTTCCAGCAGTGTGGGCCCACTTGTGTGCAGGAGAACTTTCCTCAGTTTCCTTCAGTCTACCCTCATTATGCAGGCCAGTTCTGCAGGGAGGTGTGGAAATACAGCATAGCCACAGCTGAAGGCTCTGGTAACTTTATTCACTACTATACCAATATTAAATCTTACAAGGTTTACTGAACATTTAGCCTAGATCCTGCACTTATGACCATTAAAACCTTGACAGCACCATTGAAAGAATTAAGGACCTACTCAGGCAATGGTGAAATTGTTTCTTAGATCTTGGGCTGTGAACCTGGTTCAAACTATGCAAATATTTTGTTCACCCTGATTTTTCCTCTGGATTTGACATTTCAAGTCCCTACAGTTCTAATTATCTTTTTAACCTATGTGCCCACTCCATGTCTAAATGTCTATGATGTCTTCCTAATCCATGATTTCTTTGCTATCTTTGTTTTGGTCTAAATAGTTACTTACTACTAGATCAGGGACCTCCTCTGGGCAGAGGCGACCTCACTAGTGTTGGCTTTGTGTTGTGTCTGTGGCATAAAGTAACCCTGAGCTTAAGCCCCCAAATCTGCCAGTTTTAGGTACAGTGGTGAACTGGTAAATTCCATGAGTAAGTATGGAGGGTCATTAAGCTCTCTGGGTCTCAGAAGAGCTCTCTGCCACTCTAATCCTTAGTTATTCAATGGAGTTTGCTCCCAGATTAGGTGTTGGTGCAAAAATCCTGCTCTCAACCACTGCAGATGTACTGGCAAAAAGTTTTGTGCATTGACTCTGCCAGCAGAAGGCATAACTTAATAGAACATTTTGGGGTAGTTTCTGCTGAATGGGGAGTGGGAGAAATACTGGCAGTACAAACTCAAGGAAGACGAAGACCAGAAACTGCAAGATAGAAAGAGGGTTTTAGTTGATCTCTTGAATCACTGTCTGGGTACACACATTAACAGTCCATTCTCTAGTCACTGGATGGTGAACAAAAATAACATTTCTTCATGCACTCCTATGCCCCTTCTCATTCAAATGTCAGTGCTCAGAATAAATACACCTAACATATCTTTTCATCAGCCTTCCAGTAAAATAAGACCAGGACCATGATTTTTGGTGTTTTGGAAGTGCTAAATGAGGGAAACAGTCAAAGCAACACTCTAAGAACTTTTTAGCCTGATAAATATGGGAGAAGTTGTCCTTAAAGATCTTCTTACATATACATTATTAGTGACAGAAATTACATAAGATAACAACAGCCAAGAAGTCTGTTTCAGCTTTTGCTTCATTAGTCACTTCTAGAGTTTTCAGCTTTCTTCCCAGCTGTAATTGGTTACATCAGCCTCATTTGCCTGAAGCTTGCTTTGCATTTTGACCACCTTTCAACTAGAGGTTGTTTGCAAGTTACTAGTTTAATCAATGCCTGACTCGAGCTGGCCTTTCTTACTACTCCAGAGCCCAGGAAATGTGAGCTGGTGGACTGAGCAAACCATGCTCCTAGTGTGATTAGCAAACACAGCACCAAGCTTGGCTTTGTTTTATTAGAAAACATCAAGAACTGTTATCAAATCAAAACAGTGGATTTTTTTTTTTTTTTCATCCATTTGATACTGTTATAAATCATACAGTATGTGGCTGTCTTGAGTTAGGGAATATTTATTTTGGACTTCTCCATGTAAGCTGCAGTCCAAGTAAGAAGTCTGCTCTGAGTAAGCTGTCTTTTTAACAATAATATATACTTTCTATTCCAGTTGCACAGTTTATCTACATGTTAGAGTACACAGAGTATGGCCTTTGATATATAAGAAGGAAAAAAGGTGAGTTTTAAAAATGTTAACTTGGATTAAGAGGGAGACTCCCTGATGTATCCTACATCACTTTGGGCATAAATATATAGATATTTACACTGTGTGCTGCTGAGACCTTGCTTTTATTTCCTCAGAAAATGAAGAATTTCTTCCTGAACAAAAGAAGAGAGATAAGAAATTCTCAGCAGTCAAATAGAGTCCTTACTAATTTGAAAGTGTTGATGTTACGTCTCCTAGGACATCTTGCAATCTTTTAGGCTTCAGAATTTTTGATCTGGTACTATAATAACCACACTTGTCACATTTATTTTTTAGTACATCTGAGGATAACATCAAGCACTTTACAATCAAGATGAATGCTTGTTGGAAAATATAATTGTTGTTGGCATTGCCTGTTAAAAGCCATAATATTTTTTTTTTATTTTTTTTTTGTGGAAACACCAACATTTTTACCATGAACACTATAAAAACCTCACAAAGTCTACTGTTTATTTTAACAATTTTTATATATATATATATATATATAAAGTAGGGGGAAAAAAGTGTTTAATAATTCCAATTCCAATTTAAATTTAATTTTTTTTTTATTTTTTTTTTTAAATGACAGTAGATATTGGTATTCTTTCAGGAAGAAATTCAACTGCCTACCTAACGAGAATGGTGTTATTTCATGGGCACACCACACAAATAATTAAATTAAAAACTAAATCAATCCAGCAAGCTATAAAGCAAAATTCTTATCTGGCAATATAATAATAACAGGTGTAATTCAGGTAAGACCTGGATTCAGCGTAATAAAAAAAATAAATAAATCAAGAAGTCTGCTGTCCTTTTAGAGTGTTAAATATGTAGGATAATCAGTTTCACCTTTTACAATTTGCATTATATGCTCCCTTTGCATTTCTTCCCTAAGTCAGGCAGCCTGCACTCCCACATACTCGTGTGAAACTCCCCCAGCTGTACAGCCAGTGTTTCCATTTACTCTGTCTTTTTTGATTAAGGAAACCTTGTCTACTTCAAAGGGGTCTGCAAATCACATCTGTTAAGGTGAAAGCATTGCAGTGTTGGAGAGGAGGGTGCAGGAGTAACCAGAGTGGCCAAGCCCTGCCAACCCTCTTAATTTGTGAAGTTAGTTTGCATGAGATCGGGTTGCACAAACAGGAACTGCTCCATCACATAAAGGCTCTCTGGCATCTTCCTATGTAGATATTCCACCATCTATCTGTGTTAAATACACACAGAATTGTAGAATGGTTTTGATTGGAAGGGACATTAAAGATTGTCTAGTTCCAATCCCCCCCTTGCATGGGCAGGGACACCTCCCACCATTCCAGGCTGCTCCAAGCCCCATCCAACCTGCCCTTCAACACTGCCAGGGATGGGGCAGCCACAGCTTCCCTGGGCAACCTCACCACCTTCACTCTGAAGAATTTCCTCCTAATATCTAACCTAAATCTCCCCTCTTTCAGTCTCAAACCAGTCTCCCTTGTCCTAACACTACCTGCCCTTGTGAAAAGCCCCTCCCCAGATTTCCTGTAGCCCTTCAGAGGCTGGAAGGTGCTATAAGGTCTCTCTGGAGCCTTCTCTTCTCAAGGCTGAACAATCCCAACACCCAATACAACTACTCCTGTTTGAGTCAGCATTCTCTACAATTAGGAGTAAATGTAACTCCTGGTGGGTAGAGTTGTAACTGGCAGGTGGTTCCAGTAGCCAGGGGCACTCTGATTATTGATTACTAGCAGGGAAGTGACTTCACCTTTTGCTGCAGCCGTAGCAAGGTGATCAGCCAACAGTTTGTGCTGTGCATCTCCTCTGCAGCATCTAGTATTTCAGGTCACCCTGACATGCAGGGCAGGCAATGTCAAAAAGTGCTTGAGGGCAAGGAGGGGCTGGGCAGGGAATATCATGAAACCTTTTTCCAGCTTATCAAATATTTAATCATAGAATTATTTAGGTTGGAAAAACCTTGAAGATCATTGAGTCCAACTGTGAACATGTATGTTGCTGCATTGTAATTTCAATGTTGTGATTACCCACCGTTTCAACCTTGCTATGACTTCGAGCATATGGGAGCTGTATCAACACAGAGAGTGCCAAAATGAGCTACTTCTATTAGGTCTGCACTTTACACTTGTCCACAAAGATGTAAATAAGACCACAACTGCAAGGCATAAGTGAGAGCTTGGAATGTAAAATAGGCCATTAACAGAGAAGCACATCTGCTGAGAAGTCATGCCTCTGTGAGGTGCATTTCAGTTAGGGTAATCAGATAGAAAATTCAAAACCATCCTTCTCACAAGGTTTATATGACCCCTGCCACTGGGAGGATGCAACAATGAGGAATGCCTGTGAGCTGATTCAGAGAAAAAGTGTTTAAAAATAAATATTTAAATTAATAGACATTCTTTAAGGAATGTTATTTAATATTCTTAATAACAGTACTGTTGGCCACATAATTTCTTTAGCAAGCATTTGTTATATGATGGGATTATTTAATGTTTGATACATATAATTTAAAGATATACTTTTAAAATATAATTCCTTGCTTTACAATGTCCCATTAGCTCTTCTACTTGCAACTCTGCAGACCTGAAGCACTAGAAAATTAAAAAATGCACTTGCTGCAGGATCAACCTCTAGTGACCAGCCTGAAACTGGATTCCACCCTTCCTATGAATAAGACACCAGTTACACTGAGCTGCAGCTGAACCACCTGTATTAAGGGATCAATAACTCTTAAGCTACCATTTCCCACAGAAACAAGAATAAAACCTGGGCTGTGCTTTACTAGACGTAATGTGAGCAGTCCCACTGATAATTCTGGGGACAGCGCAGAGTTAATGGCACAGTGTCCTGGGCAGATGCCTTTTTGTATCTCTGTCATGATTGTTCATCCTCCCAGGGTCAGAAATGAGCCTTTCCATCTAACCCAGATAGATCACTCCTACCAGGAGTTCTGTGCTTGTCTAATTTAACCATAATGGCCAGTGAACCAAATTTTTTATATTGGTAAGAACAGTGAGTAAACGCAACATTGTCTTTTTTTTTTCCTCCAAGTAATTTTCCAAAGCTCCTTTAACAAAAAAAAAAAAAAAAAAAAAAAGGATTAATGACATTGAGTAATCCAATATTGCTCTGGTACACTGTTAATTTCCTTTACCCAGTTATGTCAATTAAATGCAAGTCATTAGTGCAACTGCTCAGTTTGTTCTAATGAGGTATGTATTGATTTATAATGAAGATTTCTTTTTTTTCAAGATTAAATGTAGCTTGAGAAAAATGGTTTGAAAGCCTGTCAGGACACACATTTTTGTTCCACTTAAGCAACGTAGTCCCTTTTTCCCCCCATGGCTGGTACAAATGTCTACAAACATACAATGAAACACTCCATTACAGATGTGATTCAACACTGGATCATCATGGGATCACTGCAGAGGTACTCAAAGGTAAAGGAGAAGATCAGGCTTAATTTTACTGCATTTGGAGAACAGCTGGAACAGAGAATTGCTTTGAAGCTGCTCCTTGTGCATTGGAAGTGGCTTCTTGTGAGAAACACTCTTGCAACACAGAGGTCACATCCATGTGAACAGCATCGTGCTCCTCTAACTTTATGGTCTGTTGGCCTCTTGCCCACAGATCAGGATGCTGCATTACATAAAAACCCCATAAATACAGGAAAGCTGTTCTGTGTTGGCAGTTCTGTGTTGGCACAAGCACTTACCTCAAAACCCATGTGGAGGGAAGCCAAGGGGAGTCTTGAAGTGCCTGCACTGACAGACACTGGCATTCTGTCTTGTTTCTTAGCAAGTCCCTATTTAAGGCAGGGCCAAGAGCTGTAATTTCCATTTAACTGGTCACAGTTGCTTTCCAGAGTAATTTGCAGGTCTATAGAACAGGCCTGAAGGTTTTATTTGAGCACACATGGCACTGTTGGGATGTATTTCAGAAATACCTTCCAACAGCCAAAGCCATTAAAAACATTTGCAACAAAATGTACCAAAACCTAAGCATGTAGTGGGGGAGAGTTTGAAGGTAAATTAACTTCTCAGCTTTGTAACAGACTAGGAGCACTGGAGAAACTCCACTTCTCCAGTCACTAAGGTAATGAATTTTAACTAACAGTCCCACTCCTACAAGTACATAATACCCAACTGCCTTTCAAAGGTGAGATTACTGTCAACAATGGGCTATATTGTGCATGACAAAAAGGAAAACAAGCCCCAAACTTCAACCTTGATCCCTGTTCATCTTTGCGCCTGTCTGTTTGTACAAGGGGCCCTGCCACAAATGGCTTCTGGGATGAACTTTAAATCTTTCTTGAGGATCTGCACAGAGAACAAAGATTTGGAGGTGTCATAGTGGCCTTCTGGAGATCTCATAGCAACCTTCCAGTATCTGAAGGGGGCCTACAAGAAAGCTGGGGAGGGACTTTTACTAGGGCTTGTAGAAAGAGGACGAGGGGTAATGGATTAAAACTTGAAGAGGGGAGATGTAGATCAGATATTTGGAAGAAACTCTTCACTATGAGGGTGATGAGATGCTGGCACAGGTGCCCAGGGAGGTTGTGGCTGCTGCATCCCTGGAAGTGTTCAAGGGCAGGCTGGATGGGGCTTGGAGCAACCTGATGTAGTGGGAGGTGTCCCTTCCTATGGCAGGGGCGCTGGAAATAGATGATCTTTAATGTCCCTTCCAACCCAAACCATTCTGTGATTCTATTACTCCTTCTCCAGGTGTTGGAGCTCTTCCCAGCTCGTGTGTCTAGCAATCATTACTAAGGAGGCACGTTATTGCCAGGACTTCAACTTGAAGTCAACTCCATATCAAGACTAAAATTGTACAAACCTCTGCATTTGCAGAAATGCTAGTCATGAGAGATGCAGATGACATCAGTCTGTGGAGAACTGTCTTGAAAACATATAATATATAAAACACATAAATTCATATGCTTTTCTTCATTTGCAAAGCCAAAAAATCCATACATATTTTTTAAAGATATAGGGTTTTTTCAAAATTGCCATATTTAAGTTTTCCTAGGGAGAAAATTCAGTGCTCTCATAGAGCTCAGCACAGCAATTATTTGCCACTTACCTTGCTCTTACTAAGATACCACTTTTTTTTTTTTTTTTTTTTTTTTTTTTTTTTTTTTCTGTGTTAAAGAGAAAGCAAAACAAGCAAAGCCACCAAAGGCTTTTTCCCCCTCCAGAGTGGCATGTAATCCCATAATACTTCAGACACTGCAAACTGCTGGGTTTTTTTTAATGGAAGCGTGCTTTAATGTCTTGGATAGAAAAGTATTGTGTATATGCTGAGAGGTTTTGGACTTGTGCTTTTCAACTGATAAATAGGTTACTATACTGTACCATACAGTATGGAGGATTTAATGCCTAATATTACAGATGTATGTAATTGGCATTTGACTAACACAGAATCTCAAGCAGGCCAAAACTGTTATTTTAAACTCTGTGTAAGCTTAATGATTGAGCCAATATAAAATCAGTGCCAGATTTTCTATGTGTCTGCCTGAGTAGGCCATCAACTCTGATGCTGGCACTTGCCTCCAACAAGCCAGATTTCACTGTTGAGAAATCACTTTTCTTAGAAACAGGTAGCTATTTATAAATCCTGAATGCGAGAAAAAGCTATTATGAAAATTTAGTCCAAACTTCTGTGAGGCTAAGATGTTGAACTTAAGTCATTTCTGCATCATGTGTTGGTTCATTTTAACTTAAATCAAATCCTTTAGAAAGATAGAAAATTCAATGATTTCACTAAATGGGAATAACAATAAAAAAGGAGACTTTTTTTCCTTTGCAGATGTTGGTATGATAGCCAACTGTTCTAGTGTTTAAGCACTGCTTTCCTAGTAGCAGTCATAACTCTTACTTTCAACTTCTAAATACTGGAAGTTCCTGGACAATGTATGAGCAGTTTCAGGGGGGTATGCAGTCTGAAATATGTGATAACATGGAAAATATTTGAAGTCATAAAATAGGCTCAGCTTCATAATCATTCAAATGTAGACATTTTATACAGCAATCTATTTAATGTAAGGACTGTTTCAACATATACAGACATATAAATTGTACGTTTCTCATGAGTGTGATATTTTAAAGTTAAGCCAGTGCCAGTGAAAGCCATTAAACTGACAGCACTGGAGGCCAAAGGCCTAAATTTACCTGGAGGTCGGCTGTAGTTTGGACTAAGACCATGAAAAGTGTGTTGTCAAAGCAATTTGAACCTGAGAAGATCTGAGGTGTGATGGGATGCTGCCAGAGCACAAGAAGGTAAAATACTAAACTAAATAGCTGGAGCCCTACTTTCTCTTGTTCCCTTCAGTTTCAGCCTTTTCCCTTTCTGGAAGCATCTGACAAATGGTGGTAATTTCTTTGAAGGTCACATCGATGTATTTCTCCAGGGCCTCTGTGCCCTTCAAGGTAGAAGGGGCTTTTTCAGGGGAGGTCTGGCCTTTCCCTCCCTCCTACAAGCCTGAATACAATGTCCTGTATTATATGTATTTCCTTCATTCTCCCTTAGCTAGGAAAAGCAGTAGCCTCCCAGGGTATAAAACCTAGCCCTCCACATCAGCATGTGTTAGCCATGACAGCAACCATCCAAAGTGTCCAGCTTTGCCTTTTGCTTCCTAAAAGTGTTAACTCAATAGCAGAAAATTCTCTGCAGAGGTTTCACCTTTTTGATATCAACACTGATGACTCCAGCCCCTTTAAGGAGCAGCCTGTTCATCCACTTGTATTTAGGTCTCTGAAGCACGAAGACCAGGATACCTGAGTTGTTTGTTTTTCTCCCTTTCTTTCACAGCCTGAGGAAACAATTCTTCCTGTCTTTTCTCTCCATAGCACATAACATATGGAGTAGAAGTGACAGATTACAGTAGTATTATGACTGCTTAGGCAGAAGGAATCTAGCAGTATCCAAGTATCTTCCCTTTGGTACTTCATGACAATGTAGTGATGCTTCCTTATCTTTGGAAGGTGCATCAATTCAGAAAACACCTAATGCACCTAATGAATGGAGGTTTCCCAAAGAGACTAGCTCACAGGAGACAAGTCATGTCCTGGCACTCACCCATACTGCGGAAGAAGCCTTACCAGAATAACCTCTTCCCTTAAAACTAGAAGCTGCAAGATGCCAACAGAAAGTTGAAACCATGGCTTCTGAAAGTTGGTGTGGTTTCAAAGGCAGACTGGAAGCTGTTCATGGTTCAGGGAAGTGGAAGGTTTACCACATGCAGAGAGATTGCATCTGACCCAGAAGCAACCTGAGCTGAAAAGAGCTGATGCCTGGGGAGACTGCTGTAGGAATTATCATTTGCTCCTGCCCTTACTTTCACTCTTAATTTAGGTCACAATTGCAAGATATCAGAGTAGATGGACTCTCAGTTTGATGTATTCCAGCCACTCCTGTGTTCATGTGTTGTGACAATTCGTGGAACTGAAGATCAGACACTGTCAGATGCAGGAAAGATGGAATATTACATCAAAGAAGAGAGAGCCAGTCCAAACTAGGCACACATACTTTAAAAAATAAACAAATGTAATGTTCCTATTTTCTTAGCTGAACTGTGTCAGCATCCAGTACTAATTCTGTTCAATATTCAGGTGGCTTCTCTTTTCA
>NW_009953332.1:47498-64705 GCF_000747805.2 Chaetura pelagica
AGCAGGAGAAGAGATTGCTGACTCTGCTGGTTGAACTCACCATTGTGCTGATGTCTGCAGACATCTGTCTTTGCAGTAGTACTTTCTTTGTCTAAAGAAGTCAACTAAGGTGTTTCTGACCAGCTCAACTAATGCTTAAGAGAGAAGCAGGTTCTCCCTTTTTCTTTTAAGGAAATACCACAGAATCACAGAATCACACAGAATCTAGGGATTGGAAGGGACCTTGAAATATCATCTAGTCCAACCCTCCTGCCATAGCAGGGTCACCCAGAGCACATCACACAGGAACTTGTCCAGGTGGGTTTGAATGTCTCCAGAGAAGGAGACTCCACAACCTCCCTGGGCAGCCTGTCCCAGGGCTCTGTCACCCTCACAGTAAAGAAGTTTGTTCTGATATTTACGTGGAACCTCCTATGCTCCACTTTGTACCAATTACCCCTCATCCTATTACTGAACATCACTGAAAAAAGCCTAGCTCCATCCTCCTGACACTCACCCTTAACATATTTGTAAACATTGATGAAGTTGCCCCTCAGTCTCCTCTTCTCCAAGCTAAAGAGACCGAGCTCCCTCAGCCTTTCCTTATCTCCATCCTGCCATCATCTATCCACCTAGTTACTTCCTCATAGAAGCCTATAAGGTTGGTCAAACATGACTTCCCCCTGGTAAAACCATGTTGAATGCTCTTAATGACCCCTTCATCCTTGATATGCCTAGAGATAGTGCCAAGAACAAGTTGTTCCATCACCTCTCCAGGGATGGAGGTGAGGCTGACCAGTCTATAGTTACCTGGGTCCTCCTTCTTGCCCTTCTTGTAGACTGCAGTGACATTTGCTTTCCTCCAGTCCTCAGGCACCTCTTCTGTTGCCCACGACTTAACAAAGATGATGGAGAGTGGCCCAGCAATGACCTCCAGCAGCTCCCTCAGCACCCACAGGTACATTCCATCCGGACCCATCAATTTATGGATGTCCAAACTGCTTAACTGATCCCTAACCCAATCCTTATCGACCAAGGCAAACTCCTCCTCTATCCTGACTCCTTCTGGGGCTTTACGGATCTGGGGCTCCTGGGAAGAGACTGCAGGAATAAAGACAGAGGCAAAGAAGGCATTCAGTGCCTGTGCCTTCTTTATATACTGTGCCACCAGGGCACCCACCCCATTCAGCAGTGGGCCTAAACTGCCTCTGGTGTTAGTTCTGTCTGCAATGTATTTGAAGAAGCCTTTTCTATTGTCCTTGACCTCACTTGCAAGGTTAAGTTCCAAGGAGGTCTTAGCTTTCCTAATTGCCTCTCTACATCCTCTGACAACTGTCCTATATTCCTCCCAATTGGCCAGCCCCTCCTTCCATGATCCATAGGTTCTCTTTTTCCACTTCTTTTTCCATCTTCTCTTATAATTTGGAATTCAAGAGTGGTGCTTCTGGGACGGCTGACAAAGCGACTCTGTGTTACAGCCCTGTATTGACAGGCTTCTCTGGGTGGAGAACTGTGAGCACCCTGAAATCTCTTCCCTGCAGATGACTTGTTATTCTGCTGGCCACCAGCACATCTCTCTCTAGCCCTGCGTGCCCACTGGGGACAAGCCTCCTGCCCAGTGTGACTGAGGATGGCTCTCATCAGCTCTGCTGCCTCATACAACACTGACATGCTGTAGTCTTTCAGTCTGGTCACCACATTCTCATTCTCATTGTGAAAGGACTTTTTCTTTGAGGGCCATTTATAACTGTCTCAAATAGAGGCACCAGGTTGGTTCACCATCATGGACCTCTTATACAGCTTTACAGCTCTGTATGTCCTCTCAGAGGTTAATCAAAGTGAAAGAATCCCTTCCTTTCCACTTCATCTTAGAAGAAAAATAAATACCTGTACACTGAAGGGACTTGATCTGTCTGCAGGTTGTTCAGCCAGCAACCTTCCCCCAGCCCTCTTCACTTTCTCCCTTTTGTCCAAAGACCATCATCTCTTTGTGGAATTACTTCTACCATCACTAATTGTTGAGCTTCAAGGACAATGCTTTTATAATTGGACATCAGCCAAAACAACAAGCATATCTAAACCTTTCAACTGTGTACCTTTTGCCAATTTTACTGCTGCTTAACCTCAAGGAATTCAGCTTTGCTTTGAAACAGTTCATTGTTTTGAGTCAGACTTTAATTCCCTTTCATCGTTTAAGGGAAAGTTCTGCCAACTCCATAGAGCTGGTGAAGGGCATAATTGTAATGGACGAATGTATTTGATTTCCTCACTTACATGTACAGTTTCACTCATCATGTTTCAAATTTTATGCTCCACAAAGTTGAGGTTGTCTAAATCTTTGGATTTAACATGCTGCAAGAAATCTCAGCCCAGAATTAAAACCAGTTATAAGGAACGAGGCAATTACAAGTGAAAGACTGGGGAAATCAGCAGGAGCCTTTCTTCTTGACTTTAATGGATGTTAGATTGGGCAATGGGTGGAAGCAAGCACAGCTGCTTGAAAAGCCTGTGTCTGTCATCAGGACAAACAATATGAAGTGCATGCTCAGAATGACAAGGAAGCCATGCTCAGATCTGCGGTTCCCACCCCAAAGACAGCTTCCATTTTGTGAGAGATCTTTAAATTCCACAGCTTTTAGTGTAAATGGGCAAGGGAAGACAAGGAAGAGATTAATATCCCCATGAAAACTCATGAACTGCTTATCCAACTCAGAAAGCAAAGCAAAGAGAACACACAAGTCCTCTCAGGACTGTTTTACTTCTAGACATGATGTATTGGTGCAAGATTAAATTGGAGCAATTTCCCTGACAAATGCTGACAATGATCTCTAAATATTTCTTTCCAAAGTCAGTGGGAACAGAGACAGGCCAGAGCACCACAGCTCCCTCTTCCTTGCCTACATCCAGTGTGAGAAGACACCTTTACTTCAATATGTTACATGAAAGATCTCCTTGGACAAACTGACAGTGACATTAGTGTGATCAAAGCTTGGGTGAAGCTCCCAGAGGAATTAACACGGGGACACAAGAGTTTTCTGGCCCTCAAGGGCAGCATGCCCTCAACTGCAAGGATTTTCCCCACTAATGTATCACAGCAGTCCCGTGTCCTTGCTCCTCTTTTAAGGCCTTGGCTTCCATGGAAGACATCACTTGTACTTACTGACCCATGACTGTATGCAAAGGGATCTGCCCAAACATGTCTGCAATGTAACTGCCACGCTTTCTGGGTATGATGGGAACATGATATGGGCTTTTCCTCAGTATCCAGGAGTAACATGTATTTCCTCTGACACCATACTGATGTTATGGAAACCATCTCAATGTATCTCAATGGCTTCTAAGATTAAAATCTTCCTCAGTTCAGAGCTCCTGGAACAACATGTTTGCATTCCTCATACTTCCTCTCACTCTGTGCTTCATTTCAGGCAGAATAACCAAGTAGAACACGTTACAAGCACACAGGGCACCAGGTGCATTTTCTTTTAACTAATGGGAGAAATCACTTCTCTTAATGAGGAAATGAAGAGTCTATCCTTGAAAAATGTTAGCCTTTCCCACTCCTAATGCTAACCTGAATTATGTTCAAGTTTTAATCTTTCAGGGACTGCAGTTGTACTCTTTTACCAACATGAAGTGAATAAAAAGGGACCATTTGAATATTTTACTAGTGACTCCTGTTAATTTGCTGAACCAACAGCTGTGCAAGCTGACTGATACTTATGAAATTAATGTTAGCTATGCAAATCTTAAAATCCTGCTTCTTGTACCTGTTGCTCCTCTGTAATAAGCACATGTAAATTTGTAACATCTTGCAATTTTTTACGTTAAAAAAACATTATTCAAGACGGGGAGTGTTTATTATTTCATGGTTATTTCTGAAGTGCGTAAAAGCGAGAAATTGGAAGTATCACTTTTCTTCTATCTGTCTTCATACATTATACAAATCTGCTTGTTACCACTGCCTTGACTCAGATATGATGAAATAGGTAGAGAGGAAGAATGAACCATCCATAATCATGCAGTGGCAGGACCAGAATATGAACACAGGGTGCATGACGTTCCCAGGATGTCCCCTGAATGCTGCTTCTAGAGGGTAGTGATGCAAGAAGAAAATACACAAAGGAGGCAGAAGGTAGAGAGAAAAGAAGCTGTGCCCCTCACCCTGGCATTCAGAAGAGAGTCTCAGTCCTGGCTAATGTTACAGAGTCCTCCAATAGCATCACGTTGGGTCTAGGCTGGAAATATCCACCTTTGTTTAACACTACTATTCCAGTTTACAACAGCCATCACAGCAACAAACTGAACAGAAAAACAGCATTATTGATGTAGCTATGCCAGCAGAAGGTATGTCAGCTGGCCTTACTTAATCTCAAAGTTATAACTCATTAGTAGAAAGATCTCCTGGTGCCATACCCTGTATTCCTATTAGGGGGATGACAGTACAGCAAAGAAAGCTCATCTTAGGAGAACAATCCTACAGCACAGGCAAGGGCTTGTACATGGTGGGCATGAAATGGCACTGTGGAGAGGGATCATCAGTGTCAGACCTGGGGGAGAGAGGCAGGGAGGAGGGGAGCAGGGGGAGATGGGATAAAAAAAGCTTTACATGTTTTTTTCTAAAGTAAACTGATCACAGTTCTAATTTAATTAGTTGATACTGGGGTTAATTCAAGTTTTAATTAGCAAAACGTTCCTACTAATTATAATTCACATTACTATGGAAGGCAGTTAATTGGTGTAATTGACAGTGTTACTGATGTCCATGACTGCTATGGAAAATGCTTTCCATGGGTAATGGGAGTATCGTCTCCTTTACACTGCTAATCCAATATTTTCTGACCCTCCTTCCCATTGCTGTGGCAACATTGTCCAAGCTCACTTGTCTGCTTCACGTCTGCAGACTTGTTTGCCATGGATCAGCTATGGGAGAACCAAGGCACAGAGCAAACAACCCTGGGTGGCTGGAGCTGGACAAATCAGAGCCATGAAGTTAACCACCTGGTTGGCAAGCAGTAACTTTGCCAGTGCAGCATCACACAGGCCTATCCAGCCCTTTCAGCAAAACAAGAAATCATAATAGTTGTGGGTTTTTTTTTCTAGTTAAGGCTCAGTAGTCTTACAAACTCATGGAGATTTTTTTTTTCTCCAACTGTTTTTTGTGTTGACCAACAATCTGCTTTCAAAATCATCTGTATAAGGCTGACTTGAAGTCCATTAGTTGCACTCTAAGGAGTTTGCAATGACTTGGACATTTCTAGGACCCATAATGTCCCCTTGCCCTATTTAGTTCAGTCTTTTCATAGAAGTGGAAGAATGCAGAAACATAAATAGCATTACCCCCCTAGGGAGTACTTACATACAAATTGTATTCCTCAAATCAAATATTTAATTTATTATCTATGTAAAAATTAACTAAAATATCCCAGAGGTTCATTTGTATTCACAAGATACAAAATGCAAACATACAGAATTATTATCCTCTAAACACTGGTTTCAAATTTTAACAGAATTAGAGCCCTCACTGTCGTCCTTGTGCTAAGAGTGAATACAAGAGCAGGGAGTAAGTGTATCTAAAAATCTTTATTTTTTTTAATCCTTCTTTGTCACATGGTACTGGTAGCTTGAACCAGCCCTTTGAACAGAAAAGGAAAGTGGAGGTTTTAATCCTTTTCTGGTTAATAACTGATTCTTAATCAGTTCTTGCAACTAACAAATATTTGCATTCTTCTTTGCAAATTTTGTATTTAAAATTCTGAGTAAAGCTTCAAATGCAGACTGCTGCATTTCTTTTTTTCTCTCCCTAGCTAATGAACACCTTTGAGTTAAAGAGAAAATAAGGAGAAACATAGCTGTAAAGCATTCAAGTCTTCTGATTGCTAGAGTAAGCTTTGCTCCAGAAACCTTGGAAGTTAAACCATGTTAAAATCTGCAGCTTGACTGTAAATCCCCCAAAAGGAAGAAGGAATCAAATACCAGGCATAGTGGTCATGGAAAATAAACCTTAAGATGACCATTCTGCCAAAGGGTATCTGTGCAGAAACCCCAAACACAGGAGTTGCAGTTAGTTTTAATGACAGTGGTATTTGTGGGAAAGACAATTAATAAGCTAAATTGCTCTCTCTCGGGAATACCCATTAACTGGAATGCACTTTCTCATGGGGTTTCCTGTAAGGATATATCTTGTTCTTTACATGTTTTCCCTTTCCATTATTCCATTGCATTTGCAGTGAGTAGTTCAGAATATGTCAGCTTTTCCACTGTAAAAGCTTTCTTCAAAATACATTCCTGGTGCCTAAGTGTGTGCTCCAGCCTAAAACCTGGCCAGTAGATTTGCAAGCTGTGGGTGGGGTTTTGTGAAAGGAGTGAATATTTAAAAAAAAAACAACAAAACCAAACAACCCACCAAAAAAACACCAAAAAACAAACAAACAAAAAAAACCTGGGAAATTTACAGGACAGATACTCTGCTAATGTAAATCTCCCAGTCACAACCAGGAGGAGGTCTGATTCTACATGTTCAAGTTCTGTTGACTTGTATTATCAAAATTTCTTTTTTTCAAGTAACTTACTATAACTTCTACTATTAACTTGACTTTTTTTTTCAGAAAAATGAAAGGACTGAATAGGTTGTAATTCTATACAAGCTGTTTTCAATAGGAAAAAAAAATTAATTTGTCATCAGCCTTAATAATCCTTTAAATCAGAACAACTCTTTTCTCCATGAAAACTTAGAGAAACAACTGTTTTCCTTGAAATGCAACTGAGTTCATCTCAAAGTGCCCATTTCACATTAAAGACTTAAAGCACAAAGGTAATGCACCTCAGAAATAATAGCTTGGATTCCTTCTCAGGGAGTTTTCATACCATTCTTGTAATGGGATCCTAGGACCTACTTACAAAGACTGACAGAGTGTGAAAAGAAAAACAAAACAAAACAAAACAAAACAAAATAAACAAAGGCCCTTTCGGGGAAAAAAAAAAAAAAGAAAAAAAAAAAAAGAAAAAAAAAAAGAGTCTAAACTGAAAGGGTTTTCAATATCTTTTCTATTAAAATCCCCATTTGTCAGTCAAGACACCTTTGAGGCTCCTAGGCTTTTTGGTTTGTTTTTTCTTCTGATAAATAGCTTGAAAGCAAGTTTCATCATTTTATACTGGACATACCACTGAGATAACCATGCAGTGACAATAAACACAGTCCTCTTTGTGCATAATCCAGCGAGCATCTGGGATTCATCTGGAATCTGTAGTTTGCATCAGGAGGTAGCAGTGGTCCCTCCACATGACTCCAGTTTGGTCAGCATTTTGTTTTCATTTAAGTTGTACGTGTCAACATCTGTCATTTCTTTAATCAGCAGAAGAAGAATTCAATTACTATTTCATAAATGAACATTGACAAATAATTTTCTCTTGGGCTCAGCAAGAGAAGAGGGGAAGCGAAGGCTGATGTGCCTCCTTGCCTGCAGAACAATGCAGCACAGCCTTGCAGGGGTTTGTGTAAACCATGTGGAAGGAGTTTATGAACTGTGCTTCAGAGTCAGGGATGGTAACAGCCACGCCACATGGCAGCAGTGGCTAACAGGAGAAATTAGAGCCTTAGGCTTGACAAGCTTTCCACATATGCTTTGCAACTGTCCGGGGCTGTGATCATTACTCTCTGCTTCTGGATGAGTGGATGGGCTATAAACTACACAGAAGGGCCATAAATTCCTCATACGTGTGTGCTGCAAGGTAGACTAAAAAGTTCACAAGTCCCAGAATTCACACAGTGGGAATCCATCCCTCCTTGTGTCGGTGCACAAAATCAAGAACATACCTGTCTCCAGTATGCAGTTCTCCCAGAGCACGTGTCCCTTCTTCACTGTCTGAATGTTTCAGTACATGGGAAGCTGCTTTGGTTTTAAGCTACCAACTCTCCTGTGGGGTCTTCTTATTTTTTATAGATAGAGCTGCCTGCCAAAGAGGAACAAAGCCTCAATGCAATCTCATTTCTGACTTAGTCCCTAAAGTCCAGAAGTGCATGTAGTGGTAGAACAAGGGGTAATTGGTTAAAAAAAAGAGTGTGAATCTATATTAGAAAATAGGAAGAAACAATATAGTGTGAGGGTGGTGAGGCCCTGGAACAGGTAGCCCAGACAACTTGTGGATGTCCCATCCCTCCAAATATTCAAGGCCAGGTTGGATGGAGCTTTGAGTAATCTGGTCCAGTGGGAGGTGTCCCTGCCCATGGCAGAGGACTTGGAACTAGATGATCTTTAAGGTCCCTTCCAACACAAACCGTGCTGTGGTTCTGTGAAAAGTCAGAATGGCTCAAAACCAGGCAAGAGTCTCCTGCTGCAAGCCAATAGAGGTCTTGTTGGGCTAAAAATGGCACCAGGGAGTCCCGTGCAAAATCTGGTCTCCGTTCCTTTTTTCCCTGTGTTTGGTGCTCTGTGCAGATGTGTGCACTAGCAGGTGTAGTTGGATAGGTCATTGGGATCCTGCTCCAAAGAGGTCAGCGTCGAAGGGACATGGTGCTGCCTTGTTAAGTGTGGAAGCCCCAACAATCACAGGAAATCCTTACTGCACAGGAATAAGCACATAAAAGGCTTGTGCTTGCGCTGCCATGCTGTTGAACTGGCATACCATGTGACATTGCCTGTTTTCAAAGTCCATTTTCCCATTCCTATGCTGCTCTTTCACATGATTAACATGACGTATCATTCAGCCAGGCACTGCTTTTAAAAAATCAACAGTTAATTCTTCAATTCCCACGTTTTAATAGAAGTTCAGAATTCAGCAGGACAGTTTCTGAGCTACTACCTTTCAGAGCACTCTGAGCTGCTAAGTTGTTTTATGTAGAAACCACATTAGCCTCACTACTTCCCAAAATTATCACTAAGAAAAGAAAGGAAAGTAGCTCTGGACCTTGCATGCAAAACTCCTTCATTGACATTCAGTTGAAAGATGTAACTACATGATAAAATATGCCAAGTTTACCCGTGTATGAGCAGGAGTGCTGGGTACAAATGATGCAGAAATTATGTCAAACAAAACCACCCAAAATGTGGGATGAGGCAACCAGGGCCGCAAAGATTATAATTAATCACTGCAAATCAAGGCTGTCAAGATGCATCAGTGAAGTACCTTTTTGGCACAGCTACAGTTATTGTAAAGCATTTTACTGGGTTTTAGACACAGTCTTTGCCAAGCCCTTGGCATGAAGTAAGTAAACACCAGACCAGCTCGAGGGCTAGCCACAGAAAAAACTCAGAATGGGAAATGAGAAACACACAGAAAAAAAAGCACAGAAAGTGAGGATACTGCACCAGAGGTGGCATGTGCTTTATGGATCTGGTGAGCTGCCCTTCAGATTTCTTAGTTACTTTTCACAGAATCACAGAATTGCTGGAGTTGGAAGGGACCTCTAGAGATCACCTAGTCCAACTCTCCCACTGAAGCTGGATCACCTAGAACACTTTACTCAGAACTGCATCCAGGTGGGTTGGATGGAGATGGAGACTCCACAGTCTCCCTGCACAGCCTGTTCCAGTACCTTGTTACTCTCATGGTAAATAAGTTTTTTCTTATGTTTAAATGGAACTTCCTGTGTTCCAGCTTGTGCCCATTGATACAAAACAAACCTGATGGTTTAATTTACTTTATTTTTTCTGAAGGATAAAGAGGTCAGGCATAGAAAAATCAAGGCTGCAACTGATACTGCCTTCTGCTGCTGCTTCTGCCATCACGATAGAATTATAGAATCATAGAATCATTAAGGTTGGAAGGGACCTTAAAGATCATCAAGTGCCAACCCTGAGCAGGGAACCCTCCCACTAGATCAGGGTGCACAAAACCTCATCCAATCTGGTCTTAAAAACTTTCAGGGATGGGGAGGCTAGCATCATTAGCAGAGGTTGCAGTTATCTCAGCTCCACCTGGAGATGGAGAGAGTCGACTTAAACCTTACGGGTCAGGGTTAAAGGGAAGAGAGGGGCAGGAGATGTCATAGTGAGGGTCTGCTACAGGCCACTAGAGCAGGATGGCTGAGGGGATGAGGCCCTCTACAAGCAGATAGGAACAGCCTCACACTCTCAGACTTTGCTCTTCATGGGGGCTTTCAACCATTGTATCTGCTGGGGGGACAACACAGTGAAGCATCAGCAATCCAGGAAGTTCCTGGAGTGCATTCATGACAACCTCCTCCTCCAAATGGTAGAGGAACCAACAAGAAAAGGTGCTATGCTGGGCCTTTTTCTCACCAACAAAGATGGGCTGGTTCACAATGTGAGACTTAAAGGGAGACTGGGCTGCAGCAACCATAACGTGGTTGAATTCAAGATCCTTAGGACAGCGAGGAAGGCACAAATGTAGCTCATTACCCTCGATTTCAAGAGTGCAGATTTCTGTTTCTTCGAGGATCTAATTGGTAGGGTACCACGAGACCAAGCCTGGGAGGTAATGGGAGCTCAGGAAAGCTGGTTCATACCCTAGGATCACCTCCTCCATGCCCAGGAGCTGTGTCTCAATGAAGGGGAAGGCAGGCAGGAGAGCCATGAGGCCTGCATGCATGAGCAAGGAGCTTCTGGACACAGTTAAACTGAAAACTAGGTACAGAGAGAGTGGAAGCAGGGCCAGGTATTCTGAAGGGAGTACAGACAAGTTATCAGAGGAGCAAGGGATTGGGTAAGGAAGGCCAAAACACAGACAGAGTTGGACCTGGTCAGGGATGTTAAGAATAAGAAGAAAGGTTTCTACAAGTATGTCAGCAATAAGAGGAAGACAAGGGAAAATGTGGACCCACTTCAGAAGGAACTGGAGACCTGGCCATGCAGGACATAGAGAAGGCTGAGGTAGTCAATGACTACTTTGTCTCAGTCTTCACGGGTAAAGAGTCTGGTCACACCATCCAAGTTGGAGAAGGTGAAGGCATGGACTGTGAAGAGGATCTCCCCACTGTGGGAGAAGAGCAGATTTGTGACCACCTGAAGGACCTGAAGATGCATAAGTGCATGGGACCTGATGGTGTTCATCCCCAGCTCCTGAACAAACTGACTGTAGAAGTTGCAAAGCCTCTGTCCATCATATTTGAAAAGTCTTGGCAGTATGGAGAAATCTCCACTGACTGGAAAAGGGGAAACATAACCCTCACTTTCAAGAAGGGAAAAAAGGAAGACCCAGGGAACTATAGCCCAGTCAGTCTCACCTGGATCCCAAGCACAAATACAGGCTGGGTGGAAAACGGATCAAAGACAGTCCGGAGGAGAAGACTTGGGGGTGATGGTGGATGAGAAGCTCAACATGAGCTGGCAATGTGTGCTTGCTGCACAGAAAGTCAACTGTGTCATGGGCTGCATCAGAAGAAGCATGTCCAGCAGGTCAAATGAGATGATTCTTGACTTGACTCTCATGAGACCCCACCTGGAGTACTGTGTCCAATTCTGGAGCCTCCAACATAAGAAGGGCATGGAGCTCCTGGGGAAAGTCCAGAGAAGGACCATGAAGATGATCCAAGGGCTGGAACACCTCTCCTATGAGGACAACTGCAACCAGTTCTGGGCTCCACAGTTCAAGAGAGACAGGGAGCTACTGGATAGAGTCCAGAGGATGGTGACGAAGATGACTGGGGGATTGGAGCATCTCTCTTATGAGGAAAGGCTGAAAGAGCTGGAAGATGAGAAGGCTGAGGGGAGACCTTATCAACATATAAAAGTATCTAATGAGTGAGTGCAAGGAAGATGGAGACAGGCTCTTCTCAGTAGTTCCCAGTGTCAGAACAAGGAGCAATGGGTACAAGTTGTAATACAGGAAGTTCCATTTAAATATGAGGAAAAACTTCTTCACAGTGAGGGTGACAGAGCCCTGGGACAGGCTTCCCAGGGAGGCTGTGGAGTCTCCATCTCTGGAGATGTTCAAAACCCGCCTGGATAGAGTCCTGTGCTCTAGGTGATCCTGCTTCAGTGGGAGAGTTGGACTAGGTGATCTCTAGAGGTCCCTTCCAACGCCAGCAATTCTGTGATTCTGTGAGAAGCTGTGAGAACTGGGGCCTTTCAGCCTGGGAACAGAAGGCTCCTGGTCTTCCAGTGCTTGAAGGGGCCTTGCAGGAAAGCTGGGGAGAGACTTTTTACCAGTAGTGAGAGGACCAGGGGTAATGGATTAAAACTGGAAGAGGGGAAATTTATGTTAGACATTAGGAGGAAATTCTTTGGCGTGGGGGTGGTGAGACACTGGCACAGGTTGCCCAGGGAAGTTGTAGAAGCCCCATCCCTGGAAGTGTTCAAGGGCAGGTTGGATGGGGCTCTGAGCAACCTGATCTAGTGAGAGGTGTCCCTGCCCATGCAGGGGTTTGGATCTATATGATCTTCAAGATCCCTTCCAACTCAAACTATTCTATGATGCTATGTTTTTCTCCTCTGCTGTAATGCTGGAGCCTGAGACCAGAGTTATACATACGAGTGCTGATCTTCCCAAGCAGGATGGACCCAGGGTCAGTGTGGAAGTGTGCTGAGTTGTCCCAGCTCATTTTGTTTCTGGAAGTGCCATGGGGTCTTTGGGAACCAAGAGTCTAGTTCCTCATCTGTTCCTTTCAGGAGTCCCTACCCAAAAGGATTAAAGATTAAAATATATATATATATATATAAAAGAAAGAAAATAGTACATAGTAATAGAAAATAATAACACAAAATAACATTACTTTTAAATAAATTATGTTGAAGTAATGCTGTTGTTCTTCTTTTTATTTTGAGAGAAAAGCAAATCTGAGACAGAATCACTGTGGCCATTCTGCAGTGATAGCACACCTTACTTCTGGGTGGTGCTGCATAACTATGACATTCCTCAAATTTTTCACAGTACTTCATTAACCCAGTTGTCATTCCAGGAACAAAAGTATGCATTTTTGTTATTAGTGAAGCACAAATTCGTTAGACTGCAATTGTCTAACTTAGAAGTTTTGGGGGTAGCTTAAATGCTTCTACTTCTGCCTTGAATCCACTGTATGTTCAACCCTTGGCATACTCCATGGCAGTAGAGCAAAAGTTTTTGTCATTATCAGTATCAGATGCTCCTTCTGCTAAAATAATTCTAAATGAGAAACTGAGACACTCTGCAGTTCTTTTGTATCTTGGCATTTGTCACCTACTTTGAAAAAGCGCACATGTGCTATAAATAATCCATAACAATTTTTTAGATTTATTTTACATTCTCATTCCTCATTGGAAAAAAAAAAAATGAGGAAACAACCTTCTCAGAGATAAGACATGTCTCCATTCTGTCTCTTACCCTATGTTGCCCTCCCTGCACTGCTGGTGCTTTGGCAGGAATGTCCCTAAATCACTACTCCAAAGCTGGAAGGAGCTTACTTCTCCTTCAGACTATGAGGGTTTTGTGTGAAAACAGGGAAGAGGAGGGAGTAGTTGTCATTTGATGTTGCAGGATAAGTTTTTCCAGTCTGAAATTTCTAGTGGGCTGGTTCAGACCCTTGGAGGTGTCACCATGTAAGGAGCCATGTAGTGGCAGGAAGCACAATAAAATGGAGAAAAGGAACATTTTTTAGAAAAGGATATCAAGAAAGTCATTAAGGAGTGCAAACTTTCCTGCCATAGTGGTATTCTCCCTCACCCTTCCCCCACCAGGAAAGGACACAGTGGTTTGTGTTCATACTTTCTGCAGCTGACTGTCTCTCTTCAAAACACAGTGAGCAACTTCTGCTTTTGTGAGTAGCCATCAGCACAATGAAAACCATTGATTTCACAGTGATGTGATTTTGGAGTGGCCCAGTCAGTTCTCAGAGAAGTGAGTGCAAAGCTAGAAATTAAAATCAAACCTTTACAGTAGGATCTTGAAGAGCCATGGGCAAGGAATGAACTAAGTGTGGAAAGAACATTTTCTCAGATAAGCACATCCACTCAGTCTGCTGATAGTCCAGTGCAAGCAAACAAGCTAATGCTGAAATCCAAGACTGGGTCTCAGCCCACATAAAACCATTCTCCAGGGGAACTTCTGCCTCAAAACAAGAGGAGTTGTAAATTAAAACTACTGCCCACACCTGATGCTATATATCCAAACCAAAGTCTGCATGCTTTGGAAAATGTAAGTCAAATTGTGAAATTTTTAAAATTTTTAGCAGCTGTTTCTTGGACAAAAATTAAAATAGATGCCTTGGGTTGAGCTCTCATCAGGTGTTACAAAGACTCTTGGGCTGGCTAAACATCTTTTCCACAGCTTAAACTAACTGACCACACATGGACTGGAGGAGTTTTGCATTTGTGAAGCAGTGGTGGGGAAGCAGAAGGTTAGCTGACCAAATTGATTTAAAAACATTTTCTGTCTGGTTTAGTTGTATTTTTAAAGACACACAGGGTTATAATTCAGGAGAGCTAACTTCCACAATATTCACACACATAATTATCCAGGTATGCAAGATACTTTTGCCAAAATGAAGACAATATTTATTTTTAAATTTATTTTTCCCTGGACAATTCAGACTTTGAGAGAGATAAGAAGAACTGCCAGTCTTTTTTGACCAGAATTGCAAATGTACAAAAACCTTAAGAACAATCAAAACCGTATTTTCAAAACCATGCATTCAAAAAAAGAAAGGTCTGAACTAATTCAGGCTTTTTCTTGGGTTTGGTTTGGATGATTGGGGTTTGCTGTGGGTTTTTTTTCTGGTTGTTTTTGGGTTTTTTTTTTAAAGTTTGATCAACTTCCTTCAGGTTGTTAGTTCTTAGAGGAAATTACAGGTATATCAGCCTTGCCATGATTAGGATCAAGGCTGCCTTGGACCCATTTGCCTCCAACCAGGAGCAGTGTATGTTATTATGGGAACCTTTTGGTGTTTGGCATTATTAGCTGTGAGAAGCATTGCTTGTGTCTGCTCTGCAGATTGCCTGGCTTAAAAGAGGATGATGTAATGCGACACAGGAGCAACCAGCTACTTTCCATGCAGTAATTTTTACTGTCCCTGTGAGAATGCCACTTTTTAAGAGATCTGTCCTCATCAACACCAGCACCAGTTTTGTGCCTTATTTGCCTTGATGTTCCACTGGAAACGTTGGTTCGGTTTCAGGACTCAGACCAGAGCAGTTGGCTTCTAAAGTGACATCTCAGCTAATCAGGAAATGGAGCTGGCTCCACATCTGGCTTTTATTTGAGAGCAGCTTTGCATCTGAATGATGAGCTGAGGGAGTGGAGGCAGCAGCAGGACTTTGATCTGACACGCTTAGTTTTGCTTGGTTTACCGAGGTCGCCATTAGTGTCAGGGGGGGATCCAACAACAGCCTTGCACTAAGGGCTTTCTGCTTGAAATTCCTCTGCCTTTGCTGGACTTCCTGGCCATGGTGATGTTGTATTTCTTTGGCTGGCATCAAGGTACTTGAGGTAGCCTCCCTAAGAGCTGGCTAGAAAGAACAGTGGGAGCTACACCACCCTCCTTCCATGAGGTTTCTGCACCCATGGAGGTGTGGAGGATGCTGGAGAACATGTCAGTGGGTGTGGAATCCACGTTATTTCTCACCTTGGTGCAGGTCTTCTTCACCTTGTTGGATTCCAGTGAACCCTCTCTTAAGATGTGGTGAATGAGCAGTGCTTTGGGGCCAGTTGTTTAGCTGGAATAAACTGGCTGCTTTGAGCACTACCAAGCAATGATTTCTGTGCTTAGTAGCTGTTAATGGTGAATCTGGACAGAAATAATTGCTTTGCCATGAGGACTTTAAGCACCTGTTGGTATCTTGTGTTTTTTCTAGCTTGTAGGTAACCTAATGGTCCACTACTGATTACTTTGCCCAGTGGAAAGCAAACTGATAACCAGATTCTTCTCATCATTATACTAACTTAGCTATTTTAATTACTTATACTGCCCTTAAACATGCAAACATAGAAAACCTGAAAGCTATCTAATAGTTACAAAAGAAATATTGCATCAAAATACAAACATGCATTTAGGATATTTCATTAATCACTGACCTGAATGCCTCAGATTCAAAAACAGGTGAAGAAAGTGTATCAAAGGAGCTAAGTGACAGTCAAGAATGGTTGAGAATGTTTGTGGTCTGATCATTGCACTGGTGAGGCCACATCTCAAATCCTGTGTTCAGTTTTGACCCCCTCACTACAAGAAGGACATTGAGGTGCTGGAACCAGTCCAGAGAAGGGCAATGAAGCTGCTGAAAGGTCTAGATAAAAAATCTTATGAGTAACAGCTGAGGGAACTGGGGTTGTTTAGGCTGCATATTAGGAAAAATTTATTTACCAAAAGGGTAACCAAACACTGGAACAGGCTGCCAAGGCAGGTGGTTGAATCACCATCCCTGGAAGTGTTTAAAAGATGTGTAGTTGTGGTGCTGAGGGACATGGTTTAGCACCAGGCTTGGTAGAGTTACGCTAATGGTTGGATGTGATGACCTTAAAGCTCTTTTCCAACCAGAACAATTTTGTGATTCTGTGATAATAATTCAGGTTGGAAAAGATCCTTAAAAACTATTGAGTCCAGTTGTTAATGGGATGTGGTACATACCTCTCAGCATCACAGCACAATGCCTGGCCATAGAGCAGCATTTTCTGGACTGTTTAGAGGATGAGGCAAGAGTGAGGCCCTCAGAAGAGTTTTTCTGAGCTGATGAATCCATTGGTCTCTGGACAATAACTCACCTTAGTCTGGTGGTGTTCCAGGTCCTGGTACCTAAGCAGGCTTTGACTGGGGGACTGCATACTGAAGACCAGTGTGCAGGTGAGCAGAAGCAGCACCTTGGTTTCAGGCTATAGCTCGAGTCCTAGCATGAAAACTTTCTTCTGTGGAATAAAGGAGGATGGGTCCTGGCTTCCCTTTTCAGGCTGTGCTTCTGGGTGCAGATGGAGCCAGAGCTTCCACTTTCATATCACTATGCAGTGCCAGCTTTTGTCAAAACCAAGCATGGTAAAGCTAGGAAATTAATAGATAGGCATTCTAAATCTTTATGAAGATTTCATATAAGTATTTTGCTTTTACTGCATGGTTCAGAAGTACAGGTTTCATCACAGCACACATGGAGCAATGGAGAGCAAGAAGGAATGGTTCATTAGATTATTAAATGAAAGGAGATAAAGGCTTTGGCCAAAATAATTTATTCTTTCTTGGTTTATTATTTAGATTTATTTAGGAGTTTAACAAAGACATCTAACCCAGTGCTACAGGCTGTCTTGCTCCATATTAAGTAGAAAAAGAAATAAGCACAGCTCCCCTCCCTAAAACTAAAAGAAAAGCATTATCAGTG
>NW_009953332.1:64872-67314 GCF_000747805.2 Chaetura pelagica
ACCAACTGGATCAATTCACTGGATCAATGGCAGAGCTGGAGAGCTTCTTTTCCAACTTGAGCAATGTTTCTATATTTATTTTCAAACTATTCTTTGAAAAGGATTTACTGCAGCCACAATCTTTAAGTATTTAAAAAAAAAAACCAACACAACAGTATTTGTCCATCACCGTATCAGGCCTAGGAGGAGAATTTAATTGTATTTATCATCCTTGGAGCTGTTTTCACCTCATTTAATTGATTTACATTTTTTTTTTTTTGTCCACTAAGGGGATGATAAGCATTCAGTAGCTTGTTTTAACTTGCAACAAGCACATGTTTGTGAGTGCACGTTGTCCAGGAAAAGCCTGTTCAGTCATTTGCACATAATCAAAAAGTGGAGTTAAATTTAACACAACGAAAAAGGAGTGGAGGGCACAGACAGGCTGAGGTTTTCTCTGGCAGGCAAACCAAAGAGGACTTTGGAACTGTTTCAGAAGGTTTCCATTAAGAGAGAGAATAGCAAATACAGAGAGATTGCTCATCAACAGCTTTTTAAAACATCATTGTAAAAGGGGTGGGCATGATAAATAATGGGGGAAGATTTTTGTGAGAAGGAAGATTTAAGGAGAAATCTTGCTCCAATCATTGCTGTGCAGGAACATAGGCAAAACATTCAAGAATATCTCACTGTTGCAAACTTTCAGCTAACATGATTTAACAGCAGTGTAACTGTCTCACAGTGGCTGGAAGCTGCTGCCAGACATTCAGTACTGTCTATTTTTCTTCATGTTATTGAGAGTGAAAGCTTAGAAAGAGACAGAGTTTATAATAAGCAGACTTTGCTCCAAATATTTTGTTTAACCTTCATAAAATATCCCTAGCTTCAGTGCAGAATTCCAGGACTAAAGGATGGAGAAAATCAGAGGGATATTTGCCTTTCACTTAGTACATTTATTCTGCCCTAATTAGAATTCCTTTTTTTGAAAATAAATAAATAAAAATAAGTTTCAATTTTGATGTAGCAACACAGCAATAACCTCTGCCTTATCAAAGAGAGTGATCAGTGTGGTATAGCAGAATATTCCAGGCTCTTCAGAGCTGAGGTAATGACTGCAGTTTTAAACTTATCCATTCTGCTGTGTAGTGATGAAGATTTTTATATTTTTTTTTTTTCCATTTGGGATGGGTATTTCTGACTTGACACTGAAAATTTTCTCTAACAAAACAGATGAAATCACAGCAGAAATTCTGATTCTTTGTTTCTTGAGATCCTTGTCTATACAGAAATAGCTAATTTACAGTGCCCAGGGAAAGAAAGATTACTGTCGCATTATACATTCATTAAAATGGCATAATAATGATAATATCCAGAGAATGAAGCAAACGTTAAATTCACAAATTTTCCCTGAGCTGTGCAATGTATAAATGCACAGTGAGAATACAGGAGGACTGAACAATAGATGAAGAGTGCCAAAGTGTGAGGAGAAATAAAGCAGATCTTGCAAGGGAAAAATTATTTCTCCAGTTCCAAAAGTTGTCAAGTAAGATACCAGGTAGATCACCTTAAGTTTTAGGTCAAAACCTAAAACATTCTGCTGTGCTCCTGCCACTGAAGAATAAATGCTTCACAGCTGTAGTGGTCATTTTGGCTGCTGTCCTTCCTGAAGGACTCAAACAACTTCATGTAAGCCTTGCAGTATGAGAAGGGGCCCACCACAAGGCTGGGGAAGGTGAGGAGTCCTCTTGTAGAATATGGACAGGAAACGTCTGACTCCTCACCCATCTGCACTGTAAGGGATTAGAAGCAGCAGAGCTTGAAAAATGGGAGGGACAATATCCCTGCCTTTATAGACCACTTCATATTTATAGGTTAATTTGTAAAAAGCAAAGTGATAGCTCAGCACTCTTATTAATGAGAACTAATCTCTGTCTTTTGGTGCTCACACTCTGTTCATAGTGTAACAGGAGGAGTTCAGGGATGGTGAGGCTTCCAGAAAATGACCACAGTGTTCAAGCCCCATCTGCAGCCCCAGGCAGCCAGCTCATGGGCAGAGCAATTTCCAAGACCTCTCCGACTCCGAGATCCCTTCCCAGAACATCAAGCAGTTACTGCAGGAAACCTGCTCCCCAGGTCACAAGCCTCAAAGCACTTGTCAAAGCCCTGCACAACATCAGGTCCATGGAAAATGACCAGAAAAGACACATGCACTGTTTTGCAGGCAGAAAAAAGAAGCACTTTGCCAACGTCCCTGCAGCAGCAGACTTTATTTTTTGAGTAGGTTTTCTGAGTCACAGGAGAGGAAAAACAGGCAGTAGTCCTGGCTGAATTGAAGGTGGAGGGGACTATTTCCTAGTCCCAAAGCAGTCTGTCAGCTTAATCCTAAATGCATGAAGAAGATCTGTCAAGAAGATACCTAAGAAATCTTTCTACCCATAAGACTGGTCATATCTTACACTCTTT
>NW_009953332.1:67326-72768 GCF_000747805.2 Chaetura pelagica
GAAGGAAAAAAATCTTCTCATCCAGAAGCCAGGATCTGGGAGGCAGGAGAGCAAAGAGTGATTCAGGAGAGAAGGAGGGAGATGGAAAAGACAGCTCTCTGGCACTTGGAGCAGAGAGCAAGAGTTGTGCTGTGTTTCAAATCTCCACCTTTCACCCCTTCCTTTCACACTCTTCAGCAAGTGGAAGCTGTGGCCTGTTTATTTTTGCTGGTCTGATTTATAAGGAGATGGCATATAGACATGGAAATCTTTTTGTTCGAGCCATAGGGAAGGGTTTGAGTGCTTAGATACACTGGAAAAGCTATATATGGTAAAGGCTGAGGGTTTCTTCAAGCCATTTTGAGTATGTTCCTCATTCTCACTATTTTATATATAACTATTATATATATAGTATGAGATTCTATATATGTCAGACTAGATATAGTATTACAGATACTATATATATATATTTATGCCTATAGTGTCAGACTGCTGCTGAGTATCAGTGAGGCCTCTGGAGTGAGGAGACCCTTGGGCTGCCAGGTATTATCAGAGGACACTTTCCCATCTGGGTCAGATGAAAGCAGAATGTGAGAAGGGCCCTGGTACGTGATATGAACCCACCACTGCAACACCCACATGGTAGCTCAGACTAAACATGCCCGGATGGAAAAACAGATGCAAGTGACAGAAAGAGAGTCTTGAAATGATTTAACTGAGAGAAACACTTTCCATTTTGGGAGCAAAGCTTTCTAGACTTGGCTGTAGCCTTCAAAGATAGGCTATCTCAGAAGCTGTTTTTTTCTTTCTGATTTTTCATAGCAGTAATCATGTGCCTGGGCAGGGTGAAGAAAGGGGTAGTGGTAAAAGAAAAATTGTACTCCATTTACCCTCAGGAAGGCATTTGATTATAAACTAATGAAATTAATGAGTGATTTCCAGGCAAATCTTACAGATCAGCATTACACACTGTGAAAATGGTTGTGATTCTTTGCCTAAGCCTACAATGTCTGGAGACTGGGAAACATACTGTAGTGTTCTGCTCTTGCAACTTCACAGGCCTAGCAGTCTTCAGATTTATGAGGAGTTGCCTGCTTTTTCTTTATTTTTTTTTTCATCCTGCTTGTGTTTGGCAGTATGAGCAGTAAATGAGAGAGGAAAAGGAAAAAAAAAAAAAAAGAATATGGTCTCCTTTTCTGTTCAGATTCTAGTGTTTTATATCCTACATGCATTTCAACAGCCTCATTCCACCTCACAGCTCAATTTACCTTACCTTCCCCTCCACCCACAAAGCCCATAAGACTGAACATTTTATTTCCCTTTATAGCATTTCTCTGCATTGCCTGTGCCACTGGTTTATTCCCTTCTGTGATGCTTCTGTTTCTATTCTGGATGTGTTTCATTGACCGAATCTGGAAACAGTTAAAATCAGATACTGTTGTCACAGGACCTACGTCGTGTACAGTGAGAATCGACCTGCTCCAAGCAGCCTTCCACTGGGTGAGACAAGTAGAGACTGTGTGTGGGGACAAGACATGCTAGTGTGTTCAACTGAGGGGGCACGATTGTTGAGAAAATAGCTCAGGGTCATCCGGAAAATTATAGCAGAGCCAGGAACGGAATTCCTGTTTCCTTTTTCTTTGCTAGAAACCCATGTTTCCTTTTGCATATTAGCAATTTTCCATAAGCTGTCTTATAAAACAAATGAAATCTGTAATTAAAAAACACTGCATGGAACTAGATGTTTAGGGAATGTCTCTGTGAGAATGACATATTTTTTTCCTGATATACAACTAGGAATATTAAATTATAGAGTCCTCATTAAACTTAATCTTCACAGGCCTTGTCTATAATGTGGAAATCACTTCTTCAGTATCCAATCCTGAGAAAGACATGATGATGTGATTTTATACTTACATTAGAGAACATCAATTTGCAATTTATTTCCAGAACACTCAAGTATCTTTCAAAATAGAATAGGAGAGTAATAGCTCCTCTTCATAGCCACTCAGTGTTTTTCTCCTTTTCAGAAAAAGAAAAATTACTGATTTGATAGTGAACTATGAGACTATTCATTTCTAAAGGCTGAGAAGTGATTACGCAGCAATTTTGCCTATGAATTTAAGCTTTGTCCTTTCCTGTCATAGAGAGGATTTGAAACTGCAGCCAAGGCTTAGTTAATGGGAAAGTGAGGATCTGTCTCACTATATGTTTAAAGAAAACAATTATAGAATAAATACCTAGGATTTACACTAGACAGCCAATGTCCACTTGACATCATATAGTAACTTGAGTTTTGTAAGGCTGGCTTCCTTCTTGGTATACTGAGCTGACATTTACAACTCCCACTTCTGCAGAGAAGCCTGCATTCCCTGCTATATTATCTTCATGTGCCCACGTAATCTGGTAAACTTTGCTTTTGTTTAAAAGTTAAAGGTCTTGCCTTGATCTGAAGACATCTTGGCCAAAGAAAGAACTAACCTCTTTCCTCTCAACAAGTTATGCTAATTCAGATTGATGCCTGGGGAATTGGTCAAATTTAGTGCCGACCTAGTTAGATCAACTTGAGTTCTGGCAGGAGAGTAAATGCATATGTGTTTTTAATTAATCCCCTGCCTAAATCAAGGGAACGGATATTGCATTTTTCAGCAGAATTGCTCCACACAGTGCTGACTGCACATATTTAACAATTCTTACTCATGTAACTGAGAAAACCCATTGGAAACCTTCCAAACCTCATGCAGATTTTGCCTGACTCTGTTCGAACCCCCCTCTACCTGGTGCAGGGCTGGGGCACTTGAGCCAGCAGCTTCAGGAGGAGAGCAGAGCCTGAAGCCCTGAGAGCAGAGGCCTGTTCACTGAGGAACTAAGCATGTGTGCAGTAGATGTTGTGGCCCCAGAGCAATCCAGACCACAGCAAGAAACATCATGAATAATCCCATGCCTTCCTCTCAAAGACATCAAGCACGTTCTTCATTTTCAACAAGGTCCCTGGTAGGAAACTGTGTATGTGTTAAAGTACATCACTGAAATGGGCACAGGTAAGTTCATGATTTAGTGTTTGCAGAATGTACACATTATGTGGTTTTTAATATCTAGTTTTTCAGCAAACAGGTTAGTATGTTTTTAGTAGGGTTTTTTTTCCCCATTTTCCTGCTTTTCCTTTTCCTCTTCCTTTTTTCACTCTCTCTTTCTCCACCCCCTTCCCCCCCCGCTCTTAAGACACGAAGCCTTTCAAGCCTTTTGATTTGGCTAACCACAGAGGTCAGTTTTTAATTTATAATTTAAATTATTCCAGATGCTAGCACAAATGAGAATTGCTAAGAGATCAGCTTTGACATGCTCTTTAATACAACATGTGGTTACAATTTATAATCAAAAGTCACCTTTCCCAGGGTAGCTGGGATTTTGGAGGTCAGAGCAGGTAAGATGTTTATTTCTCAGTTAAGACAGTGAGAAGTCCTAAGGGCTGCTTTGCAGTCTCTTAAAGTATGTAAGGAAGAAAAAAACACAGTCATTAAAAAAGCAGGAGTTCTGTCAGGAGTGCTTTTACCAGTTCTCTCACTGTTGTAGAATAGATGTACAGAAGAAGGATTAAAGGAAAGACAACCTTGCCAGACTACGTGTAAGGAAAGCCTTTGAAAATAGAAAAAGTGCTCCAGGTGACAGAAGAGATGCTTGAAATGCCTTTGTGCCAGGCAAATGACAGTGATTCAGACTGAACTATTAAAGTTCCTTAATCTCCATAGTCTTTGCTATGTCATTTTATCTTTAAAAAACACCAAAGAAATCAGATTCTCTGGGAAACAATCCTTTCACCTCAGTCAGTAATTCCCTGAGGTGAGCAAGGCAGAAACCAGCAGACCACCTCCCTGGCACGGCTGGAACCAACACAACAGAAAAAGAGTCAGCTTTCCTTGCCATGTTCGCTCTCTGATGGATCATCTCCTTGAACTGCCAGTTCATACAGACCCAGGGAGGGGGCTAAGAGGGAAAACTTTGCCATAGGTGGGCAGAAGGGGCAGCATGTGGCAGCAGCAGCCCTGGTTTACACTGATTCAAACTTCCTGTAAGAGCAACCTCTAGGTATGTATCCGTGTTGGTGTTTCAGGGCACTGCTACACAGAGCAAAGCATGCATTCAGTGTCCCTCAACTTTCCAGCCTTCTACAGTTTTCCCAAAGTCTACATTATGTCACAGCAGGATACACAGCTTAAGACATTTTTCACAAAAGTTTTGCAGACTTTTTTCTCATTTCATTCTTTCCCCCCCCCCAACACAAAGAGAAATATTCCTTGCAGGATGTGGAGCTCAGTTATACAGTATAAATGGATGGATTAATAGCTTGGATTCTGATGTGGTTAAGTTAGAAGTAATGTGCACCATGTGATTTTTCAGTATATTTTTCTATTTTGTGCTTGATTGTTCCAGAAAGTTCTTAAGTAAGGAAGTCTTCACAAGAAGCAGTAGGACAAATTACAGCAGATAAAAATAATTGTAAAAAAAACCCCAAACAATAAGAAGAAAATTCTTGTGTTTACATCACCAAGTCGAATACAAGTAGCTACAACAGTTGAGACAACTCTACTCCCTGTCTATCCTTCAATACTATTTCCAAAGCCATGAGCACACATAAAAATATCTCTCTGCCACAGCTTGCACATACAGAGGCAGGAGCTTATTTGGAGGGTGACCTACTCAAGACCATCCATGCTGTGCCACACCAAAGGACTAGATTCCTCTATATCCATCTCCCAGCAGCCACTTCAGGTGGATACCTAGGAAACAATATCCATGGGCTAATTATATGACACTTATCTTTATCACTCTGCCAGTTGAAAAGTATTTCCACCTCAGGGTGTTTCCTGCACTGGCATGTGTTCTGTGTCTTTAGTTAACCCCATGAACACCTGCACTGTGGCAGCATCCTTCAGCAAGGAGTTTCACAGTACTCTTGCCTTCTTCCACAATCATCTCTTGCTGTCTATTTGTAATCTGGTTCACACTCTCTGAATGTGATGCCCCTTTGTTCTAGAACTGGATGACAGTGAACTCAAATCCCTCTGGTATTCATGGTTGTGTAGATAGAGGTCTGAGACACCCCCTAAATCTCTCTTCTGCAGATTGATGTGTTCCCACCTACTCAGCAGCTCCCTATACAGAAACTGTTCCCTGTCCTTCAAAAGCCTTGACTTAACCTGTCCAAACTCCATTCTATCTGTTCTGGGACTGCACTATCAAAATTACATGCAGAATTCAAAGACTGAGCAAAATGCAGATTTATTCAGTGGCACTATGATATCCTCTGGCTTGGCAAGCTTTTGGCTTGCCTTTTCTGTCCACTGTTTCACACTGAGCTGACGTTTTCTTGGCACTATTGGTCATAACCCTAAGAACTCTCTCCTAAGAGGTCATCAACCATGCAGAGTCCATCATTTTATGTAAAAGGTTCAGATTATATTT
>NW_009953332.1:72778-82542 GCF_000747805.2 Chaetura pelagica
TACACTGAATTTCATGTTGGTTTCTCACCCAATCACTCAGATCTTTCTGCAGCTCTTCACACTTGGCAGGTCTACTTGCTACCCTCAGCATTGTCATCCCAGAGCTCACCCCAGTTCCTGGGTTGTTTCTGAATACATTGGCTAGCACAGATCCCTGCGTGACTTCCAGTAGTCTGACCTTTCATTTACTTATTTTTGCCATAAGCTTCTCATGACATAGCTGCATAGTTTCCTTGAAACTTTGATAAAGATTCTGAAATAATTGCACACACAGTCATATGTCTACATACAGCTTGGAAAGAAAAAGGCCTTCTCCATTTTACAACAGCAGTAGCCTGCTAACTTTCAATGAGGTCACAGCACAAACCCTTGAGTCAGACTTCCAGTTTATGGTGTTCTTCAGCTTTCCCAGTCATAATGACATTTTTGTAGTTCAAATAAATATTTTATGGTTTCTTGCCATGCTATAGTACTGAAACTAAATAGAAATAATAGCATTGTGTGTAGAATAATAGGAAATAAACAGGATTTCCTTCTCACATAAATCTGTCTGCTCCAGTTGGGTACAATATCTCCCTCTTCAACACAGTGTTTTTAAACATGCAGACCAGGTACGTTTCTCAGCATTACATCAGGGAGAGAAAATATTTATAAGTTGCCATGCTCCTGTCTGAGTAGGACCTTCTGCTTCTATTTGTTCTTCTGAAGCTGACGTTGCTCATGCAGATGGCATGTGCAGGGTTGGGTCTTAAAACAGCACTTCTGAAGGAACAGGTTGTGATTTGATAGTGATCATTTAGAAAAGCAGGGTGCATGGTACCAGAAACCTAAATATTGCTGGAATGTTTGTTTTGTTTGGCTTGGTTTGGTTTGGTTTTGCACTGAATGATATCTATTAATTTGCACAGAAGCACGAAGCATTATGAGAGTGCTGTACTATAGTTTTCCATGACAAACATGTAGTTTGCAGTAGTTTAGGTTTCCTTTGTGACAAGCAGCAGCCAAGCATCCTGCTATGCAGCATTTTTCAGGTGAGGACACCTGGAATGTAGATGTGGACTGGAATGTCCTGAGTTCTCATCACTCACATTCACTGATAGCTTCTCCTCTGATTTCTAAAGGATTTTAAAACATAGTGAATGATACTGTGGTATTAAATGGAACAAAAAGTGGTCAGCCTTACTGCTGAGAGTACAAGATAGGAAGATCTTTGCAGGTCCATGGTGCTTCCATGTACTGATCCCATGTGTGCTGGCATTGTTCTGGTCCTATTTATAATTTTTTGCTTTTATTTAAGCTTTCAAACACTTTTATTACAGCATGTTTACAACGAGGGCACAAAGCTCAGCTAACAAACCTAGACTCAACAAATACAAGTTTGGACAATTTATACCAGAAATGTGCCATTAAAATTACATAATTTGAGCAGAAAATACAGTAGGAATCCTTCACAAATGACATCACCCCTCTCCGTAAATTTGTACTAGACATCAAGAAAAGGCAAACTAATTTCTAGGGCACATCAAGGGTAATACAAAGAGATTAAATACAACTAGCAAACCAAAACAGCATCTGGACTCAGTGGTTAATGGAACATTTCAGTATGGAGTTATAATGCAGTATAATACCATTATGTTAGCTGATTTTTCACAGGCTGAATGTAATACATCATTAAGGATTTTTATGCCCTGATCAGCATCTCTGAGTGCTGTTTTTGCTTTCAGACGAGGATCAGCCATTAATAAAACTGTTTTTCTTGACTAAAGGAGTGCCTTTTCAGAGGATACAAATAAAAAATAGAATTAAAAATACTAATTCTGCCATAGCCTTCCTCTAGCCAGGCATGACATCACAACACAGCTGTTTCTTCTGCCAAAAATAGCTCTCTTAAGAGAAGGCATTTCCTTTGGAGTAAGAATCTACCACGAATGATTTTAAAACCTTAGAAACTTGGTCATTTGTCCTGTTGTGAGTCATGTCTCGCAGCAGAGCCCAAAGTTCCAACAGGACAAGCACTGTTCACAAAAGAAGTCAGGTATGTGTTGCTTCATATGGTCTTCATTCATTTACTGCATATCACTCCAAGCACTGCTTGTAGACTGCCATGGCAGATCTTGTGGAAGTGCTGCTCCCAGTTCTGTATAGATCCTGTGATCAAACATTGCCAAGGTGGACATCCATAATGTTTTTTCTTAGGGATAAGAGTGTAAGATTGCTTCTGTCCCTTACATATATATTATCCTGTCTGTTCAGTGGCACCTCCATCTATTTCTGTTAAGATGCCACCCTCTGTTCATACAGCACTTCAAAACTCCACACACTGTGTATGTCCTTTCTTCACCCATGGCTGGGCCAGTGAGTGCCAACAGTGCACTGCACCATGGCCTGTGTAGTTAGGTGAAGAAATGACGCCCAGAAAATTAAGAAGGTGACGGAGGGACACAATGTTCTTCTTCCAGAGTGGACTGCACCTGGGACACCAGGTAATCTCATAAGCATTATCATCTGCAGTTTGCAGAGATTACAAAATTTCTGGCTTTTTTACATATGTACAGAGGTCAAAATAAATAAATAAATAAATAAATAAATAAATAAATAAATGGATAAAGTTCCTTGTGGTCATATACAAGGCTTCTGATTCTCTATTAGCCTTATACAAATTAAGAGTAAAATTTGTAAAAGTATGAAGCTGAGTTTCCCTTTGCTGAAGGTCAACACTGTTAGCCTAAAGTGATGCAGTCAATAATGCTTAAGTTTGCTGCTCATAAAACAAGATGTCCCTAAAGAGGTATAGTGCAGAAATGTCTTTCTCAGCAAAAGCCTTTTTGTGATACTGCTGGTAATTTCCAGCTAGCCAGAGCCAAGTGGGAGATATTATAAAATTAACATCTTTACCATATCGCCCAGAAGTTTGTTTTCTTGAACACAGAAAAAAATGCCATCAAGCCTCATGACAGTTACTGTTCTTCAGGATCTCACACAGCCCAGTTTCTTAAATGGTTCTTAGATCTTATAATGAGGAACATTGTGTTGTCATGGGATTCTCAATGTGAATACATCAGCCTAATTCCATGTAGATGGTAGGAAAGGGCCACAAATGAGGGGGTGGATTACACCCAGGCAGTGTACTTTTGGCTAGTAGTGTAGCCCCACATCCTCTGTAAGGGCTGCATCACACAACCAGGCTGCAGGGTGAGTGCTGCCCTTCACCAAACAGACCTTCACAAACTTGACATACACCTGTCTGCAAGGGGATTACTTACCCCCTGTTAGGTAGGCAAAAATCAAAAGGAAAGCTTTGCTGCTTCAGAGCCTGGGTTGATGTGCTTACATACTCTAGTCACACTGTGAGCCAAAAACAGCACTTTGAAGAAACTGCTCAAATGGAAATGCAAAGATCCTAAAGCACTTTTAAAAAAGATGTATGTAGACAACTTGTGCTTAAGCATTAGAGGAACATTGCCCCTAATTGTAAAGGATTAAGAGAAAGCTTGGAAAGATGAGCATAGGGATGGAGTCATCCTTTCTTCAAGGAATGGCTGTACAGACTGAGATTTGTTAGGCTGGAAAGAGACGAACTGGGGGAAGCATGGCAGAACTCTATGAAGAATGAATGGCTTGAAGAGACATTTTTGGCTGAAGGATGCTGTGGGTGCTAAAGGGCTACTGAGCTTCAAAGCACGAGTGTGCCAGCCTCGGGCAGCAAAGTCCAAGGAGGGTTATGTCCAGCTTAGGAAGATTCTCAGCCTCAAATGACTGGGAACTGGGATAACACTTTGAGGAAGCATCATAATGTAAACTCCCTCTTAAAACACACCCTCCTCCTCCAGGACCTGCTACGGCCCACTGGGCAACAGCTCTTTGGTCTGACTTAGCACAGTTGCTCTTGCACTGTGTGACTCCCTCAGGCCTGTAGCTCTTAAGCTTTCCCAGATGATCTGACTGTCCTTTCCTCCATCAGCAAAATGGTTTCTTACATCAAGAGTTCTGTGGAGAATCAAGGATAAGGGTGGAAAGCAACAGTTACATTGCTTATAATGTTGCAGCTAGATGGCAAAAACTATTCAATTTTTTATTAGGCACTGTGCCTTGGGACACAAAGCTGCAGACAGAAGTGAGTCTTGTTTTACTAAAATAGGTCAAGGAGATGGAATTAAACCTTTTAAATAATTGGATTCTATCCAGAATAATTATTTTTCCCATCAACACGAGTTTGAAGGGCAAAAACCACAAGACATTCTTCCATACTGAGTAATATGCAACTAGAATGGACCATCTTCATGTGATAACACAAGCATGTGTTTCAAGCAAGAAGATAAACATATTTGTTGGGAATAAATATCACTATACTGAACTAAATGGTCTACAGTGATGACAATGGATTTTGTGTGACCAACCAGAGACACCACAGATCTTAATTTCCAATGTTCTCTAAACCTGCCTTAAATTACTCTTCTCAATTCTGCATGCCCTAAAGTACTGTTTTATTTTCACCTTTATTTTTAATATGGACTAATAAGCTTCCTTAAGAAAAAGAAGAAAAAGACATAATTTTATTTCCTTTGGGAAGGGTGGATGCCAAACTCTCTTCTAGGATGGGTGCCAAAGAATATGCCTTCTTCCCTGATTCCAAAGCATGTGTTGTATTAACAATTACCTCAGTGAGACTAATGGGCTAGAGCAATTAAATACACAGATATTAGCAGTCTGACCAAAACCTCCTCAATTATGCATTCAGTTTAAGAATTTCAGTATCAGTGTACTGATGATCAAATGAACAGGTATAACACAAAAGTATCTTGCTTCTCACAGGAAATCCCAGAATTCAGGAAAAACTAATTAGTAAGTGTCTCAAATAGTTCACACCTTTTTCTCCCTTGTTTATAAACTTATTTTTATAGACACCATACTGGAAGGTCAATCAAGCCATGATGCACTGTAGCAAAAAAATATCTTCAGGGTACACCACAGGTAAGCAGCTCTGGAAAGCATCAGAGAGCATTGCTTTTGCATGAAATGCAGATCAGAAAGTAGGAAAGGAGCATAAAGACTTGGCTAATGTGATCATTGCTTACTCACTTAATTTTCTGAGACATCTAAAGGGACTGCATGTATTTAAAACTTGTTTGTCTCACTAGGGCTTAGCCTTAGTGCTTACTCCTAAATGAGAAGCTGTTGTGCTCAACAAGAGATTATGCAACTGAGTTTTCTTTTGATGTTCTAATGAAGATGATCTCATGGAAAAGGAGTGTGGATGGGAGGGTAAGACATCCTTTGCAGAGAAGCATGTTTGCTACATCTTTCTTGGAAGTGGAACAATGATGTACCCAGATGTTGTAGCAGGGGTTGATTAACCTCCACCATCACAGCTGAGAGAAACTCCTGGAGCTGGAAAAGAAGAGGTTCTATCTTAAAAACAGGCACAGGAATTTTCAGTATCTAATGGCCAGACTGCATGGTCAAATTCCAAGTGTGTTATCCTCCTGTAAATTAAGGGGAGGAATGATTTTCAGACAAGTGGCTGAGGACTCCATGCAGCAACACCTCCAATGGAACAGGTCATTAGACTAGCCTCCAAAATAGCATTAACTGTTTCTAGGTGCTGGACAGATTTTTGTTTGCTTTTTACTGAAGCCATGGACATTTTTATTCTCCCAAATCACCTTTAGTCAGTCCTGATTGTCCACTCAGTACAAATGTTGTGTCAGAGTTTTACATAGAAATCTGGGAAACTTTTTTAGTTTAACTGGATGTTTGACACATTTCTGAAACTGCTGGATGCTGTGACCAAGGAGGAACATGAGACAACTTCTCCAAATATTAACAAAAATTAGTAGTGACTTCTAACTGGATTTGAAAAAGAGATTTTTATCTTTGTCTTATCAATGGCTGTAAGAAGGAGTTTGATTCATTGGGCAGAATAAATGGCTGTGACAATCACCTGTTGCAACTAAGTTGTTCTGCTGTGGGATTGGCTTCTCTTGTGAGGGATATCTTCTAATGAAAGGTGGTTGAGATGAGATGAGATGTTGATTTCAAGCAACAAGGTGTCTGACGTAACTGAAAGTTAGGAACTTCAATGGATCCCAGTTTAGGCAGATAAAAAGAAAGGGCAAAAGCCTGTTCCTTCATCCTTGGCATTAATTACATATGAATGTGCTGATAGCCAAAGCAATGTGTCTTTCACATAACACCTTTCATTTTAGATGATACATACAGCTTTTCACAAGTTTCACATGCTTTCAGTGTCTGCATCCAAAGCCTAACTTATACAAAATTACAGTTAGGAATCTGAAATAGTGAGGAAAATTGAGATTTTCTGGTTTATTCTTTGAAGACTGAGGTAAAACTCACCTCCTTCCCTTTCCCTTTATTCTTACATTCTTTTCTCCTGCCCTACCAAACAATATTCAGAGTATGGCAGTGCTGCATAGGTATGACTTAGGTTATGCAAGTGTTGAAGCAATCATGAACATTCAATAAAGTGCACTCTTTCAAGGATTTATGGCTGGGTGGTCTTGCTCTAGAAAATGTTACTAGCAGTATTCTATGAGCGACAGATACAGTGGCTCTGCAAAACACATTTACAGCAGCAGACCTTGTGTACTTCAGCTTGTCTTACTTCACACAATGACACAGTTTTGCCAGGTAGAGCTATTAGCTCTAGAGTTCTCACTGGTGCAGGTGTGTTGATGTAAGTGTATTAACAAAACAGTACTGACATTGGTTTGTTACAGCACAGACCTGACAGTGCTTTAGGACAGCTGACAACATGTTGCATTCATTAAAACTCACATCAAATTTACTGACAGCTTGTCTGAGTACTGCCCTCGACAGGCTGCTGGGTCCCTGCTGTTCCTCTTCATTCCCAGTCTTTCTGAGGTGTTATCCAAACTGCAGCTGGAAGGTGGTATTTCAGCATAAGGAGCAGACCTATGGTAGTTTTGTGTTAGCAGCAGAACATCTGTGTAACTTGTATGCTGGATATGGAATTGGACAACTAAGCAACACTCCAGCTTGTATTGCAGAGGCCTCATTACATTATTATCTAAGTCAGACAGATTTAAGCTAGCATAGACATGTTTTTTCCTTTCTGTAGAGAAGCCACATCCATAGACTACACTTCATTCAACATTTGTGCAGTGTCTGGCACAAAGCAAGTCCTAATCCATGGACAGGCTGCTACTGAAATCCAAATAATGTCAGCTTTTTTTTTTGCCTTTTTTTTTTTTTTTTCCTAGGTAGAAGGATGACATCAGCTATCCATACAAAGCCAGTGGCATTTACAGACCATCACTTATTCTTCCATTCCCTGCTCTGTGCTGACCTCTCCATCTCTCTGCTGCACACACCCCCACACAACCCTCCCCTTGTTTTTCTCCCCCTTTGCATATTCCTGAAACCCTAAAGGTTAGAGCGCAGGTTGGACTCCTTGATAAGGAAATCAATACTTTCATGGTGTATCTGCAGTCCCTGCTGGATTTTTAGGAATATTGCATCGTTTTTACTATCTCAAAGGACTCAAGTCTTCAGCTGAGTCCTCAGTGGCACAAGGGAGTAATGGCTCAGCCTCAGGAACAAAACAACCTCTGTATAGTGCTTGTAGGAAGTTGAATTGGTGTCTGGCTGGCTGCTTCCCTTTCTTCGTGGGGACACTTCTGAGGCACTATAATTGGCTTAGCCAGGGAGATAAGTGATGGGAGGAGGAAAAACAGGAGGAGAAAACCTCTCTACTTCTTATCTGTCTATTGAGAGGCCAGTGTCAGCCAAGAAGCACTTAAAGGAGATCTTCTGCTCTTATCTGGCAAGAACAAGGACACATGGAAAGATCTAGTCATGAGAGAAAGGCAGCTCTGAGGCTGCTGGGGCTTTCTGTGATGTGTCCTGGTGAGCAGCTCACTGGCACACTCAGGCCTACATCAGTGCTCTGGGTATCAGTGAGGGAGAGCAAGGTCAAAACTCTGGGTTTCCACCAGCCACATGCAGAAGTTCATTGTCACAAACATTTACCTATTCTGGGATCTTTGCCCCCATTAAATCATCCCCACTGATTGCCTTGATCTCAAACGCATGCTTGTCATTTTCTTACAAGTCTTCCAGCATCACAGGCTGCCTGACATGGACTGGGCAAATTAGACCTGATATGGCTTTGCCTGCTTTTCTTAAGAAAAGTGCCTCTATGTATGATGAGGGACACTCTGGAGTCTAATTACATGCAGGTTGATTAGTATGGTACCAAGCCATATGAAAATGAGAGAACCACTGGAGCTCTGAGAGCCTCTGTGTTTCCTGGTTGTGTACAAAAGACACTGCAGCAAATTGTTTCGATTGGCATAATCAGATGAATGAATCATATAGCAGACAAACAGCAATTCATCCCTCTATGCAGCTTTTCCTTCTAATAGCGTTGTAGTTAGTCAGCTTCATAATGATATTTTCATTAAAATTTTGCTTGCAGGCAGGTTCCTCTGCCCTTAATCCCACATTAATCAGAGAGGACAGTGTACTCTTACAGGTTTATTCCATAAAATAGAGTGGGTTTGTACCGCTACAGGATTTAATCCCAGGTACAAAGATCTGAGTTCCCCTCACCAGATAGAAGCCCATGAGCAGTGTCTGACCCAGGGTAACCTCAGAAATGAATGTTCAACTCATTTTCATAGAACAGGCCAGTACAAACCTTGTTGAACCAGGCACAAGGCTTCAAGATGTTCACCAACAGGGCAGAATTCCCACCAACCTGACTCTCAGTTTTTGTAGGACCTGAGTAGGCTTAAACAAGAAGTTTCTGGTCAGAGGCCAAAGCTTCTTTTTGTACCTTTTTTTTTTTTTTTGTACCAGCATCAGAGTTTTCAGCTGATTTCAGTTTCATACATGGGCACATTGTAAAAAAATATTTTTCTCATTGTTGAGTTTCATTGCTTGATAACCTAAATAAAAGACACTAAATTCTGGAAATTCTGCTCCTCATACCTTCACAGGTATTTGCAGAGTAAACAGCAGCTTTTGAGAACATCTGTGCACAAAATGACACAGTAACAATTACACGGTAGTAATTGGCAGCACAGGCATTATCTTGGCAGCATGCAAAGGTTAGGTGGTGGTATTTGAACTTCTGGAACATTTGTGAACACACAGTCTGGACACCAGTCAAGGGTGGCATTATCAAAGATCTGTTCTGAGTCAAATGTACAACACTGAACTGTTTAGTTTACCTCCTTGGCATTCTTTATTTGTAAATATTAAGAGATTAAGCAGAATCAAACCCCAGCATCCATATACTATTTTCTGAAAAAAGTTTATTTGGTTTTCATCCACCTTTTCCTACAAGATCTGGAAATCACTCGCATTTTTTCTTTGTCATTACTAAGTGGTAGATAATGATGCTGAAAATTAAAAATTAATAAATAAAAAATAGGAGTTTTTTTGAATAAAACATAGAGGAGGACATTAAAAAGTCTCCAGTGTCAGCAGTTGATGTCAGCCTGGCATTTATGTTACACCACATAAGGACTGCTTCAGGAGGCTGGTGAAAGCTTTGCATGCCCTTAGCTAGACGTAAGCAGTCATGTATGTTACACACCAAATTGAGTCATACTTCAAGTCACTGGCCTGAACCAATCTTAATAACAGGCTTTGACCTATTTGTCATATCTGCCTCAGCTAGCAGAGAATTTGTGTCCATTTCTATGTTTTGATTCTTCTAACCTTTAGTTTAACACTGAGTTGATATCCCCAAACTTCATTCTGATTTGGGGGGGGGG
>NW_009953332.1:82888-95281 GCF_000747805.2 Chaetura pelagica
GGGGGGGAGGTGTTGATGTGATTTTTTGGTGGGTTTTGTTTTGGTTTTTTTCCTGCACAGTATTTGTTTGCACTGCTTTTCTCTGTAGTCTCTCTACTTCCCTGCATTTACCACCAGTCTTTTAAAATAACTGCAACTCAGTCTGGCTTTTTCTGGTCACCAGCTCAACAGTTGAGAGAATGCATTTCCTCAAGATCCTCTGTCTTCAATGAGAATGCTCTTTTGCCAACAGATTTCAAATGTCATTTCCTGCGATATTCATCTGAGGTTCTGTCTTCATGGGTGTGCCTGCCAGTTCAAATAGTTGTCCATTTTTAGAGAGCCATGCACAAAAGGGTGGTTTAATGTTCAAAAATAATTTGCTGAAAAGTCTGAATACTTACAGACAGTATTTATTTTTTGTTATGGTTACAGGACAAACGGCCCTTTGCAACCCTCTTTAGTCACTGTCAGTTGTCATCTGCAGATGACTAACTTTGCTATCACCTCTTTGTCCAACCCCAATCCCTTTAGCTGGCTACTGAATTTCACATTACCTTTTGGGGATTGATTTATGTGATAGTGTCTTGCTCTCCAGTGCCCTACCAAAACTTAGGTAAGATAAATCTTTCTTGCAGTTGTTATGCTGTAATAAAGATGCATGGATGCACCTTTTTCATCCATGACAATGTGTGTCTCACTGTAACTGTTGCAGTGCATCTTAATTTGTCTTAGGACAGAGGACTTCCAATCCTATCTTTGGCATCCATGAACAAGGAACCAACTGCAAATGCTACTTGTGCTTGCAAGACCTTCTTGTGTGGAGATCTATCAGATCAGTTCTTGTATGAAGGGCTAGCCAGTGGGAACCCAGCAGATGCCCAGCCTCTTCCTCCTCAGCTGCAGCAAGGCTGCATGTGGCTTCCTTCTAAAAGGAAGAAAACAAATATCAGTTCAGTGGTCTTGCTTTTTGAAAGTAATTTCACACTGGCATTCACACTTTCCCCTTGCTCTTACAATTAATCAAGGTGCTCTGAACAAAGACATTTGCTTTGGAAAACTGACTAAACATGCTTTTCCCTCTGGATGCCCAGGCAGCTGGGTAGAAACATAAAAAAGCAATTGGAAAGAATTTCTTTTAAAACATCAGAAAATAGCAAGCAAAGGGCTGGAACAGTAAATCGGCTTCAGAAAGGGAACACAAAAGGCAGAACTGACAGAGAAAAATGTCAGAGAAACTGTCTGTGGGCATCCACAGGCACAACTGTTAGACTGGCAACAGTCTGATCTGGCTTGTGAGGGATAGAGATGGCCCACGTCTTTCTGGCACAGTTCATTGCTTTGCAGATGAGTAAGCACCTCAAAGTATGTTGAAGAGCTTCAGAGAAGGGAGACTAGAGGGAAACTACTTGAACTAGTAGAAGGTGCAGGTAGCTGTAACCAACAAGCATAAGAAAAGGCAGCAAAACACAGTGTTTTCAGACTTTGTTGTCCAAGCCCTTTCAAGTCCAGCAGAAAAAGAATGATGGTCCTCAGCCTTCCCAAAGGAATGTTGTTAAGCCTTCATTCCTGCCTCTGAAGCACAAGGTTGTGCCTGCTTCACAGCCACAGCAAAATGGCTCTGCTCTGAGCTCCCAATTTCTGTCACACTTTTTTGTTGTTCTCACTCACGTTACTCTGCAAGCTTTTGGTGAGGGAGAGATTAGCTGGAGCAGGGGCAAAGCTTCAGCTCTTTTCCCTGCATGTTGCATCTAAGCATGCAGTGCTTTTCTCCAGGTCTGTGAGGAGGGTGCAAAGGCAACTATGCTACAGCTTCTTCTGAGCCATGATGAGAAAAGAGAGAGGGTGGAAGTCCTCAACTTCCTGTTCCCAGGTGAGCTAGAGGGTGGCAAAGCACTGCTGGTTTAATGCTCAGCTTTCATAAGCAAGGTCTGCTTGTTTTGTCCCTGGCATCAGCTACTGCCACAGCTTAAACAGGTCTGGCTTGACCAGCCATCAGCACACAGAGGCCTTCAAAACAGTTTTCTGCTGTGGAGAGCACCTTTGCAGAAGAAGACTTGATGTGCAACTTTCTGAAACCTTAAAGGAAGGTTTAGTGAATGACACTTAGTTTGTCCCACTGCAGTTAATTGAGTCCAAGAAGGGGACCTGATCTTAATTTTCTTGCTGAGAGTAGCCTGTAGAACCGAAATTCAAAGATACAATATCTGCTTTGTTACTCTATGAGCTTGCTGTAAAATATGCTGTAATCTTTGCCAGGGGTATGTTGTGCATTCCCTGGAGGTTTTTCAGCACTGAGGAACACTTCAGACTGCTTAACAGTTTGTTCAGGCTTTGCCTTATAAGGCCTTTTAGCTCCAGCAAGAGCGCATGACAACCCCTCCAAGTGTCAGCTTGTTGGGAACAGATCACAGAAACAGTTTTCTCTGCTCAGAGAGCCACGTTTGTCCTGCCTGCCTTGACCTGCTGCCCTTCAAGTCCCTGACCTGACAGAAGAAAAATCCAGCCTTAGGGTAAAGGGTGGGGAGGGCAAAAGCTTAACTCTGCCCTTGTAGATGTCCTTGCACAAGGTTGAATTACTCTGAACGCACCAAGGTATTTCTGTGCATTGCACTGACTGTGCCACAGCCGTGATGCCCTGGGGAGACTGCAGGTCTCCCACTGATGCACATTCTTCAGGGGCAAGGCATGGGATCTGCTGCTTTTTGGGGGAATATCTGATCTGCAAGTGACACTGAGAGAGCCCCGAGTTAAAAGTTTCTCTCCGTTCTTTCCTGCTGCGTGTGGATATAAAGCTCCATCGGGGCAGCAGAAACATTTTTGCTTTTTCTTGCCTCAGTGTGTACTTATTTTATGTCTTATTTTAGCAGCTCTGAAACACCCGCAGATCAGGCTGGAGTATTGAAATGGGGAATGCAAACCACTGAAAGCAGAATAAGCTCTGCTTTGACTTAAAATAACCTCTCTGAAAGCTTGGCTGAGTTATAAGCCATGGGAAACAGCCATTTGTGGAAATCCAGGAGGACTCTCAGCCTCTCCCGCAGTTCCCAGCAGCGTTCCCGCCACAGCTCGGCCAGGCAGAGAGACCACTGGGCTTTGCAAGTCTTTGGAGATGGGGGGAGAAGGAGCCCTAGGTGGTGGTGACACGGGGTGCAAAAAAGCCAGGAACTGACCTCAGAGCTGCTGCAGCCCTGTCCTACAGCAGGAGGCTATCCCGCCTCCTGTAGGCAAAACCTCACTCCTTCAGGCCTTTCAACACCCAGGAAAGCTTTCCACGGTTCAAAAACCTACAGATGGCAACACCTACAGGTGGTAGCACCTACAGATGGTAGCACCTTGTACTGCACAGACCCAGCAGCTGAGGAAATCCAGACAGTGTGGGGCAGCACATGCAGAAGAGGCCCTGCAAGCAGAGGTTTGTGTGACTTCAGTAGGTTCATCACTTGCAAGGCATCAAGGGCTCTGAATAGGAACCATGGCTTGTAACCTGTGCTGGGGGTGAAAGGTACTATGAGACATCCCACTGCATAACATCTGTACTGGCATAGCCAGTATTTGTCATCACACAGTCATTTATCTGGAGCCAAAACATCACGACTTAATTAAGCATTAAAACTTCAATAACCACAGGATCTGTGGACATCAGCTTGCTCAGAGTTAAACATACAACAGGAGAAGTGTTTTAGCAAAAGGAAAAAGACCTGCCTATGCTGCATGTGGAGCTCCTTCTACAGGTGGACATGTCCATATTCAATCGTAAGGTGCATCTGCTGATCTCTGAAACAAACTGAAACACCATTTAAAGCCTTTCAAACCAATTTTTATTTGCAGTCCTCTCTGATGTGGGCTCTGTCAAAAGGTTTTTCCAGCTTCCTGCTTGCAGAAATGCAGCATTTGACTGGTTTTGTAGCTGCTGAAATTGCAGGTCTCTCAAGGCAAAAGGAAAGCCAAGCTTAATGCTTCTTGTGGAATCTTTTATACAAAAATAATGGACTGAAATACTTGCTCTGCTTTCCCTGTTGCATCATTTTAATTCTGCAGTGCATGACAGATCTCCAATCTAAAGGCAACCCCTGTATTTAATGTAATTTTTCCATTAATAACCTATTTTTCTCAGTACATTCTTTGTTTCTCTTCAAGGTATCAAGAATGTTATTTTTGTTTTGCATCTCTCTCCCTCTCTTCCTCACTCCAGAAGATTATGAGCTAGACTTTGTTTCTGCAACAGTGGGTTTTCTGTGGTGTTTCGGAGAACTGTGCTCATATGGATTGCAGGAATGATTCCCATTATAAAATTTCACAGCTGGTACACTTTCATCATGGTATGAGATAGACAGCCTAGAGTATTAAATCAGAATTCTGATAGCTGGATCACAGGTGCAGTGACACCAAGAAAAAAAAAATTTAAAAAGAAGGTATTAAAAAAGAAAAAAAAATTTGAACTGAATTCTGGAACTCCTGGCCACAATATATCACTGACAGCCAGAACAAACTACAAATCAATGGGAAACTTAAGTTGATAACAAGTGAAATGTGGTTCAATAACAGGATATTTTGAAAGCAAAAATCAAATCCAGGGTTGTTCTTCAAGCTGTGATGTGAGCTCTCAGGAAAATTATTTTGAAGTATCTAATAAACAAGTTTTCAAATTAATTTTCAACAGAAAAAAAAAATCACATAATTTGCAAGTTTATATTCCTACAGCTATACCATACAAAAGTTTAAAAAAAAACCAAAACGTAAATTGCTTTTCTCAGATTATATCTTACCTTTATGAAAAAAAAAAAAACGCAACCTTTTGAGAAATAAAGAAAAAAGCATCCCAAATAAAATGGGAATTATTTTTAATCTTCCTATCTCTTTAAAATTAATGCGTATCTTGTGTGTAAGCTAGATTTTAAATACTATCATTATTTTGCCACTAATTATACATATTTTTAAAATGAAATGTTAACTTGATTTTTTTAGGGGCAGCTATTGCAATGCCAGGTGAAATTTAATAAATCATCATTCTTCCTTAGCAGCCACACAAGTAGTCCCAGTACTGAGGATTTCATATCAAGAGAGCAAAAAGACAGCAGGCAAAGGAATACCTTCACAAAATAAGTGATTTGCAAGTACCCAGGGCTTGATCAGTAACCACATTTACAGGATGTCTGCTTATTTATGTACTCAACTAAATAAAAACATTTAATGCTGTTTAGATAAAGATTTGTTTTGTAAGTAACATCACTGACTTAAAGACATATAAATTTGTTATTAAAGTAGAATACTTGGGGCTTGAAATCATCACTTACACACTCCATGTAATTTAGCTGCAAATGTTCGTATGCTTCCACATTTTTCTATGTGTGTGATCAGAGGAAAAAACAAACAAAACAAAACAAACAAATAAAAAAACAACCCTGAAATTCCTAGATAGATCCAAGATGTGAGAACACACAATACAACTTTTCAAGTCCCTTCTCTCATATAGTCCCAGTTTTCTGAACAGTAACATCCTTAAATGGGACTTTCACATCAACATGGAACCATATAATCATTGAGTTTGGAAAAGACCTTTAAGATCACCAAGCCCAGCTGTTAACCCAGCACTGTCAAGTCCACCACTAAGCCATGTCCCTCAGCACCACATCTTTTACATACCCCCAGGGATGGTGACTCCATCACTTCCCTGTGCATCCTCTTCCAGGGCTTAACAAGCCTTTCAGTGAATAAATTGTTCCTAATATCTAAACCTTCTCTGGCACAACTTGAGGCCATTTTCTCTTGTCCTGGCACTTGTAACTTGGGAGAAGAGATGGACCCCCACCTTGCTCAAACCTTCATTCAGGTAGTTGCAGAGAGCAATAAGGTTGAGATTAGCAATTAGTATTTTACAAGATCTGAAGATTTAAAAACAGCTGCTGAAGATGCTGCTCAAAACAGACATGTCCAGGGTTCCTGTCACCTCATTGCCATCACACACCAGACACAATATTGGCATCTGCTGTAGACGTATATACATGGTTGTACCCAGGCTAGAAGTCTCCTGAAACAGCCATCAAGCCACACTGTGCGATTGCCTGGGCGCTGGAGTCAACAAACACTTTTTGTTCTGCCAAATCTCAACGGGAAGTATTTTATCAGACTTTTAAAGTATATTTTTTCCACAAGTAGAACAGACTTAAATGTGGAGAAAATTAAGCTGCCTAAATAGATCTGATGCAGACAGATAGGACAGCACTTTCCGTGCCTTTGGTGAGCACCCAAACTGCAAATGTTTTATTGTCCATTACATCAGAAAAGCTAAATAAATCAGTCACCTAAAGAAATCAAGGGAGAAATAGAAACGGGAGACCATTTTTCTTCTTTTATAGGAGAAAAGAGTAAGCAATCAAAACGGGTAACATAATGAAGATTAGTTATTTTTAATTGTTTTTATCTCTTTCTCTCTTTGTAATTTTATAAGCAAAGCAATCCTTATGAGATTGTCAGACTCTTAAGCTGTGAAGAGTGGGCAGTGTTAGAAGCAGATCTCAACTGATGGATTTTCTTCACCTTCACTAAATAGATTCAAAGCTCCTAGGAGAAATCTGTAAGTCTGTAGTTCTGCACAAGAATTATTCAAGAAAGAAAGTCTTATTTTGTTAAATTAACAACCTGACATGTCTCCTTCTTCTCCATTTGTGCAGAAGCCCTGCTGTGTGGTTACCATTATTTTAATTTATGATTAACAAGTGCCTAGAACACTGCAGATAACTACAGTAGGCTCTTCCTGTTGTAGACCAGCCCCACTTCACAGGGGGCCTCTTTCTTTTCATTCCTTACACACCAAGCAGTAACTTTTCTAGCAACAGGTGAACATCCTTTCTCTGAATTTACTGTGAGCTTGAGGATACCTGCAGCCTTGCCCCACATTTTGCTATTCTCCAGTACCAGAGACATCAACCAGAGCAAGTTGGAGAAAGAAGAAAAACTTGCTTAAGTACTAAATGAAGATGTAACTAGAAGCTTTCAGGGTTAAAGCATCCAGCCTCTTCCCAAATATCTTAATTTAAAAGGCTAGGTGACTGATCAGTGTTGAAACAATTCTGTATTGTAGTCTTCTCCAGGTTCCAAAATTGGAACATATGCAGAAACTTAAAATGCAGACATGTTGACAGGGATTTTCAAAGCAGTCTAGAGGATTAAGAATCATCTTCCACTAAAATTAGTGGAACACAATGTCAATCATTTATATGGCTTTGCAAATCAGCATCAAATTTCATCCTAGGGATTGCTGACTACTGGGTTTAATGAATATTGCCTCTTCTGAATGCTACTTACCAGAGGAGGCATTTGTACATTAGACGTGCAACATAACAAGATGATTTCCTAATTAGCTACATACCACATATATTAGTTAAATGATAATCTCACCTTGAGTGAGGCTTCTGTGTGGCATGCAATATAATGTAAAACAGCTCTCCAATTTGTACTTTATAACATTAAAGTACAAAATGATACCTTTAGAGTGAAGGGAACAGGAAGTCAATGGAACTTGCAGGTTCTTCAGGAAGCCTGATTATGATTTCCCGTAGCATCTACTGCTGTAGTCTGTAGCTCTAGTCTCTAAAAAGCACTGCAGTGGCACCTGAGCAAGGAGCCACTGGGGATGCCTTTCCCATGAGAGAGACATCAGTGTGCTTGCATGTCTTTGAGTTGAGCGCTGGAAGCGAGACCATGGAGAAGAAACAACAGCCTGAATGATCGTTGGAAGAAAGCACCTGCCCATATGCAATCTAGTGGCTTTGCATAATACAAACTGAGTGTCACACTGGTTCAAGGCAAACTCTTGGCACCTTGTGGCTGCCTCAGGCTGTCAAAAGCTTAATAAATTCCCTACCTAACAATGAAAGCTGGATGTACCAATTCAGGTGCAGAGTAGACTGATTGAACATTCATATTAAATATCAGCATGGATCTAGAGAGTAGCCAGTTATTTTTTGTCTCTGCTCCTCCTAAGTGACTTTCTGTCTCTGAAGCAGAGGCCAAAAGGCCAAGAGGTTATTCCTGTGAAAAAAAAAAAATATATATCTGTCATTAGGGCATCCTTTTTTTGGGACTAGCATCACTAGCCAGGAGGCTTAAAGGCTACATGGCAGGTCTCTGCAGAATTCAGAAAGATGGGCTGGGATAAGTAGACCTGACTCCAATATAACTGGTTCTCTTCCAAAGTACTGTTAGACCTCTTATTTGAATGGGTGGATCTAACTCCTCTTCATTAAAGAGATAAAATCAAAATTCCAGCTCCTTCATTGCTACAATACATGGGAGTTGAGGTGGACTGATCTGAAACATCCGCTGTTAAATTACAGCCTTGATGCAGGCAACCTGAAGACTCCTTGCTGATTCAGCCCCTACACAAAGGAGGAAGGCATGCTGTCATAACTTTCCTGGCTATTTAACCTTAGCTGAAAGTTTGTCACTAATGGAAGCTGCCCCTGTAGACTGGAGTGGACTCCTTATTAATCTTTTGCATTGTAAATCCACTGCCAATCCTCTAGCCCTTCCTTGAGAAGGCTATTAGGATAGGACCAAGGGGAATGGTTTTAAACTAAAAGATTGTAGATTCAGACTAGATATAAGGGAGACATTTTCTACAATAAGGATTGTGAAACGCTGGAACAGGTTGCTCAGAGAGGCAGCAGATGCCTCATCTCTGGAAACATTCAAGGCCAGGTTGGACTGGGCTCTGAGCAACATGATCCAGTTGGAGATGCCCTTGCTTTCTGTAGGGGGGTTGGACTGAGTGGCCTTTAAGGTCCCTTCTAACCCCAACCATTCCATGATTCTGTGTTGTTACAGATAGAAGACAAAGCGGAGAACAAACTAGAAGGTCTGGATCCAAAAGGGTGTTTAAAAAAGAGGTATAAAGTTATCTTTTTATCATATATGGGGGAATGGAAGCAAAGGTCGTGAAGTGATCAGAGAAGCAATAAAACCCAAATATTCTGATTCTGGCCCCAGTTATCTCCTGGGGCAGTATTTTATGTTAATCTCTTCTTCAAGTTTTGCCCGTTAACTGCAGGTAACTTCTTGCTCTTCTTCACTGTCTCATTTCTAAAGAAAAATCCAATGTACTATCACAAATCTCATCAGTAAATATTTTGCATTATTTAAGGGAATATAATTTCAATTATATGCTATATGTGGAGGATGATGAGCAGGCACAAGAACAGAAATAAATGCTCCTTTAAAAGGGAGCTTTCCCGCTACAGTATGAGTTGTTTGAACATAAAGGAGAGGGACATATCAGAATCTAGAGGAACCAAGCTCTTGTTTTTACATCCAAGGTTTAAAAATGTACATTTTTTCCTCTTTCTCTTCGAACAGCCAAGCCAGCTTTAAGGGCAAAGGGAACAAATGTCTGTTCCCTATCAGCATTAAAGTTCTCAGGATCCATGAAACACAATGCCACAAACTGATTCCAACTGAGTGGATAATACAAGTCCTAGTGTACCCATGAATCTCAGCTCATTAAGAACTAGAAGGATGTGAAGCTAAGAAGTGGTGACCCATTTCAGTGGCATTCTTATGCTGATATAATAGAATTTCAAGAATTGTCCCATTCACAGATATATTTCTGGCCTGCACTGTAGTGCTGTGAGTATCACTTGTTCTCATCACCTCTCACTGCCCCAGCTAGGTGCAAAGTGTTGAGGGAGGCACTGGGAATAGAAAGTGGAAGGCAAGGACTAACCAGGATTGTCTTCTTGTGCAATTTCAGAGAGAGTAAAGGAAACTGGGAAAGGTTGCCTTTCATTTCTCCTCTGAAGGTCCTTCAATCCTCTTTGGCTACCCCAGGGCCAGGCTGGGCTCCTGCAGTAGCTTACCCTTACACCTGGGTAAGTGAGCTGTGCTTTGAGCATACAAATCCCAAGAGGAAACAAGCTTATACCTGAGTTATTCCTGCCCGAGGGCGTGTAGTGAAGTGTTCACTACTGCTGCTTCCTCCACCTGGGAAGCTTCAGATAACCCCAGCTATCATTAGGGGAAAGAAGGGAGAAAGGTGAAATGTGTGCTTAATTTCTTTTGCTCTTCCCTGCTTCAAGGAAAGTCACTGCCAACAGGATCTCCTGTTTTACTGACCTTCAGGTTTTGACAGTAGGTGCTTTGTGGCTTGCTTAATTAATTACTGCCAAGGACTGAAAGTGTTGAATAAGTCCCAGACTAACATGAGGCTGTGTAAGCATGCCAGGGGGGCTGGCCAGGCAAGAAGTCTCAGGAGAGCAATTGCTTCTTGTCCCTGTCCCTGCTTCCAGCAGAATGACTTAAAGCAACTGCTTGTGGACAACAAACATCACTTGGCCAGAAGACCTCTGCTGCGTGGAGGTTTTAGAGGGCCCCTTCCACTGTCAGTTTCTGGTGATCCATTGGGAGCAGGTGTCCTGCCACTGGCATCACCATGAGGAGACCCCTCTGGCCAGAGGAGTTCGCAGAGCAAACTCCCCATCGCTGCAGAGTGAAACCAAGCAAACATGGAAAAACCTAATAGGCTGCACTTATTAATAAATGATGGCTTACCTATTCATCAGCCTGCTGTCTTGGGGAGGTTTAAAACAAAGCCCTCTGTTCTAGCTTTTTATTCCTCAAACAATACCATCTCCTGCTGTGCATGCTTCAACTCCACGTCTTGATAGCAAGTGGCAAAACTGAGACAAGAAAAAATGGGGAAACAACTTCAGTTAAACCAAGTCTGATACACAGATTTTTCCAATGATGAAAGAACTGGACTCAGAGGTATAGGTTGAGCTCTGCTACTGCCCTCCTGTTAACTTCAGGCATATTGTTTATGGTTTCCCCATCTTTGTTTTCCAGATGTGAAATGCCATGGGAGGAGGAGGGGACATTTCCCAGCCTTTGCTTGACCTGTCAGTCAGACTGATTTCCCCACCAACCCACAACACGTGGGAGCTGTGCCCATGAAACCCCATGTGAGGGGCAGTGGGGAACAAGAAGATGTACTGGTGCCACCCCGTACTGCAGGTGTGAAGACAAGTATTTGGGTGTTCAGCCACCTCTCACTTTCACCTCTGCCACTGTGAGTGGCAACAGACTGGGCAGCCCCACCACCAGTCCCCCAGAGTAGATCAAACCTCAGAATTTCAACTTAGATGAAAATAATACAGTTCAAATAAGCCCTAGGGAGGAATGCTCAACAATAGTGAGGATGCCAGAACAGTGTTAGTGCAGCACAATGCAACATGCTGGCATGTGGTAATTTTAAGAGCCACAAGTATCCCCTATTAAACAATCTGAGATGCAAACGTGAAGTTTGTTTTCCTTCCTTGCTCTGTGTTTTCTTGGCAACCACTGCCAGGACTCAGTCACTAACTTGTCATCACAAAAGCAATGCTGGGGTGTTAATCCTGACCTTCCTGAGTGTATGTGTGTCTTCCCTATGCAGTTCTCAGGCCAAAGTCTGGTCTCTTAGGCTGATTCAGTCCTACCAATAGCCAGGAGGATGGGAAATCAAGGGTTTTGCATGAAGGACAAGATGCCCAGCACCATGCAGACAGGTTGTGGTTGTACATAGGGCAATGGCAAAACAAACAAACAAACAAGCAAACAAAAAGTTTCTGAAAAAACCCCAAACAGTGGTGTTTTAAACTGGGACTTTTCCTAATCCTGCTCAGCTCCATGGCAAGGCAAAGAACATGATTTCCACCATAAATGAGGCTACCTCATTAAAAGTTCAGGGCTACACATCAGTCCAAGTGCTTTCATGATCCTTCCCAGCATTGAGCAGACTGTTTTCTCTGCAATTCACACATTATTAAGATATAGCAGTTTTTGCTCTTTTAAAAACTGCAGTAAGAAGAACAGCCTTATAACTGACATTTGAAAAATAATATGGATATTTTCCCTTTGTCCTACATTTCTAACTACCAAAGAAAGTATATTAAAGTGCTTCTTTCTTCTTGCTTATCTACTTTTCTAGAATCTTCTTGCTCCTCCTTACAGCTTCCAACATCTCTTGTTTTTCTAGTAGCTTCAAAATTTGTAGATACTACCCAGTCCTCCTACCCTATAAGTAAAACCAAACCAAACACACACACACAAAAAACGTGTGATGCTTAACACAATGTCTTAATATCTTTATTAAGATTTCTAACTAACATAGCAAAACTGTCTGGAAACAAAAATCTTAACCAACATAGACAAAGAAACATATAAAAATGGATTGGGTGGTTGTTTTGCTTTGTTTTATTTAATGCCTGCAATAACCAAATGTCCATAGGGGCTGTTCCCCATAGACTCTGTCATGGCTTAGTAAGTCAACTTACAGATGCCATTGCACCTGGGTGTGCTCTGTGAACAATCTGCGTGAAGGATTTCCACCTCATTGCATCAGAGGCTTCAAGCTACGCAAAAGAAAGACACTGTAGG
>NW_009953332.1:95347-97124 GCF_000747805.2 Chaetura pelagica
AGGGAAACTAGTGGCTATCACTGCATTGCTTCCAGCCTTTCCTCTGGATTGCAAGAAACTGCTCTGCTGTTCAGGCATCCTCTGTCGTTCCTGTACAATCATAAAGAGCCAGCAGGGTGGGCTGCTACAGCAGAGTCCATGCACATCTCCTTGGAAAACCAGACTGACAGGGGTGCACAGGGTGTTTCAGTGGGGCTAGGAATGCCTCAGCACTCACTATGATGCATCCAGCTTACTAACAAGCACTGCAGCTAAATGAGACAGAGGACAAACAAGAAGTAAGTACCATGTCCAGCCCAGCTGCAGTCACTGTGCTTCATGAGCTGCCACAAGGTTTTGCATCAGAAGTGAGATGCACACATGCAATTTTATATACAACCACCTTGAATGTGCTTAAATAAATATTTCAGTGCTTTGCTGAGTGGATGCCATGTGGAAGGGAAGAGGGGATGGCCTAATGTGGTGAATTTCTCACACCACTGAATAGGTTGCCCACCCCAGCTCCAGCTCCTGGGGCATACCCCTGCCTTTGCTGGGTAAAGCCTGTAGCAGAATTTCTCCCCTGGGCAAGGCCTAACTGCAGAACACGAGAAGGGTATTGAAGGGATTTAATTGCATAGCTTGCAAGTCTTAGTAGGAGTTGCCCATGTATGTTCTTAGTGCACTTGTGGGAGTTCAGATGTCTGGATCCTGCATGATGAGGAATTTCAAAACCAGCTGTAGTAATATAAGCAGCAATACATGGACCTTTATGTGGTGACTGAAAACAAAACAAAAACAAAACAAAAAAAAAGAAAAAAGAGAGGTTTTGGAGAAAACCAAGCTGAAAGGGACCAAATAAGCTATAGGACAGATGTCATCCAATTACTTAGAGCTGGAAAACTGAAAAAGTATCCCAGTTTAAACTGGGATGTTGTGTTTCCCCTAGCTGTGAGCCCACCCTGACACCCATTTACACATACTGCCTCCCTTGGGATGTGGAAATAAAACTTTGCCTTTTGGCCACAGACCACTGGAATTACAAGTTCTTTTGAGTTTTCCATACAACAAAGGGCCACTCTCATGGAGGCAAAGCTAAGCAAGAAGTCATTTTGACATGATGTCACAAGACAAGGAAGCTGGGCACCAGTAAGGGAAATGGGACCAGGAGGTAGGAACACTTGAGAAAGCAGCTGCCTTTAAAACCAGCCTGCAGCAAGTAGCACATCCCAGACCTGGAAATGGGATGAAGGCAGAGGATGTCTGGGAGAGGAGTTGGGGGTGCCAGCAGAGAGGAAAAATGCCAGCTTGGGTGGCACACAAAAGGGCAGGCACATGGAAAGCAAAGTGACCTCCAGACCACTTTCCTCTGAGATGGTGAAGTTTCCCTGTCTTGTCAGCATGGGGTTCTCAGGACAAAATTCTGTGCTGGTCCCTGCAGTGGGACTGCAGCAGGATGCCAGGCTCAGCCCCTGCCCTGCTCTCCAGCTGGCTGCTGCCCTGGCTCCCCTGGCTCAGGGACATGCCTGTGCTCATCCCTGCAGCAGCATCCAGGCTGGGAGAGAGCAGGGGGGCTTCTTCGCACTTTGTGAGGAAGAAAAAGAAAAAAGAAAAAAAAAAGAAAAGAAAAAAAAAAGCAGATGGGAGATCACTGAGGGGAAAAAACAACAAACCCAACAACAACGGTGTGAGGAGGTTGCAAGCAAATCCAAAGCTACACTTGGAATCACGGGCACCCTCACCCTGCAGGCTCAGGCTGCCTTCCCTCCCCCACCTGCCTCCTTCCCTGCCTCTCACA
>NW_009953332.1:97716-99061 GCF_000747805.2 Chaetura pelagica
TGCAGTCCGTCCTCTGGTTCGGTCCTGGTTGCCTTTTTTTTTTTTGTTTGTTGTTGTTGTTGTTGCTGGTTGCTTCTGGGTTGGTTTTGTTTGTTTGTTTTGGTGGTACTATTTTTTTTTTATTATTATTATTATTTTATTTTTCTATTTTCACCACCCGCCTCCCTCTCCCGTGTCCTTGCTCCTCAGGATGGCGGAGGCAGAGTTGCACAAGGAGAGGCTCCAAGCCATAGCAGTAAGTAACCCCTAACCCTTTTACTTCCCTGCTTCGGACGTTCACCGGTTGGGTTGTGCAGGGGTGGGAGGATTCTGAGCAGGCTGGCTGGGAAACACCCGGAGAGCCTGGCTTACCCTGGAAGTTGCGCCTGGAGTTCTCCCGTCGGGAAACGAGTGGTTAAAAGTCTGCTCGGCGAGGGTTTTTTTTGCAGAGAAAGAGGGCTCTGGAGGAAGAGCTGACACGTGCAGGAGGAAATATGTGAGTGCACAGTGGCGTGCTTGAAAGATTGATGATGGAGAAGAAAAGGAGTAAGTGGGGAGGAGGGGAGATTGCGGGAGAAAATCAGGAGTCTGCTGAAAAGGTATTTTCTCACAGTGGGAGCTTTGGCTGAGCTGAGAAAGAAAAGTCATCTGCTGCAGGGGGGGCTGTTACTGCAGAAAACAATTGTGATATTGCTAATTTTTAAGACAAATCAAATACAAACACTGCCCTGTCAAAATCAGGTAATGATTTGATCTACCAGTTCAACTGTCAGCTCAGCTCCATACCTAAGGACATGCTTCCCGACAAATTCCCCGAGAGTTGCGTCCTGCTGGAGGTGAAGTCTAGGCAGGATTTTGCCTCATTTTAGTTAAAACTTCGGTTCCCACGTTTAGTGCTGTGATGACTGGGAGCCAGCCAGGGGCTGTGCCGGCGCAGACCTCAGAGGAAGGTGCACAGTGACACCCCGTGAGGCTTGGGCCTGGCTGTTTAAAAAACCCAGGCAGACAGAAATTTGCCAGCTCATCTTCTAGCACAGCAGCTTCTCAAAAGGCCTATGTTTCCGTGGGCACTGCCGGGTTGCCAGCCCCACACAGCCTGCCCTTGTTCCAGGGACACCCAGCTCTTCTTCCCCAGGGCTGACATGCTGGTGCAGCTGCGCTGGTCCCAGTTGGGTGGCACAGGCTGTGCCGGGCACCTCACACCTGGAGGTCTGAAGGGATGTGACAGAAGAGGGCAGAGCCCACATGGGTTTTCTGTTCCCTTCCCTGCTTCCCCTAGTGATCAACAGATGCTACGTTTTACTGTAGCCAGCAGAGATTGCAGATATCCTTTGTAGTAAGAATGGCTGGTGCTGCTGCCCCCCCC
>NW_009953332.1:99219-105701 GCF_000747805.2 Chaetura pelagica
TGCTGCTGCCGCCACTGCTGCTGTTCCAAGCTGTTTTATTTAAGTCTGTTATTCAGCTGGTACATCCATGGAGATTTTAAATAACCAGATGTAAAATAAATAGATCGGTTTTTGTTGTTTTTGTGTTTGTTTTTTTTTTCTCTCTGGAGTATTTCCTGAAAAAGAGCAAATGGTATCATTTGATATGGGAGGGGATATTGTAACCGTTTCATTTCCAAGCAGTGGAAAGTAGATGCATATTTCTAAGCTGGTTCACAGTTTTCTGTCAGCGTAGACATTGCCAAATCTCCAAATGGAAACACTGGGAATGCTTCCCCGGAGGCAGCCCTCCCCACTGCCTCTGGCTGGGGAGTCCCACACAGCAGAACAGCACTGCAGAGCTGCTCCATGCATTGCTGCTGTTCAGAGCTCTGAAAAACTTCTGCCTCTACATTTCAAAAGAAAAATATTTACGTTATTGCTGCTTCTTTTGACCACTATGTAACAGAAAACCCAGAGGCACCTACTTCCGCTGCATGTGATGTGCTTAAACCTTTCACCCAAGTGCACCAGATGCTCTGCTTCTTGGTGCTCTGCATTTCAGTCCACTGAGGTCATTATGGATGCAAAATTTTCACCTGGTGTATTGCAGCTTTTTACAGTACATCTATGGTGGCATTAGAGAAGACCTTGAGAATCTGCATCTTAATTTTTGCTGTGTATTTCCTTTCTTATTTCTATTTCTGCCAACAAATAAAAGATAGTCTAGTGATATAAGCACTGTATTAGATTGCAAGAGTTTTACTTCAGCATCAAAAATACTCAGCCTTATTTCAAGCTTGAATGTGAGTCCTTGAACTGACTGACTTGCTTACTCACTCTGCAGAGCAACAGGTTTTCCATATAAGCATGTTAGGTCACTTTTCTCCTGTGCTTAGACTGCTGGAAATGTTTTTCAGCGTGCAGAGACATTTATTTCTAGTGTAGGAAGTATTTACTCCATCAGGACTAGAGACATGCACATTTGGCCTTTCTCTACTTCCACTAGTTAGCTAAAGTAAGGTCAGGCCTCAAAAGTTTTATGGCCTTTCTTAGAAGAAGAAAAGGATGGCATTTTGGTTCAGCTCCATATTCCCTGTGTTTTAACATGCTGCAGTATCTCACTCGGATGAGCAGAAGTTTACACCAGCTCTCTTCAGCCAAGCTGGTGGAATGCTAGTCGTATAGAAAGAAACCTATAGAAAGTCTTTGGGACTTCCACAGGCTGTTGTCTTTATGTTCACACTTGCTTCCATAGTCACCATGGCAAATGAGCTTGCCAGGAAGGCAGGCAGAGGGAATTTCAAGTGTGCATCACAGAGTAGTTAAGGAAATCAAAATCCAAACATGGAAATAGGAATATTTGCACCAGCAGGTTGCATGGCACGGAGGCAAGTGTCATGGGAAGAGGGGGGAAAAGGGGCTACCTCTTACAACATTAATATAAACCTTGGTGAACATGAGTTAGCCACTTGTTTTGCCAGCAGCAAGTACTTGGCCTCTCTATGCATTCGTTTTCCATCTGTAAACTGAATAATTGACTTTGCTCTTGTCTCATAGAGCTGTTAAGAATGCATGCAAGATTGAGGAGAACTTGGATGCTATAAATAAATATTTAAAAAATAGAATCTGTGATTCTAAAAAAAAAAGAAGCTTTAAATGGGTATGTTTTCAATACTACTGAACATGCTTAAGCTGGGATTTTCAGATCTTTCTGAAGTTCCTAAAATGCACAAATTGACTATAGAAAGAGTCAGAGTGCTATGGCAGTGTGGTTTCAGAGGCAGGGAGATGTGAGACAGCTACTAAAAAGTGGAACTCGGCTCTCTGCTCAGGGAGAAAACATAACGGTGTCCTGGGGAGGCCCTGTGGTGGACAGGAGAGATAGTTTTTCTGATCCTTCCTTGAGCACAGGTCGCATCACATGTCCCCACTTGGGTACCCTGTGTGCTGCTGGTAAATCCTACTGTCATGACACACTACTTTGAACATCTGTTTGAGCCTGGCCCTAAATCCCCACAGAACCACTGCCCTAGTGCCCACAGAGTCAAGCAGTGTCCCCTCTCAATGCTGCAAGAGTGCCCTGCAGAAGGCAAGCAAGAGGTTAAAAGAGGAGGACTGAAGCCTCTGTCTGAGCTTGTTCCTATAGCACAGTTCAGTGCTTTCATCTGCTGTTTTGCTGGAGAGGGTGGGGTAGGTAAAATTTTGAGTGTTAACGGAAGCATATTTAGGGCTTTAAAAAAATATGTCTGCTGTGAGTTGCTCAGAAGTTTGGAATGCAAATAGTCCTGAAGGAAGCAGGCTTGCTGGCCAGGGACAGGTGATCTGAGTTAATTTATCAAGTTTTGGATAAATAAACTGTGTGGCTCCACAATTTATTATGTGAACCCCCCCCTTCTCTCTAGCTGCAGAGATCATCACCAGATGCTGATCCAAACACAGACAAGCTTTTACAAAATGTAAATATTTTCTGTTACTTAGCTAGCAGTCATAAAGCTGGGAAGTGGGGGCATTGAGTCTGTGTTGGTGCATCTCGGGTGCAAATGCAGTGAATACGTGTCATGCCCATGTCAGGTGAAATAAAGGCAGTCATCAGGGGACAGCACAGAGGAGAAACCATCCACTGGAGCAACAATCAGCACAGGAGCTGGAGGTTTTCAGGTTAAGGAGACGTCCAGCCTACAGATGCAAGTGGGAAGCTATTTAAATGTACTGGTTTCATGGCAAGTGAAAACAACATTAATTATGGTTACTGCTTACCAGTGCCCAGCTCTGAGAGCCTGTGGCTCAGTGAAGCATTAAAGAAAAGTTGTTACTGACTCTGAGCCGCCGTGTCAAAGACAGCTCCTGTTGAACAAGACCATTCTTGCTTTTTCCATAGATAATGACTTTGTTGATCTGGATCTAACATTACTTAAATGTCATCAGGTGTTTGACTTACTATGGCAGGACATTGTTGTTTAAAAATAGACTCCTCTCTCTGCGGGGTCTGTCGGATTAAGAATTGGCTAACAGACAGGTGTCAAAAAGTCGCTGTTAGTGGGCGAGACTGCTGAACACAGCCTTGTTTGTCAGGAGCAAAGGCAGGGAAGAGCATACAGGAAGCAGCTTTTCGAGGCTGGACAGTGTTAGTACTGCCATGTAAATGAAAAATCAGATTCATAGTGCACAGGTAGCAAAGAGCAGTGGAGGAGTAAATATGATGGCAGAAAACCAACCCTGCAGAACAAGTTGGGCTGTTTGATAAATAGGATCCTTCATTTAAAGAAGTCCTTCCCACTTATATTCAGCTGGTATTACAACAGGACAGTGCAGGATTGTGCATCCAGATATAAGGGAGCTCTGGACCTGCACCTCAGAAGAGGGCTCTGCAGTGGGAGCAGTGCTGCCTTCCATGAGGGACTACAGCTACTGTGCCAGAAGATTGCCCAGGGATGACACGGGAACAAGGTTATTTTCACACCAGTTAAACCTATTCCACGTGAGGTTTTACAGTCCTTCCAAAAGGGAAGCAGTGCATATATGTTTACATGTTGCATTGACTAATTTTTCAACAAATCCATGAGAACAGTGATGCAATTATCATTTGGAAAGATAGTACCAATATAGTTGTATCACAGCTGCTGGGAACCCAGGCATTTTACATTTCTGGGTTGGACACTCAGCAGCTGCAGTGAGCATCATGTAGTGTTCATACATTTCAGAAAATGTATTAGCATAAAAGCCATTCTTTCTCCTCTACCTTCCCTGCTCCCCACCCCCCCTTCACCTGTTGTCTGTTACCCCAGAGAATTAATACTCATCTCTAGTAGATCTTGTGCCCAAGGTCATTTTACTGTAACACTTCTCTACAATTTTTGTGAGTCCTTCCAGAGAACATTGTTCATGATATCTGTGATCTTTGGTGCTGGGGATCATGAAGAAATATCTGGTAACTTCTTTTAATCAATAGTTTACTATTGCTGTGAGGACTTGATATACTAGTTTCCTATGCCTTCATTTAGGAAGTAATGTTTTTGTCCTTAAAGTTAAGCACATAATCAAATCTGCCTGAATTTCATTGTTTTCATATCTAAAGCCTGCAGAAAAAAAAAAAAGGCAACTAGAGATGGAAGGACTAAGGGGACTTTTCTGCTTGCATTACAGATGAATGAAAAGAATCTACAGAAGCCTATATGGTCATAAGTGTTGCAGCTAGAGGATAAGGAAATACTACTCACACCTTTTTGGCACAAGAATTAGTAGGCATCTAAGGCGTATAGCAATTGTGGACAAAACAGACCCAAGGAGAGATTCTTTATAAAATTAGTTGTTAAGCTGTAAAGCTTCTCTCTCCAGGATGTGGTGGATACTCAAATTGTTTCTGGGCTTGAGGAGAATCCAGACTTGCTCATGGAAGTGGAATCCATTAATGATTTTCTCATTAAAGATAAGTAATTTTTGAGTTGCAAATTACTAGAGACTGGCAGAGAGATTTTACATGTATTTGTCATGCTCCTGAGGTCTTCTGCTTTAGGCAGCGTACTAGAATGAGGCATAGGCTAGATGGTCTGACTCACTGTGGCCATCCTGTGTACTCGGACTCATTCCTGGAGTAACCATGTCTTCAAGTGCTTTCACAAGTTTCAGCACTAAAGAAAGCTCCCCTCGCAATTAATTGTGAAGCTCATTTTAATATTGCTGCTACACAGTTTAATCAATTTCATTCCCATTTTTCCCTCACTGTTCATTTTGCAATTGTATTCACTGTTCTGATTAATCACAGCCATTCCTCTGCCATCTTGTTCCTTGGCAGTCCTGGCTTTCAAGTACCCCTAATAGATCATCCTCCTGTCATTGTCCTCCTTTTATATTCTGAAGATAAAAAACTCAAGGGCTAGTGAAACCTTAAGAGCTTTCCAGAATGAGGTAGACCTGGTGGGGTTAGAAAGAATGTGTATCCTGCTGTAAGTATTCCCAGGAATAGGTGTATTATGTGTACACTAGAGATTATCACAAAACTGAATCTAAATGAGATCAGTATTGTGGGCACAGTATGAACCCCTGAGGTTCCTGAGAACCTGTGTGGAAATCAGCCATGGGAGAGGAAGTGTCATGTTTGCATTTGCTGTAAAGGATGGAAAGAGTCTTCCCTGCACGCAACTGCAGTCTTCCCTGGACTGCAGCAATATCATGAGTCAGCTTTGTGGCAGACCTTGCACAGAGAAACCTGTGCGAGCACAGTCGTATCTTGTCTTGACTTCTGGAGCATATAAAATACTGGGAGCTCATGCACAGTGTAAGAAATATTACAGCCTGTGCCCATTCTAATTCAAAGCCAAAGAAAAGTCCCTAAAATGTCTGAAAACTGAAATTACCATCTCGGTTTTTATCTGTATTGTTGCTTTAGGAATATTTACATGACAGCAAGAGAAGCAGAAACATGATCAAAAAATACTGCTGTCAAGGTATCAGTGAAAACTAGGAACAACTAGAAACCAGAAACCAACTTGCTCTTGAGAAATTTCTAGACAGTCTCCAGACTTACCCAAATTGAACTGTTTAAATTTAGAATTGTTTCCACAGCACATTCCTAGCCCTTAACACATCACCAACATCTCTTGAGCACAGACAAGGAGCTGAGATACTGGATTTCATTTTGTGCCTTGCAAATTAAATTTTGCAAAAGAAGTTGAAAATCAGTGAGAAGTTTTTTTCTGATTTTGTTGTTGCTATTAAGTCTCTGAGTTGTGAAATATTTACATTGTTTTAAACTATTGAATAGCTGTAGACTGGAGTGTAACTTTAAGGACAGATGTTGTACACTGTGGTAGGAGTGGAGTGGGTGTTAATGTGAAGTCAGAGGTGAGACTTTGATATTTCCATGCCATGCTAAAAGTTATTAACACCTGAGTGGCTGAGATGAGGATGGGGCTGACAGGGGGGTGCACTGTGGTGCTCAGGCTCTCCCTGAGCACTCTTGCTCTTCTAGGGATCTCTTCTTGTATCTAATTCCTTACCTGCTGTACAAATGCTGCTTTAGTCTTGTCCAGAATGCAGTGTACTCTTTCATCATCTGAGTCCTTACAAAGTACAGCCACCAGCAAGATGATGGGTCTGCAGAGTGTATTTAGGAAAGCACTGGACTGTGCATGTGTAGTAAATTATGAGGACTCACAGCAGTAATATTTAGCTTCTGAGCCTTTTTCTGATTTTATCCTAAGGCACTTTGCAAAGGTTTCAGAATATTTGTTTATTGACAGAGGAACTGAAGCTCCCATAGGGGGCTGGTGTGCTTATATGACCAGCAAACCCTGCAGAGCCATGAATTAAATGCCATGCTTCCTTAGTTATGTAGGGTGGTGTAGAAACGTGATCTTAAACCTTTCTTTCTCTTGAATGAGCATGTGTTGAGCCACTGTCTGCTGAGGCACTGTTGGGACCGAGGATGCCTTTCAAGACCAGGACCTGAGAGTGCAGGAATG
>NW_009953332.1:105772-134099 GCF_000747805.2 Chaetura pelagica
TCATCTGCCTCTCGTCCTAATTTTCCTTTCTGTTGCGAATTTTGATCTGAGAAAGCCATGCTTGCAAGGGTTAACGTCGCCTGACAAGTCCAATGACAGTGAAATGAGTATAGCTTTTTGGCAGTTGCACACCAGACCTCTGTAACTCTTGACACACAGATGCTTTTTGTTACTTAGCTGACTTGCAGTGAGGTTAGACACTGGAGGCGTGTAATGCTTTCTTCCTCTTCGCCAGTAAAAACAAATGCTCTCTGCACACACTAAAAAAGGCCAACCACCAAAGCAGTTTAGGGAGCTCTTTTTGGAAGGAGACAGACCTGTTCTCATCTATGAGATGCTGCCCTTCCCAGGCGGCGCAGACCTCAGGTTGTTGATTTAGGCAGTGCTCTGATTATTTTAATTGGAGAGGCCAATATAATTTGTCACGATCCACAGACAACAGTCAGCAGGGTGGGGCTCAGCCCCTTTGCAGTGCCTAATAATAGCAGTCTCTGGCAACTAGACGAAGATTTGGGACAGCAGAGGTGTGCTTGTATTTTTAAGAAAACAACATTCCTTGAAAGCAAGCCCTCAGCTTAGCAGCAAAGGGCAAAATAAGAGGTGCTTTCCAGTCTTTTAAGGACATGACATTTTCAGCTCTTGTGCTTCAGCCATGTTCCTCTGCCGTGCAGAGTTACAAGAAGCACTGCAGCAGAAGGAGATAACCTGGGCAGGTAATGGCTCAGCAGACCCCATTAAGAGGCTGAAAATTGGCAGACACAAATTAGAACCCAGATTGCCGTGTAATTTATTGCTGGGGGAGGAGGAGCTGAGCAGCCGGGAGGGCTGCTGCAGCCACACAGCTGCAGTGTCTTTCTGGCAGCAGCAGCATCATCAACAGCATCAGCAGCAGGAGCAGCAGGAGCCTGCACAGGGCTGAGGTGGCTGGGAAGGGTCTGGGCAGCGGTGCGAGCATCCCTGGCCTTTCCCAGGGGGAAAAGGGTGGGAGTGCAGAGGCACACACACACACACACACACACACACACACACACACTTGTTAGCCTGCGGAGCAGGTCTGTGCCGTCAGGTCCTTTGGAAAAGCTCCCACTGACATCCATGGGTTTTTGAAGGATGCCTAGTCATCCAACTGTTTCCCGTTTGGAGTGTGCAGCAAGCATTTGGCATCCAAGGTGTCACTGAATTGCAGCATAGGGGACTGGATTATCTCATCTGCTGGCTTTGGTACAAAATTACTATCTTGAACATGTTGGCAAATTCTGGCAGCTCTGTGCACATAGTATAGCATTTGGGACTTAATCCCTTCTCTATTTTTTAATTCCTACCTACATTGACATAAAAAGTAAGGCTCAGTTGTTAATAATGTATTTATTTTTAATAAACATACAAGCACTTGCTGCACTCTAGAGATGCAGGCTGCAGCAGAAGGCTGATTCATTTTCTGACATTTTAAGCTGCATTTTTAAGACCATTCCTTGTGATAGTGATATCTGCTGAATTAGGAATGTACATAAACTTACCCCAATGTCGTGGGGAGCTTAATAAATTGTGCTGGTTAAGGAAGGAGCTTCTAGTCAGCCAGGGGGGAAAAAAGCAACACTCCAGTTTTTAATCAAGTAAATAAAGAACAATAAAAACATAAGTTCTTCGATAAGTCTGTCCCTGCGTCAGTAAGACAGTGAGAAATACCAGTTTCTTGTGCTAAATTTATACCTGTTATTGCTGAAATTTTAAAAAGTGCAAAATTTAGACTGTAATGCATATAGGATATCTGAAACTCATCTGTGAAATAGAGACCTATTCATACATATCATGCTTTTCATTATCAGCATTCTGATCTCCAGAGGAAAAATAATAAAATTTAAGTGGATTACAGGTATATTTTTCCTTATGTGTGGCGTTGTATATGATGCACTGCAAAGTTTTGGATTAAATTGATGTGACACTGAACAGTGCAGACCTCCTTCTCTGTGTATTTCTCAGTAATTCACAGGACTCCATGTCCCACAGAGGAGTTGTTCCAGAATCTATAAGGTTTCCAATATAGAAAACGTTTATATTAACGTTGAGGTTTTTTCCTGGGCTTCTAAAAGAGTATAATAATTCATAATAAAGGAGACAAGTTGTCTTTTAAAGATTATTCTGCTGCAGAGAAGGAGGAGGTGGACAAGTGCTGCTGAACTGGAAAGAGCTGGTAGGTGTTTCCTGCTACAACTCTGCCCCACATTTCAGGGTGCTGGGAAGAATTCCTCTCTTAATTTGGCCCCTGTCCCTGAGGAGAGTGCTGCACCGTCCTTCCTTGCCTGAGAACTTGCAGCCCATTAAAGCAGTTCTGAAAAGCATATATAAGGAAACAGGACTGGAATTTTGGTGGTTCGTGTACCTACAGCTCCAGTTTCTGCTTCATATAAAGTCTGTGACTTTACAGGGCAAACCATCATCCTTGTTTAGATACATAGGAGAATGAAAACAGTCTTTGGTCTCTGTTAACTTCGAAAACACATCTTCCTTGATGAAATAAATACAATTGACATTGTTTTGGAGAACACTGACGATGTGATTGTGGGCAAGTCATAGGTGGCTGGTTGCAAGGTGGTTAAGGTCCAAAAAGATCACGTGGGCCTGGTTATACATTGTCACTGTCTGCATGGCTTGGAGAGTGGTTTAACTAAGCTCCATCCACGTATCTCTGAAGGCAGAAGTGGTACCAGGCTGTGTGCTTTGACAAGCTGCTGTGACACTGGGGCTGGCACTGACTGAAGCCACACCTGCAGGGCTTGTTGCATGGGTCATCCTTTTGGCTGCAGGTAGCACACCGAGATGGCAGAGGTTTCAGTGAGAAGAAGGTAGACATGGATTCTCACTGGTGTTGTGTTGGTGTCTAGGTGAAGCTAATGGCCGCAAAAGGAGCTGGAGAACTGAAGCAAGAAATTTATTATGTAATACCAATCAGCTGTCACTGTGGAAACCTGTAGCAGTGAGCATCCAGCTTGGGTCTGACCTTGTTCCAGTTCCAGACAGCGTTTCATGATCATGCAGCAGATAATGCAGCACAGGCACTGAATCTGTAGCCTGGGCTTCACTGGAAGGGACTGTAAACACACATGAATCACAGAATCACAGAATGTTCAGGGTTGGAAGCAACCTCCGAGTCCAATCCTCCTGCCAGAGCAGAACCAAAACTAGGACAGATCTCTCAAAAAGGCATCTACACAGATCTTGGAAGTTTCCAGAGGAGAGTTTTAAATGGTGCTAGCAGATTACTAGCCTTTTTCACATGCTTTCTTCATAACAAATTAAGGATTCTTAACACCTAGTAGTAACCAATTGCTGGCTAGCAGTTTTGAAGTAAATGTGACAGGATTATAGAGGATAATCCAGTGAACATTACTCAGAAATATCATCTATTGTGGTAAAGGCAAATGGGCTGGTATATAGAGTTGGGAATGCTGCCTGTAAAACACATGAAATCATGCCATGGTCAGACCTGTGCTGGATGTTACTCTCCAGGAAAGACATGGGCCAAATACAGGAGAGCTGGGCATGATCTAAAGTGGAGGAAAATTACTTCTGAAGGAAAACAGAACAAGTCAGATTTGTCTGGCCTAGAGGAGAAAACACTGAGGTTTAGCTGATCTTTGTTTAAGAGTAGTATTTTCACTTGTGCTTAGATGTTGCTTGCTCACCCAGTGATAAATTGGTTATATGTGAAGGGGTTTTCTGCAGCCAGTCAAGTTTTTTTTTGCAGTGCCAAGCACAATCCTGCCCTGAGACTTGGCAGCTGACGTATGGATTCTTGGAGACTCAGGACAACAGTTCAATCCAACCACAGTCAAAGAAGTTTGAAGCTGGGTTGGTTTACTTTGCGTTTTGGATAGGCTAAGTGTGTGCATAGTCACTCACTGGAGTTCAGATAACATGATCATGTCTGAGTATATAAAATTACTCTTTTGTTGGATTTAGACCACCAGGCCATATTCTCTTCTCCCACAATAGGACCCTCCAAGCTAAAAGGAATTTTGCTGCTAGTTTCAGTGGGGAGCAGGAACAGACCCATACTATGCCTGTAAGTGTTCATACTATTTGTGACTCTTTATCATCATAAAAAAAAAGCACTAGATGTGTGGATGTGTGCCAGATCACATGTCTAAATCAGACTTTCTGGGACAACCAGTTATAAGCCTGAGGGTAAATACAGAAAGTGGGATTTGCCATTCCTCTAAGCTTGAGTGGTGCATGTTTTTTTACTTGTCACATGGTCTTATCAGTAGCTCAGAGGCACAGTTAGAAAGTGGCCTAACTTACTGAAAGTTCAAACTCTAATGTAAAATAATAACTAGACTTTAAACTCCACATGTTCTCATTCACCTACAGGAGACAGCTAGTTTCGAGAACCTAAGTCTCTTAAAAGCTGCTACTCTTGACTTCTTGTATGTTATCAGGTGTCCAGATACTTAATAAGCTTTGTGGAATAAACTTCCCATGCTTTACCTGCACTTTGCAAAGAGGTGCTTTTTCAGTTGAATAGTAGGATCTTCCTTCCAACAGAAGGTTTTTCTCTTGCTAGAAATGCTACCAACAGGGAAAACCAAAAACAAACAAAAAAAAAACCAACCCAAACAAACAATAAAAAAAAACACACACAAAAAAGAAAAAACAATCAAATAATAAAAAAAAAACCCAGAAAAAACCCACCCAAACAGCCTTATTTGCTTAACAGGATGAAGTGGGGACAAGAAGAGATATTTTTGGTTCCAGAGTAATAAAAACATAGAATCATAGAACCATCAAGGTTGGTAAAGACCTTTACCTCCCTGAGCAGCCAGTTCCAATGCCTTGCCATTCGATCTGTGAAAAGGTTGCAGTGTTGGTGGACAAGGGTGGAGCAACTGATACCATTTATCTGGAATTGTGCAGAGCTTTCAACATTGTCCTGTGTGACATCCTGGTCTCTAAATTGGAAAGATAATGGAATTGTGGATAAGGAGTTGTCTGGATAGTCACACTCAAGGAGTTGTGGTCAACTTCTCCATGTCCAGAGATGCCTGTGATGAGTTGTGTTCCTCAGGAGTCAGTACATGGACCAGTGCTGTTTAACATCTTTGTTGGGCTTGTGGCATTGAGTGGACCCTCAGCAAGTTTGCTGACAAAATTAAGTTGCATGGTGCAGTCAACACACTGGAGGGAAGGGAGGCCATCCAGAAGGACCTTGACGAGCTCGAGAAGTGGACCCATGCCAACCTCATGAAGTTCAACAAGGCCAAGTGCAAGGTCCTTCACCCAGGTCGGGACAATCCTAAGTACGGTTACAGGCTGGAGGAGAATGGATTGAGAACAGGCATGAGGAAAAGGATTTGGGGGTGTTTGTATGATCAGTATGATCTGGCAGTGTCCACTTGCTTCCCTGAAAGCCCACCATGTCCTAGGCTGCATCAGAATAAGCGTGGGCAGCAGATCAGTGGAGATGATTCTCCCCCTCTGCTCTGCTCTCGTAAGACCTGCCGTGCTGTGTCCAGTTCTGGACCCTCCAGCATAAGAAGGACATGGAGCTCCTAAAGCAAGTCCAGAGAAGGGTCACAAAGATGATCAGAGGGTTGGAGCACCTTTCCTAAGAAGACGGGCTGAGAGAGCTGAGGCTGTTCAGCCTGGAGAAAAGAAGGCTCTGAGGAGGCGTTTTAGCACCTTCCACTACCTGAAGGGGCTACAGGAAGGACGGGGAGAGACTTTTTGCTATGGTGTGTAGTGATAGGATGACGGGTAATGGCTTTAAACTAGAAGAGGGGAGATTCAGGTTGGACATTAGAAGTTCTTCACTGTAAGGGTGGATCAACACTGGAACAGGTTGCCTAGAGAAGCTGTGGGTGCCCTATCCCTGGGAGTGTTCAGGACCAGGTTGGATGGGACTTGGAGCAACCTCGTGTAATGGGAGGCATCCCTGCCATTGCAGGAGGGTTGGAACTAGATGATCCTGAAAGTCCCTTCCAACCCAAACCATTCTGGTATTCTATGATTTTATGATGAAATTTACTTCTTTTTAGACCAATTTTGTACCCTTTAAGCAAAACAAAAAAACTGTTTTGGCTAATTCAGAATTGTCAGGAGTGGTTTTGGTTAGTCCAAGTTTTATTTTTCACTCTGAAGTACATCACTTTCTGAAAAGTGACTGTGTAAATGGCATTCAGCAATTCAAGTTGTAGTGTCTTTCAAAGGTTACTATAGTATACTACATCCATTCCAAAGTGTTGGAAATGTATTCCTTGGCAAAGAGGCACTGAAAGAATAATTACAATAATTTAGGGCATTTCTGCACCATACAGTAAAGTACCTACATCTGTACAAAGGTGCATATCTGGCTTTTGGGTCTGCTAGGTATCCAAAAAAAGTCCTCATTGTGGCAAATCAGATGTGCATTGAAATGGACGCACACCAGACATCAAAGATAATGGAAGCAAGCTGATAACTTGCATGAAGTTCAGCACAGAGCAGATAGGATGAGCACAGCTGCCTCTGCACGGTGCTGTGGTATATGGTGTCCATTAACTCCCCATCCGACTCAAAAATATGTGCCAAAGGGCCTTAGTCAGTAAAGTCAGCATGAAGTCTAAACTTCTGTTTCAGAAAGGAAGCGATGCAGTTGTTTATTATTCTCTTTAGTGTCCTTATTAAGACATTTTTTTCCAAGCAATCATTATCCAAACTTTTTTACTTTTTTTTTTTCCCAGTTGTGCTGATGAGGACTAACTGTCTTCTCACTTCTTTTCCTGCTGCATGTGTAAGAGCAAAATTGTCAGCAGTATCCACTAAATCTCAACATTCATAATGGTAGATTTTGAAAGCCTGCATTTTCCAGAAAATAAGTTGTAGTGTGATGCTTCATATATCCAGAATACCTCTTGTATTGATGTGAAAGACATTGTGAAACTTCAGCATATCTGATTTTCAAAGCCTGCTAGAGATCCAAAGCAAATCTACATTGTGACAAATCAAGTATGTATTGAAACACTTCAGCCTGAAGAGACTTAGAACATTTTAGAGGTGAAAAATAGATTTTTCCTAGGGCAGCTGACTATTTTCACAGGTGGCAAATTGAAGAACAGCATGCACCTGAGGACAGGGGAAAACTGCACCTACTTACCCTTTTAACAGTGATTACATCATTTGTCTTTGTGCTTTTAAAATTCAATCAATCAAAAGTCATTTGTTTTTCTCCCATGAAATACAGATAAAAGGAAGAAGGAGGGAAACCAAATCTATTCAGTAGTAAGCAATACAGGACATACCATTGGACATCACAGCAATGGTCATGAAAAAAACAAAAAACAACCCACCAAAACCCTCATATGATAGATTTAGAGTAGGTTTTGTCACAGAATCATCCTGTAGGATTGTTTGTGCCGTGTAAACTTCTGTCCCTATCCTTACCTACAACATGTGGATTGTGATACTTATTGTTGCACAGGAACAATGTGAAAACCATCCATAACAACTCTGGAAGGGGCTTAGAAGATGTTACATCTGGCACAAGTGCTTCCCAGGGCTTTATTGTTTTGTCTTCAGCAGCTGATAAAAATTGATCCTACAAATGAGGCAAAGGAAGCCCCAATATGCACCTTCTCAATAGTTGCAGGGTAGCTTTCTGAGTTGGCAATGAAGAGGGTGAATCTCTTTTATTGATTACTGGCATTAGAGCAGCACCAGCTGAGGTCTATGCCCTCTTGTGCCAACTCAAGAGCAGACACGTGCCCAGCGTCAGGCTCCAACAGGGCAGAGACCAGGGAAGATCAGAAATGACCACAGAAAAGCTGAAATCATTTGACCAAGGACATTCAGTGAGCTGAACCACATTGGTACCTCTTTCCACTGCGACACTGGTGGGCTACACACTGAACCCACACTTTTCATGTCCACATTAACTGTTCTGGTTAAAGATTCCCACCCTGTGCTGAAACATACTGAGCTGCTTCTGTTACAAGTGCAGAAGGACCTTAAGTTGAGCACAGGTGCCTTGTCCTACGTGCCTTCTTCCCTGCAGGGTGCTCTGACCCTTTGGTGGCCTGAAGTTCCTACCACCTCCAAAAGCCCTTCCAGCAAGACCTTCAGCAGAGTGCCTTCTTTAGAGCTTCACACATGTTGGTTTGCTGGCATCAACAGACCATCATTATTATTAGACCAACATGGGCTTCTATGCTACTGCTTAGCAGTACTGGCTGTATGCTGTGACTACGGTGTGTGCAATCAATTAAGGCATCAATTTATTTTTACTGCCTTCCTGCATGTGAGCAGCATTACCAGTAACACACTTGCAGAGATCCTTCAGACGTGCCTCAGCACCAAAATTTGCATTGGATGTCTGCCTGCTGGCTCCAGGACAGCGATGTCTGAAGCCAGAGCAGCAACCTGGATCCTGCCCTGCTAACCTAGTGGTTCTCCCTTTTGCTTGTGTTCATGGCAACTGTTGTTGATTGCCTGATCTAATTGGGATTAGTTAGTACCTTTGCAATGAGCAACCGAGTTTAGAAGCTGATGGGCCATCCAGACAGAATATCTAGTACAGCATTGCTCCCTGTGACTACCCTTTTTAGTTCTAGGGAAGCAAAACGAGCACGTCCCTGCACAGTCCAGGAACGACCTAGGAAATAAATAGATTGAATTTCCTTCTCTGCAGCTACAGCACCTCTGGTGCTGTGTTAATTCACAGGCACACCCAAAGATTCTGTCGCTGTGCATGTAACAACCCTTAGGAAGAAAAAATCATTTAGGCTGTGAGTAAAGAATGGCTTTAGGAAGGAGAAGCATAAATGGAAATATTTTCAATTGTACAGAATGATTCTGTCCAAGTCATTACAAATCACATAACTGTGGCATGTGTTTTCAAAACCATAGCAAGGGAATGGATAATTTTTGCCTCTGCCTTTTCAAGCTGTGATCTTGGACAGGTGGTGGGAAATTCTGAGTTTTTTAAGGCTGTTAAGATTTAGAGAGGAAAACAAAAAAGGTGGAAGTGTTTGCGCCAGCTTCCTAGCATACCTCTAGAAGGAAGAGAGCCTTTTTCCACCACTGACAGTTACCAGGACTGTCAGCCAGCTCATTGCTCAACGAAGATGCATCATCATGACAAGCATCATATTTTATTAGTATGCATATCTTCTCTGAATGCCAGTTGTTCAGCACAGGACTGCAAGAAAGATCATTATGGCAGACTTTGACTTGGCCAAAGTTGCATAAAATGGATCAGAAATGAAGATTTTATATTTTTTTTCTATTTTTCTTTACATTATAGAGGGTTTCTTCTAAATGGGATAGAAGTATTATTGGCATTCTCACTGATTGCTCCATGTAGGCCAAGATATGCTGTTAACAGCTTAGAAAAGAATTTCTAAACCTTCTCCCTTTTTAATGAATCCATACAGATTTAATTTTTGGTCTCTACTTGACATATCATTATTAAGCACCAGAGCTTAAGCTATTTGTGGGTGTGACTGAACTTAGTTTGTTTCACTATTGAACCAACTTGATCAGATTGGTTTTTGAACTTTCTTCTTTGCCTCCTGACATTAGTGTGACTTTGAACTAAGTGATGTAGTGATGCTCCAGCATGGCAACTGGCCTTAGTGGGGACTAGTAAAGTCATCTCTTGCAAGTATTGCCTGATGGCTCCAGCTTATTGGAGGTTGTTGTATTTGAGTGTCAGTCAGGGCCCAGCTTGATGTGGCATAGAAAACACTGAGTAACAATGTACAGTGGTGAAAAGATACTTTACTGTGGAAAAATCCATTGTTCAGCACCATGCTGTCTTTCTCTTTAAGGGTTTTCTCCTTCCCCTTGATAAGAACCCCAAGGAGTTTGTACCACTGCTGTTTCATCCTCAGTGTGCATGTACTTACACATTTTTACTATCACTCCTTACTGTTTGTCGGGCTTCTTTCTCCACAACCAACCTAGCTTACAGTTTTTTCTGCAGAATGCAAACTCTTGACAATATTTGCAGAAGATGCCAGCATGCAGCATGCGAGAGGAAAGATGCATCCTTGAAAATTCAGACTCTGTTGTGCCATCACCACCCCGCCCTTACCATTTCTATAAGAAATAATTATATTTTCATAACATACCTCAAAATGTAGTTAACATGTCTACAATAAACTCCTTGTGGGTGGATCCCATCTGTTTGCCACACTATAAGAGAGCATTTTGGAAACTCATCCTTACATTCTATCCAGGCTCCTCATTTCTTTGTCCTGTTTGATGTCCGTCTATACAAATGCCAAGAATGAAATTCAGTTCTTTTCCCAAGTCTTTCACTCAGAACCTAACCTTCATGTTTCTCTTCTTAGTGCTTAAAACTGTCCTTCATTTTTCCTTTCAAAGATGGTAAATAAGATATGTTATTTTCATACTTACTGTTTTTCATACTAACTGTTTTTTTTTCCCCTGTAGAGTCTCTTCAGACCACTCAGTTTCTGGAAAATCAACTACAAGATACACTTTAGTTAAGAACCCTCCATAGCAGTTACCAGCTACATCTTTTCTTCTATCATGCTTTAGAGGAAATTATTCCAGAGGGAAATTCTTGGCTAACTCACTTTTATAAATACTGCTTAAATTTGTTCGTGGTTATAGAACCTGAAGAGGGAAGGGAAACTTTGCAGAAACACTGTTTTCTTCACATTTAGATTGCAAGCCAATGCAAATGAATTGTGGAAAGGCTATGGACATCTGAAAAAGAAAACCATGCAGGTCTGAGCAAGGGTTAAGCTTTAATTTGCTTTCAGTCACTTCCTTAGCAACTTTATTCCTTTAAACTTACCATCCTTGTTTCCTGATGACAATGTGTTACTGACATCAGCTCAAGTTGATGGCAAAGATATTACCAATTTAGAAAATAAACTGTCATCTAGTGGAAATGATCTGCCTTTGACAGTTTGATACACAGCGAAGTGCCCATCTGGAGCTCTGTAGTCACAACATTATCAGTCCTTGGGGGAGCAAAAGGGATCACAAAGAGCCTTCAGTGCAGTAGAAGAGGGATGTTCATCCCCTCCCGTTTCCACAGAAGGGTGTGATTCTGTGTTGGCTCCATAATGAAGTGGAGACTCGTAAAATACAGATAATAATAAAAAACCCAAAGATTTTACATACTTTTTAAAATTCTTTTCCACAGCTGGATTATACTTTTACCTTTCCCCTGCATTTTTAAGGACTCTTAACTTTTTTTATATGAAAGCTGAGATTCCCATGTAGTTGGCATAACTCTATACCTAAGGTTTTCAGAAGAATTAAGAGATGTTGTGAAACTTGCTATAAAATCACAAGAGCTAGCAAAACAGAGGTAGCTAGAATGTTGTTTGATATGTCTCCTGTGTGTAGCCCACAGTGACATTCAAGACTTTTGCTAGCAGATCTGCTTCTAGCAAGGAGAGGTTTAGTTTAGTATCAGAAACTTGCGTTTCGAGATCTAAACTGAGAACAGATGCAAAGTTAAGACAGAGAGCCTGCAGCTACAATTGACAAAAGATTTCCTTCATGGAAATTGTGAAAGTAAGTCTAATTTTAAAAATTAACAGTACACTGTTAAGCTAATATGCTTGCACTCTGTTCCCTGCTCCCATTTACCATCTCCTAGTAAGCTGAATGCACTCTTCTCTCTCCAAGTATTGATTTAGCATAGCAAAGTATGACCTTGCTTGCACTCTGACTTGGAAAACAGCTGTTGTGCACCACATTGCATACAGCACTCTTTACAGGGTTCTGCAGGGACATACCAAAAATAAGAAAAAGCAGAGGAAATAATGGTTTCCTACAAAAATCAGATTGCTTTGTGTAGGAACAGAGCTAACCCAGAAATAATGAGCATCTTTCTGGTGTGGTGCAGGGAGAATTTGCTCTTTCCTAATGGAGCACAGGTGATTCTTCCCTGTGAGATTCCACCCCAGGTCCTCTGTCAACAAAGTCGTTTGAATGTTGAGAAAACAGTCACAAGAAGGGTTTCTAACTTTGCCACCAGGACAATACCAGGTGACACCTGAGTGTTCAGGAAGGGAGATGGAGGTGGTGGGAATGAATGTCTCAAGTCCCATAGAAGGCACCTCTCCTTTCTGAAATCAGAATAAATTTCAGTCTAGATTCTCTTTGGGCTTTGCAAGGCCTGTTTAATTTCATTTAATAGGGCTCTGGGAAAGGGCAACACACTCTTCACAAGAAATTCTGGGTAACAGGGTAACTACTATTTTCTTCACACAGTAACCTGGATTTCTGAGTGTCTTCTGGGTATCACTAATACAGAATGGTGAAATGGAAGACAGAGAGAACTTTCAACCATGTGGGGTTTCAAAGCAGTCCCATAGAATGTGGTGCCATCCATGCACTGTAGGATTTGACAGGCACTGCATTGGCAAGGCAGAGGGATGGGCAGAAATTGTGGTAATTTGATTTAACCAAAATAAACAGGGGTGAGATGATACAGCAGGATTCCTCAGATCTGAATTTTATCTGAACAATCAACATCAAAGAGCCTAAGACTCCTTTGTTTGACAACCTATCACTCAAGCAAGAGAGGTATTACCTATCACTTCAAATTAGTATTTCCATCCTCAGTGTTCCCCTTCCTCACCAGAATCGGGCAGCACAAGGTCTGTAGCATCAAGGTAGTAAATGCAGAGTGTTGTAATGTGAGTTTCACCATTGGGCAGAGAAACTCACCTTCTTGTGTATGCATTTACATCCAGACCCACAAAGGACTGTTAGCGCTTTGTTTCTGCTGAAAATGGTGGGCACCTAGCACTTAAATCTTAATGGGGAGTGGAAAGTCTTGTAAAATCTGGATAGTTCTTACGTACTGTCACATGTATTTGAGGTGACTGCTCACCTAACGTTGGAATACTCAAGGCACAGCCTAAAACAGCCTTTAGCAGCCCTTCTGTTCTTCAGGCTAGCTACCTATGCAGAGCCAGGGTGGGCTGCCCCTTCAGTAAAAGCCTTCCCTGTGCCAGAGTGAGAACTTGGCTGATGCAGACTGATTCTTGGCTGAGGCCTCGTGCCATCAGCAACCTTTTCTAGCCACCCCTTAGCAAATACTAGTATTTCTTGTTATCACCAGCATAACTTCTCTGCAAATGCCAGAGTTTTACCAGTTTCTAAGTGCTGGACACAGGTGTTGCAGAATTTGAAGAGCTGTCACAAGGGCAGGCAGTGAGGGAACACTGTCCCCAGGTTCATGCTGGGATCTGTTCTCCAGAAGGTACTTCAACCACATCTGCAGCTCTGGTACATGTTAGAGACTGAGGCACAGCAGAGCACAAAAAGATGCAGCATGCAACATAACAGCAGATTTGTCTGTTTGTGGTTGTTTCTTTTTGTGTTGATCCAGATAAGTCACTGCCATTCACAGCTGGCTGGCAGGGTTTTAGAAGGCTCCACAAGAAAATCTTTATTATGAATGCACGAGCAGCCAAGTGATCAGTCAGAAAGCAGAGAAGGGAGATGTTTCTGTGAAGATGAATGTATAGTAGGCAAGGTTTTCTGATTGGGTGGGGGGGGAAAAAGCCCTATTTGTCCTTTCTAAGAATCCCCAGAAAAGTGAATAAATTATTCTTTGCAGCTCCTTCTATTATTCTGTGCAGCTGCAGGAAAGAGCTGTATAATTTATGTGTTTTTTTGAACTAAAATGTGTGGTCTGGTGACTAGACATGGTAAGAGGGCAAGCATTCCTCTCACACCACAGGATTTCAAAGATTCTGACATCTCCTTTCAAAAAAAAAAAAAAAAAGAAAGACTTTATCCAAAAAGTAAAAGCTCGTATCTGCTTTTAATCAGATTAAATTATTTTCTATTAAAAAAAACACCAAAACTTATCGCTGATTAATTCATGATTAGCCATTGTGATGATATGTCATGTCTCATGGAATAGCTTAGAAGTAAAAATGTTAATTTGTAATTCCTACAGTGGACCCCACTTTAGTCTTACTGTGTGGTTATCAATAGCTCTTTATTGTCAGTCCACCTTATAAGATGGCTAGGTAGCTAATTTCTCTGCTGTGCAAATACTGGGTGATGAAACACAGAGCTGGGGTTGTGGGCTGCATGTCACCTACAGGCCAGTTTGCTCTGCAGGTCTGCTCTAGCAGATCCCCCCTAAGGGGACACAGGCTCTGAAACAGTCTGTGAAAGTAGCATCATATCATCCCAGTGAGGTCCACTGGGTCTGGTGAAGAAGTGGCCACCCATCCGTGATGGTTCAGTGTCCCATGTTTTGCATGTTGTTGACATTGTGGGTTGGAAATTGTCCCCTTCTAATCAAATTTTGCTTTCCTGTTAGGCAGGAACCGTCAGCTGTTAAGAAAGCATGCAAGGCAGGCTAGAGAATCCAACCTCCCATGAGTCACAGCCCACAGTCAAGATAAAATTTGCTTAATTGTTTATTTTTATTAGGATTAGACTGGAACAGTGATAGAGGAAAAATCAATTGTTTTAAGTCGTGGTGTCAGACTGTGATTACCAGGTTATTTCAGAAGGCTTCTGCAAGGAACCAGGAGCAGGCACCTGTTAGCTCACCTGCTGTTACTTTCTCATCATCACATAAGCTGGTTGAATACACTGTCCAAACACTTAAAAGGGACAGTGAAGGGGGGAAAATAGCAAGCTTATGCAATCCTCCCATTGTGCACTGGAAAGCCATGGGCAGTAGCACATGTGTGTGCTGTAAGGGGCACTCCAGTATTTCTTGAACACTGATTTTAGGTCAGTAGGCTCAAACTGCAGTTGAGAAGCATTAAATTTTTAACAATGTAATGATAAAAAAAGATAACAACAAAAATGAAACATAAATACAAATAAGAACTCAAAGCAGCTTTTTAAGATCTTTGTAGCTGAACCAAAATGGAGAAAAATCTTGTGCAGTCATGGTGGGGCCAGCAGTGTGCTTGGCTGAGCACAAAGAGACATTGGAGTAGGATTGGACTAGGATCAGCATTTTCAAGAATACCTCGTGTATTAGCCCTGTTACACAAATGCAACTAAAGATGTGGGAGCTGAGGCATAGAGTGAGGTGCTTTGGACCCCTCTGCAGCCCTGAGGAGGTGGCAACACCCAGGTGCTGGACAATGTTTTGGTAGAGTCTCCAGAGCAGGTGGAGCATAAAACCTATTTGCTCCATTAAAACCAATGTGGATGAGTTGGCACTGGAGCAGGTGCCCCAGTGCATAGACATTGCTGCAGAGTAATACAGCTTCTGGCAAGAAACAAGCAGCTGGAAAGTGGTGATCTCCTGCAACAATGAAGTCCTTTGGACAGTGATGTGTGCCTGTGCCTTCATTTACACTAAGATATAGGTCTTAAATGTCCATTGCCTTGGAAAGTCAGAACTGAGGTCCTTCAGGCACGAAAGTCTTGTGCAAGACATATCTGGAATGTTCTGCATTTATCACATTAATCTTTATGGAAATTTCTGACAAATTCTACTTTTAAAAATGAGATTTTTTAAATAGATTAAAAAAAAAAAAGACAACATTGTTCCAGACATGACATACTTGGTATGTTTAAAGGGAAGAAGTATTTTCTTTCATTGCTCTGGGGATGCTATCAGTGTATCTCTGTGTAATATGGAGTTCAAATGATTGCTAGAAGATAATGTGCATGCATCACCCACTTCATGGGTACCTTTGCCCAACATAAAGTGAAGAGTCCCCAGACAAATAAATTTAGCAAGAGAAAAGGATTTAGACAGATTGACTGGGAACATCTGGAAAACAGAAGATAAAGTTCCACAGAATGTCTTTTGATTGATTGCTGGAAATTATTTGCAAAGCTTAACCAGCAAAGGAAACTTGATATAGAAGATTAAAAAATACCCTGCCTTCAAAGTAGTTTCACTGGTTTGTTGCCATTTTTAAGACCTGGGGCTTGGACTGAGTGGCAGAAACTGTTTTTCAGTTACCATTAGTTATAGGGAAGTGTGTTTCATGCACAGGTAGGTGTAAGATAGCTCCTTTGCATAATAACCTTGCAATAGAAGTTGGTTTTGTCACACTAGAGGGTAGTTCAAGATCTTCTGATGTCTGTCCTTAATGCCACTCTCTATAGTGTACATACATTCCCCTCATGCTTCAGCTGTGTCAATTAAATTCCCAGAAAAAACAGGTTGAAGAGTCTCATTATATGTTTTCAGTTGCAAACCAAATAAAAATGAATGGGTTTGATTATTTCAGAATCAATTAATTTAGCTTAAAAGGTCTATTTTTAGAGACATATCCAGGCCTGTGGTGGAAATCAGAAGGTCTGCCTGCGAAGCTTTGCTATCACATTGTTCTGCACATACAGCAATAGTTGTGTGAAAGGCAGAGAGGAAAATGCCTTTGAATTAATCTTTTAAGTGTGCAACTTAGTAGCTCATGTGTAACTTTTTCCTCTTGGAAGATAAACCAGGTATTTCCCTAATGAGCTTAGTGGGGTTCAGAGATGGCTATTCTGCCTTTGGAAATGATCAGAAAGCAATTGTTTGTCTTTGGAGTCAAACACTATCTTCTTCCCTTGGTACTACAAAGCTCTCAGTTAGGTCCTGGGTTTGTGCTGTGTCTCCAGCACATGCCCATGACATTGATCTCAGAGTCTAATCTGTCTCCTGGCCCTCCCAGCAGAGATGGCAATGGCTTGGCTGCCTTTAGCAGACCCCTGGTTGACCTTAAGTTGGGGGATGAATGTTCCTTGGAATAAACAGTTTGCAAAAGGAGGCTGTTAATAGCGAAACCTCAAAGGCAGTTGCACAACTTCAGAAGGAGGAAGCTGATGCTTTTGACTTTTCCCAGCTTTGAGTCTTCTGGGAGGAATGCAACAAAGGAGCTGTTGACATCTGCGCTTGGAGTGGCTCATGATGGACTCCTGATGGAAAAAAAATACATTATTTGGTTTCATAACTGCACTGTCTGAAACATTTTATAGCTGGCAGAATTTGTATTATGTGAGTCCAGTTAGAGAGATCACCTCAAGAATAGTGCTAAAATCTAGATAGCTCAAGGAAGGAGACTCCTAATGCAAAAGTTTAAAATTCTATGCTGCTTCCATTGCAGGAGTGATGATTTTTGTGTCTCAGGAGTTGATTCTGTTTGAGAAATAAAACTGTTATTCACCTGCCAACTCAGACAAAAAAAAGAAAACAAAAAACAACAAAAACATGCACAGGGAGCTTTCTTTCAGGATTGATGCAACTGCAATTTTTGGACCATGGCCCCATTTCGAGCAGCAGCTCGAAAGAGACACCTATCTCAGGGAGGCCAGAAGGAGTCACACAAATGTGCAAGAGCGTCCTTAAGTGGGGCAGACAAACAGCAGGGTACTTGTTAAAAGCTTTTGAACATATAATCACCACATCTTACCCCAGCAAATTCTGATTATAATTATAGGAAAAAGGAAATGACAAACAGAGGCGTCTGCACAAACTTGCGGGCCAAGAAAAGAGTGAGAGGAGCAAGGATGAAATTGGTGTGCAGCTTTTGGGAGGCTCATGCAAAGGAAAGGGAGGTAGGCAGAGATGAAAAAAGTAGAGAGCCAGGCTTTGCCATCTTGAGCTTAAGAAAATGACATGAAGACTGGGCTCAAGCCCAGCAAAGTCAAGGGGAAGCTTGCCATTAGCTCCAGCTTGCTTTGCAGCAGGCTTTAATATCCTCATCTTTGCTTCCAAATCCCCGCCTGAAATGCTTCTGGCCAGTCCTCAGATTCAAGTTTTGGGGTGTTCCTCCAAGCCTTTTGCCTCTGCATCCCTTGAAAGCAAGGCAGAGTTCTGCCTGCTGTCTTCTGCCTAACAGCCTGTCTAGGATACACAAGACTGCGGGGAGCTAATGGGTTATTTATTATCATTTTTATGGCCATTGGAGAAAAGAGCGTTTCAGTCCATCCAGCCTGTTGTACCATCCTGATGGTAATGAAAGCATTACTGCATTTCCTCAGTGTGCTACCTTCTAGGGGAATATAGTGCAGCTGTAAACCAGCTGTGCTTCATTTGCACTCAGAAACAGAGCCCTTTTGTCTGTTTCAAGTGTTATTTGCCATCTTTTCTTTCACCCTTCCTTCCTTCTCCTTCTCCCTCTATTTTTGGCTCTTTACAGGAAAAGTAGTTGATGAAAGACAGACTCACACTTTGAAATGTGCCATTCACTGGGACTTAACATCCATCCTGAAAGTATTAAATGTAAGGCAGCTTTTCCTATTTGTCATATGTAGAGAAATGAAGAATGGCTTCTGTCGAGTGGGCACAAAAGGGTGGCTCGTTGCTGCTCTGGCTGCAGTTTCATTAGAAAGAATGGATTTCTCCCAGAGCTTTCAGCACTCGGTGGAAGCCCTGATCTGTTGACAAACTGAAGTGAGCTTGCTAGTCAGCCACGCCTGCTCCACCTACAACCAGTTCCACCAGTCACCTAGAGATGCTGTTTTGATCATTGAGAAGAGATGCCCCAGTTCTAGCACCTGCAGGGTTTCTGCAGGGTTTCTCCAGTGTTGCAGAGGAAAAAAAAATTAAAAAGCCACATTTCCCATTTTATCCCTAAATCAAAGACAAAGCTGAGTCGGGCAACAAGCACCTTTTCTAAGGCAAGATACCAAAATGGAAGTATAAATCCTGTTCCTTCAAATGCTAGTGAGAAGGTTTGCTGTGAGCATCTGCATCAAGACAGTTGCTCTCTCAGTCAACTCCAGCATAATTCTCTCCACATTCCAATGTCATCTTTGTTTACAAAAAAAACCCACTGTGTTTGATGCAAGTACTAATAGAGCAGGAGCAGGTGGACCATTTCTAATGCATGGATCAAAAGAAGGCAGTGACATACTACTTATACTTACTCCTTGCTCCCCTAACCCAATGCATAGGGAGCTGCATCCATCCAACAGACAGAAGAATGAATCCATGCCTTAAATTATGTTCCAAGTACAGCATTATGGCCACAAATCCTAAGAGATCTGGTGAAACCCAAATTCCTGGGGTTCAGCTACGGTAGACAATGAAGTGACAAATTTTGTGGTGGTTTGTGTCTCTTTTCCTCTGACCTGTGTAATTTTGGCAGAAATGGAAGTAGTGTTGCAGGCTGCCAAGGGACTGCTTCTTTTGAGAGGTTTTTTAAGAGTAAAAATTTCTTCCTTGGCTGAACAATTGCTGGGTAGGCAGTGATATTTTGGATACTAGTGCCATCCAGTGGTCCATAAAGAATGCCATGGAGTACTTCCATGTCCCCAGGGAACACTGATGGCATCTTCAGCCAAAGTATGGCCATGCTGAAAACATGGTCAAAAAAGTGAAAGTCTTGATTTTCTGAGAGGTCCCTTTTTAATAATTATCTGAAGCACTATGAGCACAGGCCTGTGTTCAAAAAGGGGTACAGTCCTTGGGTGTGTTTTGTTCCAGTTGGGTTCTCTCAGAACAAAGGTGGTAGCTGGAAATCAGCACAGCAGACTTATGGTTGAGTCAGCATGCCTGGAGGTATTTAAAAGACAGACATGATGCTGAGGAACATGGTTTAGTGGTGGACTTGGCAGTTCTGGGTTAAGGGTTGGACTTGATGATAATGGTCTTTTCCAACCAAAGAAGACCCTGTGCTGCAGACTGTCAGTAATTTTTCTCGGTGTTTAAAGCAGATTATCAGGGAGGAATTCTGCTCATATGGAAAAGGAGAAAAAAAATAATCTGATGATACTGCAGCATGTTATTGGTGGACAGTAACTCTTCTGGCAGCTTCCACATGCATCCACACCTAAGAAGAAAAGGAAGAAAAGTTTATAAGGCCACCTTCCAGTGAAGTACAGACCTGAGGCATGAAGCCTGGCAATGGGATTGAAGTCTGGATGAACACAGCCCCAGAGGCTAGCCCAATTCCTTGATTGTCTCACACAGAGTAAATTGTTGGTAACAAACAGAAAACATGCACTGCAGAGACCCTTACCCTGCACTGTCTTGGACATGATGATTCTCATGACATTAATACAAATAGATCGATTTGATATTTGTGTCTTGCTGAGAAGATGTTATCTTTATCAAAACATATTTTGAGTTCTCAGAAGCGTGCCAAAAATAGTAGAAGTGCTAAACCAACTGCAGGAAGCAGACTCTATAGATCATCATTTTATACTCCAATGTAGTGAGCTACACTGGCTTGTAAAGAAAGATGATTTGAGGAGGGTCTTAGAAGAATTTATGCTTGTTGCTTTTATCCATGTATTGTATTTGCTAAGGATGAAACACAATCTTAGCTGCAAGGAACAGCGTCATGTTTTGCAGCTCCAAAAGCAGACCAGGAAAGAAATCATGACTCCAGGAATCTCCTCTAAGTTTCCTATTTTAGGAGCTAAAATGCTCCCACTGATTTCTCTTTAGAGCTCAAATTCTCTGCACCCTTGATACCTCAGGGTGTTTCTCTCCAGCCATGTTAAAAAAAAATCAGCATGGTTCCCAGCAGCTTTCCTCACCTTGTGCAACTTTCCAAGGTATTAATAGCTTGTGCAAAAAAAGTGTAAGACCCCTCAAGTGCTTTCCCTTACGTTTAGTGTCACAATAGCCTGGCAAAGTATCATCTAGAGCTAAATGACCAGTTGTGCTATGGGGTACACACCTGCTCCAGGGTGGTGATATGGACTCCGGTTGTTGCTATCAGCCACTGTGCCACACTAACCTCCTCTAATTCTTGCCTTGATGACTGAGTAATAACAAAGTGTTGTGTTGCATTGCTCTGGATTCTCCCTTGGCTTTCTGCCATTGAAGTAGAAAGTCCTGAAGAAAAGGGAAAGACTATGGAGAGAAAACTGTATAATCTGTGGATGGCAACAAAGATCTGTTGTGTTCCAGCTGCCCATAAGTCTTCTGCATAGTTGCTAATGTCAAATGATTGACTATTTGCTTTGCAGAGTTATTCTAAATAATTACCTCTATTTTACCAGCAAGAACCATGAGAAAGATGTTTAACATGTTCTGTAGAAAGAGGTGGCATTAAGAAGCATGTGTGGTTGTGTAGGATTGCTTTGGATCCATTCTTCTTTTCAGTACTGTTGTGGAGTTGATGCTTACCACAGTACAGCACAGAGCAGATCTTGGACTTGAGGGTAACTGGTGGCAGAGCACTATTTGGTTGAAAATCTTCCTTCTATGATGTGTACTTTCTATTCTGTCATTTCTACTTTTTTTTTTTTTCCCTTCTTTTCACAAAAGTTCTCTGTCAATGGTGGATTTGAGTGGTTTTGTTCACCACAAGGGTTAGCAGGAAGAGGTTTATTTAAGTCACTGTTTGTTTTATTTTCCCCAGAGCCAGATACTGTCTAGAGATATCTCCAGAAGCTCCTAGATATTGTGATACTTAAAGCTTTTCTACCACCTGACAAAAGTAAACTCAAAACTCTTCCTCTTTCCAGGCTTGGTTTTCAGGTTTATGCACTAGCATTAAATTGCAAATTGTGTTCTACCCTACATAAGAGGAGACTGTGATGATTTAGGCTTTGTTTTCACTCACAAAAGCTAGATGAAAAAAAGTTGGGTTTGAGTTTTTGGACGGTGTCAAGGGGTCAGGTCTTTTTCTTCCCATCAAGCCCATACTGAGAAAGTATGGACACCTGGAGTTTAAGTGCTTTTTCCCCTAGTGGAATGCAGCAATTTTGCCACTGTAGCTGTAAATATTATGGAAGAGCTTTTGATGTTAATGGTTTTTACCAGCACACCATATCCTCCATCCATGCTCCTGAGATTCCATCTTGTAAGCTGTTGTAGGCTGCCTGCTGGTAAAAAGGGGATGCGGGTGTCCCTCCCCCCATCCCTTCCTGGACAGGGATTTTTGTCCATTAGATTTTCAGGGGACTGTGGAAAGCACAGATAAAGTACCGTGAAATGATCAATAACATCTCTGCTTCAGGCTGCATCACTTGCCTTACAGAGCAACCTGCTCAGCAGTGAGCTCATCGTGAACTGTCTTCATGCTAGAGCACTTCTGTGAATTGGTCCTTGCTTGAGTGGAGGGATATCTAGGAAATTCCCAGCATTTCAGGGACAGAAGCTTGCAAGTCAGTAGCATCACTACTAACAGCCTTGCCGTGATCTGATTTTAGTGTGAGTGCTCTGTCAAGCAAAACTCAACTTGCTTTAAGAGTTTTGTGCTCTGCTGTCTCTGTGCTATGTAACTAGTCTTACAGCTTGTCAGTTTTCACATTTTAGGTGCCATGACTGTAGTCTACAGACATGGAAAATTTCTTTCTGGGGGCTGTACAGAAGGGTGATTTGCAAACAAGCTGCCCCTTCTTAAGAGTGGATCACAGATTATTTCAGTGGCACAGGAGGTAGATGCTTGCCAGATCAGTGATATAGTCTGTAGAGTTTATTCTGGTGCACTGGAAAAGCATGCACTGCAGATGTGCAAACAGTGACCTCATTCTGTTCATATGAAAGACAATGGGTGAAGAATTTGAAAATCCCAGTGATACTATACTTGAAGTACTGCTCTTTTCTTTTAACATTTATGCTATTACTTAGAGCTTGGTAGGATATCAAACTAGTGTCCTTCAACAGAAAAAGGCTTGAATCATACAAGAAAGCTGTAAATCCTGAGCAGGTCTTTGTGAAAAATCAGTTCTTCCTGCTTTTATGAGCCACCACTTCTGGAATCTTTTCCCTTGACACTTAGAAAATATCCTGATTTCATCTGGGTCCATCTATAGCACTGCTGAATACAGTTAGGGTTTAATACAAACACTATGTGCTCTTCCTTGAGTTTACACTGTGCTTTTTTTCACAAGCTGAAATGTAACAGGAAGAAAAACCCAGGTACGTTCTGGTTGTTTCTTCCTGGAGGAACACTATGCTGCATCTCTGCAAGATACTTGTCCAAGTATCAGAGTCACAAAAATACACAAAATGCCAGGTTTTGATCCATCTGGGCTCAGGATTTGGTAATCCATTTAGTTTGTGCAGAACTCTTGCGTGCAGTGAAGCCTGCCCATAACATTACAACCCCAGGCAAGAACTAGTACCTCTTTGTGTTAGATTTTGTGTAAATGCAGAACAGAGAGACTGTATCTGCCACAAGGGGATTGCAGACTAAATAAAGTTTCCTGTATCTGACACCAGAACAGTTGGATGCCCAGTCAGGATAGCATGGGTAGTGCTGTCTCTGCCACAGATTTAGAGATCCAAAGAGGCCACCAAAGGAACAGCAGTGAATGGCAAGACTGGTACTTTCATATTTGCAAATGACCTTACAAAAAGTTAATATTTTAACACCATACGCCCTGTCTGGAGCCCAAGATTGGTTTGCCAAACTGTCCACGAGTAAAAAAAAATCAAAATGTCTTTCTAACTTGACCTTACTGAGGCCTCTCAGTCTTCTCCTCGTTTGAACTGTTTTGTCCCATCCCTCCACCCTGTGTGGGAACTTGCAGCCAAGTGTGGTGCTAACCTGAGCTGTGGGAACTGGCTTTGGTACAGAGCTCAGCAGCTCTGGGCCACTAACATTTAGACCTCTGTGAAAAACTTCCTTTGGATTCCTTCATTGTGAGTCATAACTGAATTTACGTATCACGAAGAAGGGGGATTTTCCATTTTTCTTCTGTACCTGGAAATAAATTCCCAGCACTCATCCAAGGTTTTCCTGTCATCCCTAGAAAGGCGTTGGGAATGTCTTTTCATAGTGGACCAAGGGTGTTGGTTTTATGTTCCCTCCTGCAGGTCCCTGAAATGACAAGCAGGTCTATTGTGTGCAGCATCAGGCCCAAGCCTGTCACTGTGCCCCTTTTGGGCTCTGCAGTCATTCAGATATTCAGATACCAGCACAGCCATCAAACTGCAGTTAGCTTTGTGTGGATGATTTAAGTAGTTCAGTGGAGAGCCAGTGGTTTTACTGAAAACATGAAAAGGTGAAAAACACTGGGTGTTCCTCAGCAAGGCTGGTTTTACCTTAGTTTGAAGCAAATGAAAATATGAGGTTTGATTGTTGCGTAACTCTGGCAAATGTCCCCCAGTAGGCAGGTGAGGAGATGTTGTCTCTCTATCTCTCTCACTTTCCTTTTTCCTCTGGTTAAAAAAATAAGGAACAATATGAGCACTCCACCAAGGTAACAGCATGTCTCTGAGGAGGTTTGTCTGTAAAGTGCCCAGAAATTACATATCTCTGTTCCCTAATCTGGCAGAGCCAGCTCTGCTAAGGGAAAGGCAGCATTGCTCCAGAAGCTGTGGAGCAGCACCAAGGGTAGATCCCATTATATGTAGTTTATAAAGCAAGACCTTTTTGCTCCCCAAATGTATCACCATACTGTTAAATACACAACGGTGGTTGATGCAGTTTAGCACAAGTGTGGAGTAAATGCCATGTTGAATTCAGTGACAGAGTGACCTTACCCTAGGGTATGAGTGGCCTGTGTTTGAATTTATGTGGTGCTTTCCATCTCTCTTGGCCAACATCCTTCAAACACCTTTTGCCTGTTGAGCATGTTTCTTTCCATTTAAAAGGCCAGAGATCTCCCTTCTGGATGTCTGTTGGTCTAAAGAGAGGCAGCAGGGAGAGGCAGTGGGGTGGGCTCCTCAAAGCTGCTGCTCTGCTGGGCTACAGCTTCCGTGGTGCAGCTTGCTCAGGAGATCAGACCTTCACTTCTACAGGCTCCTGCAGAGGGTTGAAAAGTACAAACTATATAAATTAGTGCAGCCTGCCCACAAGCTGTATTTTGCATCTTGAACCAAGAGCTTAGTAAACAGAAATACACATTTAATGCAGACCTGAATGAAAACAGGTCCTTCACCAGGAACTCTTGCAGGCATGTGCAGGGCAACAGGTTGAAGACAGCAGTAAATGATGATTATTGACTGACTTTCTGTTGCCTAAATCCCTGAAAGTGACTAAGCTACCTATCTTCAAAAGATAACAGCTGAAGGAAGAGTAACAAACCTCCTGGGGCAGCCACAGAGAAGGATCTAACCTCTTTTGAGGAAGCTCAGATGTGCATAATAGTATGTCCTGTATGTCAGGGTAGTGGAATAATAGGAGGATGAAAGAATTTGTCTTGTGGGAGGGAACGCATCTGCAGTTGCATTCTCTCCCTCCTTCAGCTTCTGGGAGGAATTGCTGCAGAGATGCACTTACAAGCTAACAGAAGAGCAGATGTGACAGAAATGCCCATGGAAGGAAGAGAGAAACCGTTTCAAAATCTGAGGTTACAGAATGATAAGACCTCCTTAGTGCAGGGGTCCCCAGAAGGCCTAGGCGATGACAGAAGTTGCACAGGATCAGTTAAACAGCACCCATGAGGCATGTTTTTTTGGGTTTGGGAGAAGAGTTTGTGTTGCTCTGACTGAAGGAGATGGGCAGTAAGAGGCCGTAATCAACTCACATCCCTGGTGCTTCTTCTAGTATCTGCGTGTTTGGGCTTTCTTGTGCACCATTTACTGTTTAATGAGCCATTCAGATTATTCACAGTTTTATAAACCTGCCAGGTGTGCCAGCTAAGCGTGAAATTCACCCAAACTCTGCAGCCGTTGTTGCTTCAACCACCACCCCCTGCACCTGTGCAGACAAACCTGCACAAACCATGCAGCAGTCGTGGGTTGCTGAGATGATCTCGAAGCTGTGAATTCCTGGGTCTCACAGCAGGGATGCAGATCACAGAGAAATGCAGGCAGTTTTCTGAAGAGGGTTGAAGCCTTCAACAGCACGGCAGAAATTTGCTCATTTGTAAATGGATCTGTGTTCTGGAGCCAAGCATCAAAGCTAACCCATCCCTGGAGAGCCAAGCAGGCACGTGCCGCAGGCTTTGTGTGCTTACCCGTTCCCCCTGACTTAAGGCCACACGCTGGTGGGAAACTGCCATGGGGTCTGTTCATGTTGCAGGGAGCAGGGTGGTCTCTGCCTTTGATGGATCAGAAGGAAGGCTAGCAGATGAATTTGTTATGCAATCCATAGCATAATGTCCCAGCTGTTCCTGTTCACGAAGAAAGTATTGGGATGCCTGACCTAAAGGAATGACATAGCAGCTATATCTCCTGCATACTGCTAAGGTTCAGGGTTGAGGCATGTGATCTACACCTGTCAGATTAAATAAGCTTTCCAGAAGTAAGCTGGTTGCAGAAGAAGCCAGCTCTTTTATGTGCTGCGTAGGCAAGATGCCAAGGTCAAGGCTGGGTAGGATTTTTAACATACCTAGATTACACACTGCCTTTTTGCCAAGCACATAGATGTATCCACCCTCTCAGTCATGATTGTGTTCATCATTTATGGTCTCTGGTCTCTCTGTGCTCTCATATTGGAGTAATGTGACTCCCCCAATGCAATGGGGAGAAGGCAAAGATAGCATGTTCAGCAGACCCATCAGGCTCCAGGACTCAGCAGGGAGCTGCCCCTAACTGAAGAGGGGCACTGGTGCCCTCTTAGACCTGTGAGGGTCTTCATGGGGTATGAATGTATAGGATCTTCAAGGCTGGTCAAAGACCAGGAGGAACTCAGTCCCTTACAGCCTCTTCAGAAATAAAGGGAGACCTAGCCAGAACAGTGATTTGTGAACTGGTGCATCGTCTTTTAACATTACTGCTTTGAAAGAATGTTGGAAGGTGGCAAGTCTCAGGCTCTTGATTACACTCCTCTGTGTTTGCAGGGAAGTCTCTTCCGTGCTTTCTTTTCAATATAAAACAAGGCAGTCTTTCTCTTCCTGGATGTAGAGGTTAGGACTCAAACACCCCAGTGACTGCAGCTTGTATCAGCAGACCCCTGCACATCAGATGCTGTGAGTGTCCTTAGTTCACAGCCAGCATTAGACAAAAGCTTTGAAAAAGCGTTTTGAGCTAGCAACAGATGACGAGAAGTGCTTTCCAGCAGTGGAGCAGCCCTGTCCAGTCAGTCAGCTGCTGAGCAGAGCCCTGTGACCCCAGGAGATCCAAGGTGATGCCACGCAGTTCAGTGTCGAAGGCCTCGGTGTCAGCAAGCACAGTGCCACCCTCACAAGCTCAGTAACAGCACTTCTGTGTGAGACACTGAGACTCTGAAATAATTGGCTAATCCGGCCAGGTTGTCAGGATTGAAACACAAAGCCCAGCTCTGTGTGTTAATTCTTTCATTTGGGTCTTTTCTACCATGATGTTGAAAATAACAAGCAAGAAGCTGGATGTGATTCAAGTGCCAGAATTAACGCTGGTGTCATCCCTATGGGTCCTGCCCATTGCTCAGCCAGACCAGCTGATTCCCTTTGCACTGCAGAAAATCTAGTTTCTTCTTCCTGCTTAAGATGCTGCGTCCTGGAAAAGTTTTAAGTTTCTTGAAGTGGAGATGTCTCTCATCTATGCAATTAGATGGGATTAGAGAGGGGAAAAAAAATCTGCTGAAACCACTCTCTTGATGATTCTGATCTAAGTTCTCACCAAGTGAAAAATAACTCGTAGAGACCCTCACAAGGCACTTACTGAGGGGGAAACCAGCATAAAGAAGCACAGCTTGAGCTTGGATGCCTGGACTTAAAAATTTTGTGATTTATTTTTCATTTCCTAGCACTGACTGAGAAATTCCTTAATGGTTGTCATAGCATTACAGTCAGAACCTGCTTTGTAGGTCAAGATCAGCCTTGTGTTGGTGTTTCTCTGCAAAGTCAGCAGCATGCTGCAGTTAGAGATGTTTCTCCAAACTTTACAATGTCCCATCCGGCAGCACAATTGATATTTAAAGAGTGTGTGGAGCATGAGGGTAAAAAAGAAACACACACTTTTCTTTGGATCTGTGGAAATGTGATTAAGTCCATACCAACTAAATCCTTTCTTTCAAACTATTACTAGATTCTTTCAGGTTGTGCTGGTTTTCTAGGGAAGACGGGAGACATTTTAGATACTCTTCTATGCAGTATTATCAAGAAAAGTCCATTGTATTTTTAGGAAGAAAAATAATCTGCTGGTCGAAGACACTGAATTTTATGTTTTATGCCACAGTAGAGCAAGCTAGCAAGGTATATAAATGGCCTGCAAGGTTAGCTGTAGTAGACAGTAGGTAATGAAGTTCAGCTGACTATCATTTATGACTGGTGTTGAGGATTATCCAGAAAATTTAATAAATCCATTTCATTATTTATACTAACAATGTGTTCTGTACAGTCTTTTAACACTTTCCAGAAATGTTTGGTGCCACAGAGAACATCACTACAGGACTCAGGTGGTCCTGAGCTCTTAATCATTTTCAGGATTAGTGTAAAAATTTGGAAGTTTTGGAAGAAATGCTGATACGGTTTTAATAGGAGGTGGAAAATTGGAATTCATAGTAAACCTGTTTGATTCACTGTCGCATCTCACAGAAAAGACACTCAAACTCCAATGCCCCTGGTCACCACTCAGCAGCCACTTAAAAGCCTGACACCTTTG
>NW_009953332.1:134242-137100 GCF_000747805.2 Chaetura pelagica
AGTGTATTTGTACCTGTCAGCATCTGAAGGGAAGTAACAACTGTGGGGTTTAGCCTATGCTCAGTTTCAGTTGAGACTTGGGAGGAAAGAAGGAAAGTCAACTAAACCTTTTGGTACTTTAAGGACTCATGGTGGTGGTTTGGTCAAAAATGCATGTGTTGTGTTGGACCTGAGACACTGCTCCAAGTCACCCAGTAGCATTCAGTGGAAGGAGGATATTGCAGGTAAAAATCTTGTTTGCATTGAAATGAGGATGACTGCTCCATCGAAGTGGGAATTTCCCCACAGGGCATCACAGGAATCACATTTTTTTCCTAACATAATTTTACTTCAGTATCTCAAGGAGACATTTTTCCATTGTGTCCCCTTTCAAAAATGGTGATTAGGAAGTTTTTCAAAAGCAAATTTCTTCCCGTGTTCATCGCTTTTCATTAAGATCTGCTGTTCTGGGAGCAGTGCCATCCTTTTATTTGTTGTTTGAGATGCATGGTGATTTTAATTAAGCAGTCATTGTCTGCATGCGTCGTGGTGGTTCCATTCAGTGAGCAGGAAACTATAATTATAAACATGCAGGGCAGCTGAAGTTTTTGCTGTGACCCTTTAGCTGATTGTTGTCTTCGCCAGAGAGGATCCTTTCTCCCCTTGAACAGCTTTATCCAGCATAGTTTCAGGTATGACCTTGGCAGAGGACTGGTGATAATAATGAAATGTTTATATTCAGAAGCCCTGAGCCGGAGTTAATCCTGCAGGATGACTAGTACTCTTCTTCTACTTGAACCTGAAGTTGAGTTGCAGGCAATAAGCATATGGAAAAAGAGGGACTCTATTTGCTTTAGCAGGTCAGCACAGGAGAAGCCCATCTTTTAACAGCATGCAAAGGTATCCTGAGTGTTAGATGAAATGGAGAAAGTTAATTTTGCCAGTGTGTTTTCCCCATCTGAGCAAGAACAGTTGCTCTGCATACAAGTGACAAAACCAGCAAGAAAGGGGCTGCAGACCAGAAAGGTTTGCTCCTTTACTGTGAGAAGTTAAGCTGGCTAAAGAGACCTGTATCTCTTTATCACTTTCAAAACCACCTTGGTCTTGAACATAAGCAGATAACTTCTCTGACACTCACTCCTAGAGGAAATAGATGCAAGGGTGCAATGAAAGCTAGTGTATTTCTGACCCTAAGGCATTTCCTTTCTTCACTCTGAGTTTTTAGCTCTCTGCAAGTGATTCTGCCCTCCCCTTAGTAGGAGCCCACTCAATATATGAGAAACAAAGCATTTCTGTAACTTGCAGGCTCTGCTACTTACTCCCTCACCAGGGTCTGCCTCTGTCAATTAAGTCTGTTGTGTCCAAAACCAACATGCCAAGATATTTCTTCCATGCTGTCTGTTTAATGGGAATCAACCCTTGTGACAACAATCTCCAGTTTAAACCAGTTTTATGAGAGAGGAGGTGAAGGGCATACCTGATCATTAACTTTTCACCTTGTCTGCAGTCTCTCCTTGGCTTCCTGCTGTGCATACAGCCGTGGAAGGAGCAAGCATGAGGAAGGGAGCTAAACCCAGACCTAATCTTTTAAGTGGGTTTCACCTGCTCCCTGCAGATATTTATCTGCTGCACCTGTGCAGTTGGGAACTCCTGTTGTTCATTCCTGAATAACCCATGTGCTTTTTGCTTTGGGGTGGTGGAAATGGACACAGCTTTTTTGTAAGATATGTGGGTATATGGAAGTGTAAAGCATTGCTTCTGTCCTTGCATCCCTCGTAGAACTTTCCAACGTAAAATTTGCTTTGTTCAGGCTTGGACAGGGTCCAGTAAGGTGAGCCACCGAAGTCCTAGGCACTTGGGGCATTTGAAAAAATGAATCTGTGCTTTAGGTTACAAGCCTTCTTGCACTGGGAGACCTTAAATGAAAAAGGGTGGGACCTTCTTAGATCCTGCATAGGAGCACAGAGTGCACTTTCCACAAGTTCAGAAGCTGTTTTCCAGCATATAGATATGGGGAAATTGTCCTTGGCTCATGTTTTAAGTGAAACAAAGCTTTGGCAGGTGGTCATGGGTTTCAGGGACAAGGATGGAGAGGGTATTGCAGAAAAATGCCTAAGGGAGCAAAGCCAATAATAGCTGACGTGTTTGGTGTTGATGGTGTTAACTGTAGAGATGTATGATCTCAGAAACTTAAAGGCACAGCCTTGGGTTCTGCTGGGAGCAGGGTAGGAGAAGAGATACAGGAGGAGTAATTTCCCATATACACATATTTCCCAGTGCTCCAAACAGCAGAGGCTGTGTGGCTACCCATGACAAGATTTTCACTGAGCGCGGTCATGCCGATGCATATGCTGATCTAGTTAGAGACACTTGGCAGGATTATGGGCTCCACCTTCTTGTCCTGGCAGCAAATAATGGAAGTGAGCACTGATGATCCAAAAGGAGCAGGCATCTTGCCATCAAACTTTGAGGCGTGTTTGTTCTGCTGTAACAGTGTCTCTGCTTTGGGTCTGCATCCTGCCTCTCCTGGTGTGGTGATGCTGCTTACAACAGCAGAAGATGTTTAGAAAAGCATTTTTGCAAAGTGTTGTCAGTACTGGGCTGTATCACTGCAACTGGTAGGGATGGCTGCTGTCAGGAGAGTTTACTGCTCTTCAAACACAACAGGAAAATACAAGAATTAGCCAGACAGGAATGAACTAGGAGCAGGGGGGAAGGAGAGAAGAAAATTAGCCTCCTGTTTTTCTTAATATTTTCATTCCTGTGAACCATTACTTCTGAACCCCAAAAGAGGAAATAAATTTGCAGACTTGATTTCACTACTAAGAGATGTAAAGTCATCAGAGGGAAGATGGTCCTTTAAACTACCACCCTGCTGA
>NW_009953332.1:137459-151032 GCF_000747805.2 Chaetura pelagica
GAACGTTTCAGTTTCCATGAGGAGTGATTTTTTGGGACTATGCTAATTGTTGAAATCCTTAGCAGAACCCAGATGCTCCTTTTCCCCCAGAGTTCTGTATGTTCCTGAACTGGCAACAGAAAAACAAGTTGTCAAAAGGCTCTTTTGCTTGTTTGTTTGTTTCCTTACTTGCTGCCCTAAAAATCTGTGAGCTTTAAATAAACATGGAATAGTATCTGCTAGCTGTGCAAGGGTGGAGAAAATAATGTCTTTCTGAGGAAATTTACACGATTCTTTGAAGACAACTCTTCAACTGTTTTCCTTGCTTTGAAGCAGACTGTAGTTTTCCTGTGCCATTTTTGAGTGCATTTGTTTTGCACCGCTCACCTTATTCCACTCATTCCCTCTTGGTGGGCTGGACACTTGCTTGGCATGCAGGATGAAACCAACGGGAAACCTCTACACTGAAACTACTGGTGGTAACTCCTCAAGTGTTATGCTGCCCATCTCCTTGAGAGTCACAAGATCCTCATCATTTTTTTGTTGTTGAGCTGGGGACCACCATGTTCTTCTTCATACCTACACCATAAGCCTTAGCCTGCCATCAGATCTGGGCATGAATGTTTCCAGTGAGGTCAATCAAATAGTGCTTAGATTCTGTGCTGCTCCATAGAGTGCCTTCTGCACATGTTTGAACTGGCTTTAAACCAAGTAAATCAGGTGCTTCTGCCAGTGCAAGGGGAGCATAGGGCTTCACCAAGGCTTTACTGCACCAAGGAGTTATATGGCTTCAGAGGTGAATGCTTCTCTGCAGACAGTTGTTACTCTGTGAGCTGAATAATCTCTCTGTTACTCCCCATGCTGTGCAGGCAGATTTCTAAACAAGACGAAAAATGATTTTCTGATGGGAAATTGAAGTATTCCACACTTACAGTGTCAGAGAGAAGCATTTCAGTAAAACTTGGGGTTTTTTTCCAAGGTTTTCTATTTGCCTTGTGGTTTTTTTTCTTCATTGGCTTGTAGCTGTTTGGGTTTTTTTTAACTGAAACAGTTTGTCAAGTCTGACACTAAACTGCAGGTTATTTTTATCAAATGTAACACATGATTCAGACAAAAATCCTGCACCCCTTCTCTGCAGAAGGAAAAATCAGAGGTTTTAGGATGAGCATGGAAGAAGGACAAGCATGAAAAAACTTTGCAAACACCCTCAAAAACATCTGTGGTCCAGGCACTTCCTGAACCAGACATAATTTAGGAATATCTCAAAGTATTCCTGACTGTCCCCAAGCTCCTCCAGGACCCCCATCACCTTACAGCACTCACAGCATCCTGAGACAGGGATTTCCACAGCAGATCCATGCCTTGGCTTCAGGACTGCCCTGCCCAGTTTCACTTGATGCCAGTTTCTTTCTTGCAGGGCAAGACAGAGGAAGCAGTAGATGCCCACTGGCTCTCTCCATACCCCACTCATTATTTTGCAAAGCTCCATTTAGTCATCCTGATAACCCTCTCTCTTCAAAGTGGATGAGGTCTTACAAATTATATTATATACTTGGGTTTTAGCAATAGGAAAGTCACATTGGCTACCTTTAGTGCTAATAAGCAATTGCTTCCTTTCAAAATCAGGATTCCTGGAAAAGGAAATTAATTTATGTTTTTCATGTTATGCATCCACATGTATGTGGATGCCTGAGTACAAATGCCTGAGTACAAATCTCAGGTGAACACCCATAATGGTCATCTGTATTCTTATAAAAGCAGCACATCCCAACTAGATAGAAAACTTTTATTTTAAACTTTCACAGTAAAACTGGCTTCAGTGCCTGTTTTCTCCACCTCGTTTCAACCTGGTTTCTAGAATCCCTTAACTTCTTGAAAAAAAGAAAAAAAGACTTCACACAGTGTCCATGGCAGGGAGTATGTGTGTGTGTGTGTGTGTGTGTGTTCAACAACCCAGCCAACAGTAGTAACTACCTTCTTCACAAGGCCCAGGCACTGTACACGATCCAGTCATCCTGTGTATCTGATACCTGAGTATCCTCATGTAAGCATATGAACAGAGTAATGGGGAACACTTACTGGCTTGAACACAGAACAGTGATTTAACAAGTGTTCGTGTATAAGCATGTGCTTTACACTCTAGTGTTTTCAGGAAAACCCTGAATCAAGACCCTGCTTAAGTCGGGGCTGCTTTCATCTGCTGAATGTCTAAATCCTTGACATGCTGATTTTGGTGGGATTTTTGTCAACCAGTCCAGTCTTCTCCCACATTTTTTCATAACATACCCATATAAACCAGGAATACATACAGTAGCTACCTTCGGTGACTGGGAGAAACCTAAACTAAATGTGATCTAATGACCTGAAGGTGAAATGTCCTGATAGAAAATTACCAATGCTGCACTTCACCCAATCTTCAGAGGAAAAAACATAACTTTTGCTGTCATATGTCTTGAGCCATAGCTGTGATACAAAAAAATCAAAGGGCAGAGGCATGCAGTCAGGCTGACTGAAAGCCAGTGAAATGGAAATGTGAGCAATATTCCAATTTAAGTCCACAGAAGCTCACTAGTTAGTAAGTAGTTCAAGTATTTTAGTGCCTGCTGTGTTGCTGCCTACAGGGAAAATACTCTTAAGTGCTTTCCCTTTCTCACAAAGAAAATAAGTTTCCATCCATGTTTTATAAGCCTGTCTTGTCACATCCATTATACAGCATGACACAACCAGCCAGAGGAGGTACTGTGGTGATTTCTGTCATTTGCTTTAGTGAGAAGGTTTTTGTGAAGGGTAGAACACATCCATACATATATACAAAGAGAGATATATATATGTATGTGTGTATATACATACATATAAATGTAGGTCGGTGAACTGTGAAGAGGTGGGTGCCTTATGCTGGCCTATGGAGTGTCAGATGTGGGGTGTTAATGCCTACATATGTGAAACCCAAACATTCTGTTATCTGGCTGGCTTGGCACAAACAGGGCAGAACAGAATTACCCTTATTCTCAGAATATTAAGCCATTAACTGGAACAGCTTTTAGAACTTCTTTATTCTGGTCCATAGCTGATCAGCTATTTGAGGAAATAGCAAACAACAAATTCTGTTCTTCATTCTTCAAAGTACACTGCTAATATCACAGGATGAAGAAAATGTCAGGAGAGATCCCTGAACAACATTGGAGGCTTTTAACCCCCGAGTCATCCAATATCCTGTTCTATTAAAAAATGCTAAGAGAAGATGGTGATTGGAGGAGTGATAGGAGGGGTGACCCACAGACTATCAATTTTATATGAGGAAGGATTTTTAAAGATGCATACATTCATTTGGTATGTGTGTGTGTGCACAAACACAAACTACCGTCTGCAGGCACAGAGCAGTGAGATGTCAAGTTTTCAGCTGAAAGCAGGCACTGTATTTTTGTTCAGCAGTAGTATTCTTACATACTTCAGACAGTGGGACACGTGTGTGTGTGTGTAGATGCATATAAGCATAAACAATCACCATGTGTATTAGACAACTGCTCAACATGTGCATCATTTGAATACTTTGCCTCTTCTGGGTTCATTACTCCAGCCCTGCCATCACCATTCTGATGTCTCACTCTTGGCAGGAGTGGTCTAGACAATTACCTAGCTCCATATTTTGCTTTGTTTTGAATGAGCTTGGCATAAAATAAATTAATAAATAAATGTTCCCTCATCTTCCTTGTAAATGTAATGCTTTCACTCAAAATGGCCTGGCTTGAGGTACAGTATAAACACAATTTCTGCATAGGCAGTATCTTACCATATGCCTCTTAATAATAAGGCATGAAGGTTTGAAATCCCTGGGAGATGGAGAATTCCCAGAGCACAGTAGGGTACCTAGAAATGGGACAGAAAAAATGCTTTAGGGACTTCCCAAATGTCTTCAAACATAATGCTACAGCTACTAAAATATTTAAATAACAAAAACATGCCTTCACAGGTAGGGAGTAAAAACAGTTCTTCCCGTAAACACTGAGGCTGGCACGCATATTTGAATGCCTCCCATTTACCACTCAGTATTTCTGTCTCGTTTACAAAATCTAAAATGAGACAAGACCCCTGGGAGAGAGGACCTGACCTGGACTGGGGATGGGTGAGGAGAAATGCTCCCCCCAAGGTGGCAAAAGGCAAACAGTTGATCCTTTAGAAGAGAAAGGTGTTGCAGGGGAGGAGAACAGGTTGTTCTTCTCTTGAAACACCTGAGAAGGTTTGCTGCCTGCTGAAGGGAGCAGTCTGGGCACGGACAAGTGGCCGTGGTCATGAAGGTGACCATCAAAACCCTCTGCTGTGGAAACGACCGTGCTGTCCTTGGCACCGCGTGCTCAGCCCAGCTTCTGGGAGCCAGTAAGGACCAGCTGCTAGCGTGTGCTGGTGGCTTGAATTTTAAATAAAGCCAGCTGGGGGGTTATCCATGCCTTTTGCTTTGCAGGTAAACCCCATGCAATCTGGCTGAAGCACCTTCTCCCCCTCGAGCCCTGGGAAATCCTTCCCACCAGCCTCACGAGGGAAAAACATGGTCTGCAACCTGCCCCCGTCTCCCGTGGTGCCACCCACCACTGTCATGTCATCTCACTGTCACACAATTCCACCATGCAATCTGTGGGTTTGGCCCAGTGTCTGAAATGCAAAAGCACATCTTTGTCCCTTTAACTTCTCTCTCAGCTGTTATGCCTGTTTTTTCCCCTCCTTTGGGACTGTGCACTCTGTTGCTGCTCTGGCTGCTGGGAGCGAGCGAGGAGAATTTCTCCTGCTGGTGAGCAACCAGCTAGTCTGGGGCTGGCGTCTTCCCAGGACGCTGCTGTTTGCTTTCCAGCAGGCAGAGGAGCAGGTGAAATGGGACTGGTGACATCTGTACAGATGTGTTTGACTGCTTACATGCTCTTGCGAATCTGCTACCCTTAAAGCCTCTGTTTCTCTGACGAGATCTCTCTCTCTCTCTCTCTCTCTCAAATTATTTTTCCAAGGAGAAAAGGAAAAGGCAGACAGAAATAGAAGGCAAGAGACAACAGCTTGAGGACCAGATACTTCAGCTGCAGCATTTCAAGGTAAGGGACTGATGCCAGAAACGATGAATTGACTAAATCTGTTCATTATTAGACATGCAGATCACACGTCTGGAAGCTAGGAAGAGCACACTCCGACATGAAGCAGCTTTCACTGCCGGAGCCTGTCTCTTGCAGTGATCCTGTCCTGCCTGCTTTTCATTCTGTGTGTTCCATGCACAGGACTGTGCTGCAGAAACAGCTTGGGAGCACGGAGCTGGGAGGGTGTGAGTGCAGGCAGCACAGCAGTGCCGCTATTATTAAGTACTGTTATTTATTATACATAATGATAAGACACCAATTGCTGTGGATGGGATGTTCACTGCATGACTTCAGGGAGCACTGCCGAGCTGCATTAGATTTTTCTGGTGCCTGTCATTAGGTTTTGTGTGTGTGTGTGTGTGTGGTGTGTTGCAGAGGGTATGCCACTTAACATGCGTGTGTGTGTCTGTGAAGCTTTAATTGTAGGATGAAGTTATTAGGCATATGTAGCATAGTAAAATGGGCATATATGCACATTCAGGGAGGGTGCTGATGCAGATGTGTGTGTCTACATGGAGACATGCCTTAGTATTTACCAGGGTGCCGAGCAGCCCTAGTCCCTGTTGGACTCCATGACAGATGCAGATAGCATCATGTGAAAGCCATCCTGGTTATTTCTCTCATTCATCCTTCCTGTCAGTGGCAGAGTTTGTCTTTACATTTGCATAGCAAAGAGAGAACAAAAACGTATGCGTGATCTTTTTGTAACCAGTGCACTTGTGTGGGGCACATCTCATTGGGCTAGTTTGGTGGGGAGTCTGAGGAATTTCAGGGATTAAAACCTTTGAGAAAGATGATTAGGACTGGACAGTTTGTCTTTGCAGCAACGGAGCGGAGGTGTGTTTTTAAAAACAAGGTATTTATGTTGCTTGTGCAATAGTACGTGTGTGTGTGTGTGAACATTGCACCTGCATGGGGAGATGGTGTGCAGAATATCTTCCCTGCCCACTCCTGCACTCAGAGACCAGGCTTCACCTTATACTGAAAAAAGGACCCTTCTCTTTCTCCAAGGTCCTGCCACTATGCTCTGTAAACTATTCCTCATTTTTCTGGTAAACATGGTGCAGTTAAGCCCAAGTGATTGATTGCAGTCTACACAAGTGCTCCATCAGGTTCACCAAGGACCTGTGGATGTCACATTCTTGTAGGTGTTACCGGTCCATGATGTGATTGCATTTCTTTGGGACAACAAGAGGTGCCATTTGGCTCAGGCTGACACTGACTGCAGGCGAGGCAGAATTTCCTCCAACGCCCATAGGTTGATGCAGCAGGACAGTAAGATGCCTTCCCAGTGCCTTCATGATGCTTGCTTTTTTTCTTTTTGCTGCAAAGCTGAAGACTTCCCTTATCACATTAACTGTTTCCAAGCTAACTGGTTTGTGCTTTTTCATGAAATTCTTTAAGCAGTCATTTAGAAAGCTGATTCTTGCAATTCTCTGCTTCATCATTCATATATTTTTATATAGCTGTTGCTAAACTGAATTTTATCATCATCCACAGGGAAAAAGTAAAACCTCTCAAGGTGGTGCAGTGAGGTCAGCCCCTCGGCTGGTGTAACTCATCACTGATTTCAGCCCTGCCACACAGGTTGACACTAGGGGAGGTTCAGTCTCGCTACACGGATTTATTGAGTGACACGCATGAAAATTAACTATTTCTCTTTATTATTTATCTCACAGCCTGCAGCAAAAGCAGTAATCATACAGGAACCTAAGGGGAGATCAGGGCACAGAAATTTAAAATGGCAGCTTTCTCAGCTAAAAACACAGCCAGACTTGAGTTCTGTAATTTGGGTGAGAGGATGAGCATTGAGACATGATAGGATCTTCTCTACCTCCCCGTTCAGTGGCATCAATTGTTACCAGAGGAGGAGTGTATTGTTTCCACCATAGTGGTCGTGGTGACTGCTGCTCCAGGAGCTGCCAGCACCACCAAATAGCTGTCTGCTGGTAGACCTGGATGAGGTGATGGCAGAGGTCTATCTGGGGTTGCAGAGTTCATCCTTACTGCCACTAGGCCTTTCCTGAGCAGAGGGAGGGCAGCTACAGGCACAAAAAAAAAGCACTTGCTGAGGATATTTCACTTTTTCTATGGAGACAGACCAAGCAAACACCATTTTCTTTTAATGCCTTGTTCAGCTTAGTAGGGTGTAAACCAAAATGCTGTTTGGCCTTCCAGGCCCCTGTGTTCATTTGAAAAGCTGTGAATCCTCCCTCCACCTCCCCAGGGCTCTTCCCTCACCTCACCGTGGGTGCTCTAAACCTCTGCAAGTCAGGGGCTTCCAGGTCTGCTATGAACGTAGTCCCCAAGTCTGACACATCCCCCACCCCCGCCCCCCAGCTCAAAATAAATGCATCACACAGCCCAAAATAAATGCATCCGTTTTCCTTCAGAAGTGCTGGGGAGGACATGGTTAATTCCCTTGATTATGTTTCTGTGGAAGACATAAATCCATATCAAAAAGACCAGGCTGTCCTAGGAAGCCCATGGATTTGCTGTGAGGTTGCTGATGTCAGTGCAGAGGGTAAGAACTTTGTGTCAGTGCTCAGTACAATCTGATGTGGAGAAACCTTTTGAAATAATATCTGGGTTAATCCTGTGTCTGCAGTATCTGGGTTGATTCCACAAGCCTAACAGCTTGAGTTCACCCAAAGACACTCTTGCCAGGATTCAATGGCTTCACTTCATTTCTGCCTGATGCCAGAGTAATTTTATTTTTAAAATAACACGGTGTAAAATAGCATGTTTGCTTACTTAATAAAGGTTCTGGAAGCTACAGGGGTTCTGTTAATTTCAGGCAATTTTATTCACATGGGAAAAATATCTAATAGAAGCAGTTTATTGCAAATGCTTTCAATGGATTACCTACAGTTTGCAAGTTGCTGATGTGAGTTAGACCCATGGCAAGACTTTACTACCAGTTCAGTCATTTTTCTCTTGCTACATACCTGGCTGAAAATAAGGGAATGGTGGCCACTGCCCTGTCATTACAGGCAGAACAGCCCAACAAATACTAGAGCTAGTAAGTGCAAGTGTTGAATGCGGACAAGGTTTTGGCAACATGTTTTGCAGAGGCTCCTGAGAATGAAAGCAATGGCTTTATGGCTGAGGACACCCAGACAAAAACATGATTCAGCTATTAATGGTACCTGTGATTTTCTCAGTTAATCAAGTGAAACCCCCTCAAGTGTGAAAGTCTGGAGTAGGAGAGAGTTCGGAGTAGTGTAGGCTCTAAAACCTGAACTCCCTTGTTGCTGATGGCAAAAGCCCTATCACCTCTTCTCTGAATCATTGTGAAGTAGAGGCATTGGTGGGCACAGAGCACCCGCTTTGTAGTTCAGGGCCACAGGGCACTTTGTTGAAGGCAGGAGGAATATTTGTCGATGTTACTATTGGATGTTTCACTGGAAAGGCCCATGGTGTTGGGAGAAGTGTAAAGGTTCTTTGAAACTCTGTTTTTTGAGACTGACCATGCTGTTTTGGTCTAATAAGAGGGAATTTACAACAGACCGCCTTACCTCACAACTTCTTTAATCTTCACACTACACACCTCTTCTCTCATATAACACAATATGTGTTTTACTTTATCTTTTAACAGTATATAGAGTTTAAACTTCATGCATGCACAGTTCATGGGCCATACTCTCTGTGAAAGGACACACCCTGTCCATGGGAACTGGAGGTGTTAACAGCTTCTATGATTTGAAATTAGAAAATTGGGGAAAAATCACCTTATATAGACACACTGTCTGCAGTATGCATCAACGTGATGTTGTTTCTTGAGGAAGGTGACAATTGATTTTGGTTGATTAGTTGCACTGGAGACATAAACTACAAGCAACAGCTGCTTTTAAGAACACGTTCAGCTCTGTAGCAGTTGCATAGGCCTGCTTTAATGAAGATGTTTACTATTTCAAATAAACTCTCAAATAGAAGTGTTTCTCCCAAGATCTGGCTGCCTCTGTAGTTAGTTTAACAGAATTTCTCTAGTTGATTACTGCAGCTCTGTTTGATGGCGGCTGGTAATAAAATAAACCACACAAAACCTCCTAATTGAATGAAAAATTGCTTTAACTATTACTGTTACTTTAACTATTACAATAGATCCATTTACACAGTTACTTAATTTCTGGAGTGGTGTAAATATTAGGGACATATTTCTGTTAACATCTGCTTCTTAAAAACTGTGTTTCATGAACACTTAATCTATAATGTAATTAACATGTTTACTCTGAAGGAAAGGAAAGCCTGTTTATGATACAGAGATTTTGCTAGGATATGGTTATAGCTAAAATTATCTTACCTGCAGTCAGAGAATCTAAACATATATATAGATATATAGATACATGTCTATCTAGCCATACTGTATACATATATATAAAACAGTGTGGTAAAACAGATAACTTTTGTGAATGAAGGAATCTTCTTACTCCATTATATTTAATCCCTCTGTGATTTACAAAATAATTAGCCCTTAAACTGAGTGGCAACTCAGTTAAGCACACAAAAAATGTTTGGTTGTGCCATGGACAGTCTCCATTCTCTACAGGGTCAAAGCCATAGCCCCCAAAACCAGTTCTTATTAACAGTTCAGAACACTCTCTCCACTTCCCAACTGTACTTGTGGGGCATGGAGAGGTTAAGAGCTAATTTGGAGAGAAATTCCCATTTCCAGAGCATAGGGGACCCTTATTCTTCTCCATCTGTGCATTAGCATCTTAGAATCATAGAATTATAGAATCTTAGGGGCTGGAAGGGACCTCGAGAGATCATCTAGTCCAACCCCCCTGCCAGAGCAGGGTCACCTAGAGTACATCACACAGGAACTCATCCAGGTGGGTTTTGAATGTCTCCAGTGAGGGAGACTCCACAACCTCCCTGGGCAGTCTGTTCCAGTGCTCTGTCACTCTCACAGTAAAAAAATTTTTTCGGATATTCACCTTGAACTTCCTATGCTCCAATTTACACCCATTACCCCTTGTCCTATCACTGGTCATCACTGAGAAAAGCCTAACTCCGTCCCCCTGACACTCACCCCTTACATATTTGTAAACATTGATGAGGTCACCCCTCAGTCTCCTTTTCTCCAAGCTAAAGAGACCCAGCTCCCTCAGCCTTTCCTCATAAGGGAGATGTTCCACTCCCTTAATCATCTTTGTAGCTCTGCGCTGGACTCTCTCGAGCAGTTCCCTGTCCTTTTTGAACTGAGGGGCCCAGAACTGGACACAATACTCCAGATGTGGCCTCACCAATGCAGAATAGAGGGGGAGGAGAACCTCTCTTGACCTACTAACCACACCCTTTCTAATGCACCCCAGGATGCCATTGGCCTTCTTGGCCACAAGGGCACATTGCTGGCTCATGGTCATCCTCCTGTCTACCAGGACCCCCAGGTCTCTTTCACCTACACTACTCTCCAGCAGTTCAGCCCCCAACCTGTACTGGGACATGGTGTTGTTCTTCCCCAAATGTAAAACTCTGCACTTCCCCTTGTTGAATTTCATCATGTTTCTCCCCGCCCAACTCTCCAACCTATCTAAGTCTCTCTGAATGGCAGCACAGCCTTCTGGTGTGTCAGCCACTCCTCCCAGCTTAGTGTCATCAGCAAACTTGCTGAGGGTACATTCTATACCCTCATCCAGGTCGTTGATGAAGATGTTGAACAACACCAGTCCCAGTACCGACCCCTGTGGGACTCCACTAGTCACACACCTCCAACCAGATTCTGCCCCATTGACTACAACTCTCTGACTCCTTCCTTTCAACCAGTTCCTAATCCACCTCACTTCCTGATCACCAAACCCATACCTGATCAACTTATCTACAAGGATGCTGTGGGAGACTGTGTCAAATGCTTTACTGAAATCAAGATAAACCACATCTACCGCTCTACCATCATCTATCCACCTAGTAATTTCCTCATAGAAGGCTATGAGGTTAGTCAAACATGATTTACCCTTGATAAAACCATGTTGACTGCTCTTGATGACCCCCATGTCCTTGATGTGCCTGGAGATAGTGCCAAGAACAAGTTGTTCCATCACCTTTCCAGGGATGGAGGTGAGGCTGACCGGTCTATAGTTACCCGGGTCCTCCTTCTTGCCCTTCTTGTAGACTGGAGTGACATTTGCTATCCTCCAGTCCTCAGGCACCTCACCTGTTGCCCATGACTTGCTGAAGATGATGGAGAGTGGCCTAGCAATGACCTCCGCCAGCTCCCTCAGCACCCTTGGGTGCATTCCATCTGGACCCATTGATTTATGGATGTCCAGATTACTCAACTGATAGAGTTGAGTTGATTAGAGCTGATGCCTACCTTACCCTGGGAAGCTCAGCTCTCAACAGGGTATAAGCTGAGAAGTGAGAGGCTCAGTCCCTCTCTGCTAACCTGTTTCATGATCCAGAAGAGAAATCCAGATTTGTTAGGCCAGAACATTTGTTAGCAGTGGGAGAGAGACTAGGACTGCACAGCCTAAGGATATATGGCACTAACTCTTTCTGAATTCCCTACAGAGTACAAAATCTTAGGATATCTTTGCCAGAAAGCAGCGTTCAGAAAGGAGGGGTTTCAAAAATCCTTATATGATTGGTTTTCTAGCAAACACAAAATATCTATCCCCAGATAAAATCTTTTAGGCATAATATAATAGTTTATTCAAGCCAGCTACACAAATTGACTACCCCAAAGAGATGAAAGCTTTATTTTTTTAACTCATGTTTCTTATCTGCTTGCATGCCCTTGCCACGCAGCTGAATAAATGGTATTTTTTCTGGTATAATCCCTATGCAAGAATACTCCTATTCAGGGAAAAGGTATTGTGTGAGTTTTACTTCAAACTGGGTCAGATTTATCCTAGGATGACCACGTGTCTGAGTGTCCCCATACAGGCAGGTCTTCCTTGAAACCCATCAGGATTGGCACGCACGTTTCAACCACTAACAGGGTCCATCGAGCAGGTCACTGCCACGCCAGCATTCTTCATTATAGACAGACTGTGTGAAAGTAGCTCAAGGATGTTTACAGCTCACATCAACCTCAGCCACTCCTAATGGCCTGATAAGAATCCAGCTTTTAAAAACAGTTAATATGAGAACTTCACAGAACCAGAGAAGAACAGAATGGTAGGGCTTGGAAGGGACCTGCAAAGATCAAGTCCAACCCCCTCTGCCTGAGCAGGACCGAAAAAAAACAACTAGGGCAGATCACTCAAAAAGGCATCCAGACAGGTCTTGAAAGTCTCCAGAGAAGGACACTCCACAACCTCTCTGGGCAGCTCTGTCACCCTCACAGTAAAGTTCTTCCTCGTGTTGAGGTGAAACTTCCTGTGCTTAAGTTTGAATCCATTTCTCCTCGTCCTAACACAGGGAACAAGTGAAAAGAGCTTGTTCCTGCCTGCTTCAGGTATTTATAAACATTAATTAGATGCCCCCTTAGTCTTCTCCTCTCTAGACTGAAAAGCCCCGGGTCTCTTAACCTTTCCTCAAAAGGCAGGTGTTTCAGTCCCTTAATCATCCTTGTATCCTCCATTGTACTCTCAAGTAGATCCCTGTCCCTCTTGAACAGGGGAGCCCAGAACTGGACACAATACTCCAAGTGAGGTCTCACCAGGGCTGAGTAGAGGGGGAGTAGAACCTCCCTTGATCTGCTGGAGACACCTCCTAATGCACCCCATTTTAAGACTAGAAAACTTTTAAGACCAAAAAATATCGGAACCTCTATAGGAACAGCTTTTCTTTTTGCCTCTTTTGACTGATGCTGGTTATGTAGCAAGGAGTGATAAACTGAAGCCTAGAGTGGACTGAATGTAGAGAGAAAATTCTTCTCTCAGAAATTAATAGCAAAAGCAACAGTATCTGTGTAGTAATTATGATAACTTGCAAAGTCTATTTGTTTTGGGGGAAGAGAGTTGCCAGTTTTCCAAATCTGAGGTGGTTAACTATTAAAAAAAAGAGTTACTTATAAATTATTTTTTTTTCCTCAAACATATGCTTTACTTCTTTTGAAAATATGGAATGATAACTCATAGGGAAAACCAAAGCATACCTAAATTTCTGGCTCTAGGAGGTTAAAGTTTGATCAGACTCGTTATGTATGTGTATCTGTAAAAGAGAGTCTTATTAAATTTTTCAGTACACCCATACAGAACCTTCAGCTAGCTGGAAGCTATATCTTAGTCCAGCCCCTAAATTCTCTGGGAAACAGAGACGTTCTCACAGTCTTAAAAGTAATTCATGTGTGAGGGGACCCTGGAGGTTTCCTCATGGCCCCGCCAACAGGAACAGGTTGTTCCCATGCCCATCGTTGTCCCATTACATTTGGACTCTCGCCCAGGATAGAGACCCCATGTCACCCCCTGGGAAACCTGAGGACCATGCATGCCTTCATGGCAGCATCTTCTTTTGCAGGCTCTGTCCCTGCTGTGACGGCCTGGTCTCCTCATTTCTTCCCTTGCCCCTGCAGCAGCCACTGGCAGGTGTTT
>NW_009953332.1:151133-153406 GCF_000747805.2 Chaetura pelagica
CTGTGCCGGCCTGGTCTCCTCATCCCTCCCCTTGCCCCTGCAGCAGCCACTGGCAGTTGTTTATTGTTCATTCTCATTTTTTCTGCCTAATCTTGTGACTAGAAAAGTGCCAAATGATTTGACCAAGCGTCATTATTATCCTTCCATGAAGAAGCTGGAAATCTTGAATAGACTTCCTAAAGAGATGTACTGAAAGATAAGCCCCAGTTTTCGCCTGTTACTTCATGCAGAACTTTCTGGTAGCCTGGATGTATAAAAAATATATGTAGAGAAGAGCCTCTGTCTGAATTACAATTCATCTTGTTTTGTGTCTCAATGTCATCTTAAGTCTTTAATGAATATTAGAAATTCTTACCTTGTATCAGGCCATGCCTATGATCCCCTTTGCTGAAACTGGTCTGTACAGAACAGGGCTCTGTGACTGATTAATTAATCTGTGCGAGAGAGACAAACTTTCTGTCTTCTCTTGTAGAGTCTTGACAATGTCTCTTGCTGTGATGGTTTTCCTTGCAGCTGAAAGATCCTGAGTTTTATTTCTTTTTCTTTGTCTTTGTATGGAAACAGCTGCCCGCTTGGTTTACAAAGTTAAATAAAATATGGGACCAGAACAATTTAAAAGCAATGCACACAAAATATTTACACTGATGATCGTGCTAATGGATGGGAAGCTTACTCTGAGGACGTAGAAGAATTGGTGCTTTTCCCCCCAGGGAGATCCTAATTGAGCCTCTATCTGTACAGCTGCAATTTCTGTACCTGAGAGTTTTTAAACAAACAAAACATGAGATCTTCATGAAGGAGCTACAGCTGTCACCATACCCACCCCTCAGGTACCTGGCCACAGATGTGCCTGCCCCATCCATCCACACGCAGCTTACTTTGCAGCCGTGCTCTCTGATCCCCCTCCCTTACCATGGGGCACCCAGCTGACATCCAGCCCTTCCCAGGTGAACACAAATCGTGTCATCTACCTCAGTCTTCCCTCACCCATTTCTGCAGTCACTCTTCACTGTTTGACGTGGTCCTGTCTGTGGTTGCTGTGCCAAATGAGTGCTTAGAGAAACTCCAGGGAGCTGAAATGCTGTCACATGTACCAGCTACAGCAAGCAAGGAAGAAATACTGTCTCTGCAAAGTCTTTTGGTTGCCATGATTCCAGGTGGTGCTTATCATAATTGTGGCCATCATCTAATTTTATTTGCTTACTTTATTACTATTTATTTACTCATGTCCCCACATGCACCTCACTTGCATCCCCCACCCGGTGACTCACCGGTGCTGTAGCAAATCTCTGTCAGCCCAGGAGCTAAGAGGAAAGAGGAGACAGGCTTCTTGGGGAAAGGGAGGACACTAGTCCCTTGAATAAGCAGACTGCCTTGGAGGCACCAGGAAACTTCTGAGCAGTTCTAAAACAAGACCTAAGGGCTAGTGACCCTGAGCTCAGAGGTCTGCTGCACTAAAGGTTTTATAAAAAGGGAAAACTCAGGCAAGTGGCAGGGTAGCCTTTACCTGTGTGGCTGAGAAGAAGCTTTGGAAGAGGTTAAGCCATCAGTCTCCAATGCCTGATCATACAAGGTTGTCAGTTGCAATGTGCAGGACTTCAAATGCTTGTAAAAAGAGGCAGTTAATGTGTTTTAATGTTCTGTGTGATAAGTACTTATGAACTGGCTGCTGGAAAACATTTACAACTCTTGTTCCAAATATATGCCTCTTAAAAAAATTAAGATATCACTTCCTTAAGATATTTCTAAGAAATGTTTTCTTTGTTTCTTGAAAATGAATAACAGCAATAAACTTGCATCTCTACAGGGTTATATTTAATCTGCTTTATAAGCATGCTGTTGGTCTTGGGCTGGCCAAGCTCCAGCAGCTAACATACATATGTTTGTTGAATTAAGTTAGCTATGACATTGTGATTGAAGTCAAGACTACAATCAAGCTGCAAGTTTTTCAGCATGACTTAATTCCCTAATCTGGGTAGTGCTTGAGGCATATCTGTGTATCATGCAGACATACTCCTTAGGCTAGAAAAGTGCCACAGATGACTAGAAAGGCAACAGAAAGTTCTGCTGCTAAGCAAAACCAGATCATACCAGCAAGCTGGAAAAGGCTGCTTGTTATGTTCCAGGGCCAGTCATGCCATACAAGGCCACATCCATCTTGCAGCAGAGCAGAGTAAAATCTTGTGTTTGCTGAGGACTTCTCTGCTGCTTTGCAAGCAGACTTACTCATACTGAAACCCCACATAGGAAAGGTCTGCTATCATTTAGGGGAA
>NW_009953332.1:153469-156482 GCF_000747805.2 Chaetura pelagica
GGACTGTTTTGTTTACCTACTGCAAAAGGAAAAGCTAAGGCATCACAGAGGCATACATTTTTAGGAGCTGCTTATTTTGAGATTAACCTGCCTTCATACTGTTTATGTCTACAGCCTTTCTCTGCATTTTTTTATTTATTTATTCATAAATTGTTAAGGGCATTAACATCCCTGCTCACACTACAGCCATGCAAACTTCTTTTCTTTTTTTTTTTAATTTCCATTTTTTGGAAGGCAAGGGTAGGCCTGCTGGCAAAGAAGCAAGTCTTTCTGTAATCTCAGTACACGTCCCAGTAACCTCTTTGTTAATGCTGGCAATCGCGCTGCACGCCAGCAGGTCAGACCCAGACCTGCTGTGTGACCTGCACCAGCTGGGTGAGGGCCAGCTGGACAGCAGGGGAAGCTGCCTAAAAATAAGGCAAGCCAGAGATGCAGTGCTCAGACTGGCGATAGGAACAGGATACAAAGGAAAAGGAAGGAATCCCCAGAGGAGTTTTACTGGTGGTCATTCTTGCACTCGTGTTCCTTGCAAAGCCAGTTTTATGGACCCACCAGGAGCTTCGGAGTCTGCAAGGGCAGAGCTGACTCTACTGAGCCCTTCCTCTTGTAGTCCATCCACTGGCCGACAAAGCTGCAGCCCTGGGCAACAGGCTGCCAAACAGCAAGGCCAGGCTCATTGGTGCTTTCAGTGCTCCAGATCTGCCTGGAAAACACAGCCTTTTTGTACCAAGGGAGCTTTCTGAAGTGCAAAGAGCAAATCTGAAATGCAGTCGGTGATGCTAGCTTCCTAATGGGAGTGTTCAGGGCTAATATCTGATTCTCACATGGCCAGGTGAAGGAAGAGGTTTATTTCACTGTTTTGTCAGGGTGTGGGATGGTTTTATGCCCATTAAAGAGTATGATATCTAATGTCCTGCATGTACATTTTTTTCGAGGTCAGATATACTGAATGAATGTAGGGATAAAATAATTTCTTAACAAGAAGCAGTTCCAGCTCTAAATTGTTAATGTCTGATGGTCTTCAAGCCTCAAAACCCAATGACTTTTGGCAAATCTTCCATTTGGCAAAGATTTCAGTAAAAGTGCCTTTGATGTTGCACTACTGATTTCAGTGGAATTACACCAAGGATCATTATTGCCAATTCTGGATGACACAGAAGAGCATCATTACACTGAATGGTCCAAGTCCAGTGGTGTTTCTCAAGAACAGGCACGTTTTACTGAAGGAGGCTGTCTTGGATCAACTTTTGACCTTTCTTTCTCCTCAGGATTATCAACTTCCTTGAAAATTTCTCAGCAGCCAGAGGAGTGCTCCGCTTTAGCAAGCACTGCCCTCAAGGAGACATAGTACTAATTGCCCCTCTAATCACTTGTAAATACAAAAAAGCCCCCAAAACTTCTTGAATAAATTACCTCAAAAGACAGCAGGACAGTAAAAACTGTCTGTTATATTGTCATAATGAGGCAAATAGCAAATCTGGCAAATGGATCTGGACCTCAGGTTAAGACAATGCCACACTTCATGTAGCACTGGAAATATATTACTTTTTATGAGCAATGTTTGTAGAAGGAGATAAAAAATCAGCAAGTCTGATGGGTAGAAATAATCAACGTTCACAAGAAAGCAACCCAGACGTGGCAAGTAATGGGCATAATTACATATGAAAGTGGTGCTAAAAATATTTACTTACTGTAGTAAAATGTCCCCCAATACTTAAACTCTTGATGCAAGATTAAAGCAAAATGCAGCATTGAAAGTAAAGATTTTATTTTCAATATGGTATTCATTTTACTATGTGCATTTGAGGGGTTTTGCATTATTTCCTTGCTAGAGCAAAATGTAAACAACCTAAAGCCCCTGGGCTTTACTGTTCTGAAACATGAAACTGGAATAAATAGCATGTGAGGGAGCTGTGCAGCACATTTATGGCCATCACTGTGTCTACTGCATTCAAACATTTGGCAGGATTTCTTTCTGTCCTGTCCGACATCTGTTCACTTATTTCTATCCTCACCGTGATCTCTGTTTTAGAATCATTTCTTGTTTATTTTTGTGGGTTTTTTTTCCTTTTTGCATGGTGCAGAAAAGTCAGTCTGCTTTCCTGCACCTGAACAAAATAAACGTGGAGCTGCCGGTTATCTCAGCAATCTCACTCGTGTGCAGAGAAACCAAATCACCTGAGAGTGGTGGTGACCTAGAGCATCACAAGCCCAGTGCCCTTTCCACTTCAGTAACAGAGAGGCTTTTTAATGATGTGATCTAATTTCTGCTGAAGGATTTAGCCCTGAAGAAATTGTACTCTTGCAGTATATGCAGAAATACTTAAACCAAATTGTACTGCTGTTGTACCAGTGAAATGGTGCCTTCTGAAAGAACAGCATATTCACATTCCAGCATTGGAATGAGCTGTACAAATACCTATATTTTTTACAATAGTCTATCAGGCCACTCTTGGAGCCCGTTATCATTTTGACAATGTCTAATCATGCAGCACAACTTTGGTGCATAAAGAAGCTCCAAGATGCAGTCAACAGTTAAAGCTCATAGCAGACAATGAAGGAGGAGCAATGCTGAAGTACTAGCTTGTGGCCATTTTAACCACAGATGGTTAAGTAAAGCAAATGCACAATATTGTTAAGCAGGGGTAACTCATGCAGCTAGCTATTTTTAAGCTCCATCCCCATGCAAGCAATCTCCTTTTAGCTGTTTTGAGAAACACGTTCTTATCTTCCTGGTATACAATTTTGCAAGATTTTTTTAAGAAGCATAACCCAGATCTTGTAGCTGTGGAGGACAGATGGCAGCAAACCAACAGTCTTTTGTTTCCAAGGCACATCTGGCTCTGGTTTGCATCTGGCTGGACTGCCTTAATGTTGACTGCCTCACTTGACTGTCTCATACCCAGAAGCTGCACCCAAGAACCCAGCACAGCTCTAACACAACCTCCCTTTTTCACTGTACCCAGCCTTGGTCTCATTGTGCTTGCCAAAGCCTTCCCCCCCAACGCCCCCC
>NW_009953332.1:156841-159669 GCF_000747805.2 Chaetura pelagica
CCCGCCTTTGGTCCGTTTTGTCTTCCCAAAGCCTTCCCCCCCACCCCCCCCCCCCCCCGGTCATTGATAAAAACACCCTGGGAAAGGTTTGCTCAAAGCAGGTGAGAGATTCTCCCAGCCCCACCCACTGCCTCAGCTCTGCACCAGGCATCTGGCAGGGGAGAAAAATATTTCCTGGACAGCGAGACAGTTGCGCGTTGTCCCCTGTCATGTGCCTGCCTGTTTGTCTATTGTATTTCCAGTGGGTGTGTAAATAACCTCAACAGCTTGGCAAATAGACCTTCTGAATTTTAAGAAATGTTTCTTATAAGTGCTTCCGTTTCTCAGAGTCTTCTTGTTTGGATTTCTCAGTGTAGTATTTAACGAATGCCTTCATTTTCATCTTAAAAAGGAGAGCCAAAAACATCAAAGCTTCCAGCACTCCTGTTTTAGATAAAATATGCTGACACTCCACTCAAGAGGGAGGATATTTAGTAGATCATAGCATCCTTGTCTCTAAATATGTCTTTTAAAAAATCCCGTTTATGCTTTCCAGTTTCAAATTAATGCTATTAATAGGTTAAAAAAAAAAATAATTAAAAAATGGTGATTTTGTAGCTTAAATGTTTCACATATAGAAAGACCAAAACAAAAGCTGCACAAAATATCTTTGGTTTGGTGTACAGCAGTTATACTGGAAGGACTAGCATCTCCTTGTCTCAGCATCAGCATGGAGATTCTGTAAAAGCACACTGAAAAAAGCCTGGATTTCATCTGCCCTCTGGTAGCAAATGAGGAGTGACTGTTAACTGAACATCTTCGGTGCTTTCCAAGGAGCACTTTGCCAAAGGCTTTATTAGCAGAGCTGCAGCCATATCCAAAACAGGTTTAGAAGTGAGAAGGCTGCCTTAATTTTAAAAGTTTGGTCTTTAGAAACTGGGTTTTTTTCCAACAGGGTATAACTCAGGATTTCAGATTCAAGACCACAGATGAGTATGACACATGTAGCAACATAGTTCCACATGTATCTGGCCACATTTATTTTTTAAGAAAAGCCAGGATTTTTCTGAAGACCTATCAGCCTTCACAGTGTTTTGCATTGGATCTAGCCCAGAGGTGTCGTCAGAGTTGTGCTACTGAGATCTCTTAAATGCCAAAGCACAGGCTGTTAAGGGCTTAGCACATCAGGACCTGTAAATCCATCTTTGACTGTCTAACCTTGTTTTTTGGTATGTGCGATGACTTGGGAATCCTCTGCTGAGGGGCATTTCAGCAGCACATGGGGCTGGAGTGAGCTGCTGAAACCGCTGGGCAGTGATCAGCTAGGCTGAACAGGAAAGCAAGGGTCCTGCAGAGAAATCTCACTACCAGCAGAGAAATGTGCCAGGAAGCACTCCTTGGTGGTAGTGGCAGCAAAAGGAGCAGCCAACTGCAGAAACTGTGGCAGGAGATAACCACCCCTAATGTTTCGTGAACTAACACCTTGCAGGCCATGAGCAATGCTGAGTTCAGCTGAGTTCAGCTGGCTGAAGTTACACCTCGAGCACCAGCAGTACCAGCTGTTGAACTACATGACACAAGAGCACGAGAGCTTTTCTGTCATGAAGAAGTCCTGATTCATATAGAAATCACTTAAAATCCTCCTAGACATCCTCTAGTGCACAGCAGAGTCACAGTCAGTGAAAACTGGAGTAATTGATAAAGTCTAATTTGCTTGTGTGTTTTGTATTGCTTTCTGTCTGCTGCCTTATCTAGTTCCCTCAGCTAGCACTGCCAAGTACTTTGCAAACTCAAAAGCAAGGCTCCCCTTTTCTGGTCAATGCAAGGGACCAGCCTGGTCAGTTTCCTGGCTGACCTTTCTTCCCACCAGCTCCATTTCATTCTTGCCTAGGAGCAAAGTCCTGTGTGGCTTTGAGCTTCTTCACTTCCTTTCTAGTGGTGGTTGTCCTGTCTGCCAGCTGATCTGCTGCATCCCTCTGGCTGGATTTGGGTCAAAAATGGCACAGGATGATGTGCTAGCTAAAGTGTAGCTTGCAACCAGTACATCTCCACTGGTGAACTCCCCTGGGTGAGCAGCAGCTGGATTAAACAACCAGGTGAGGTTCTAGCCCTGTTTTTTGTGTAGCAAGCACAGCAAAAATCCCAGGAATTATTCTATTTGGTGTAGGCTATTGCTGCTTTCTGCAACAGTGTTGCTGTGCCCTGGGGATACCCATGGCTTCTGGAAGACTTTTGTCCATTTGTTTTAATTTTCGTCTGGCTAAGAGGTGACGTGCATGCTTGTGTGAATGTGTACCTGTTTCTGTCTGGCTGTATGCTTGCAAATATATTAAAATGCATCTGTGGCATAAATAGAAAAATAACATCTCTGACTAATTTAATAGCAGACTGATTTTGTTCTTCATGAAGCATATTCCATCTAGAGCATGCTGCTCTTCTGTTTTTAAAGCTTTAAGAAGTTTATTATTTTAGTCCTTCCAGCACATGCCTTATCCTTCATGAGAGATCCACACTTTTGTTCAAAGATTTCAGCTTTCAGGACTGGCTAATTTGCATGGCTTAAACTGTTTTTCAAATTGAGAACTAAAAATAACGTTATATGAAGGTATTGGTGGTAAATAAAGTGTACACTGTAAAACTAACTCTCCTAAAACTGGAAGACCTGACATGTGAAACAATAGTTAATTAATTGCCTGAAATTGACTATCTAAAGCACAAATCAGAAATGCAGTGGGGACAACCTATTATTCAAAAGAAGAGGCAGTTCCTTCTCAATCTTCAGATGTTTTTTTGTTCAGTCTGTCCTTAAGTTTTGGGTTTTTTTACCTTACAGTCAAAAGCTCTTCGGG
>NW_009953332.1:159695-159900 GCF_000747805.2 Chaetura pelagica
CCTGCTGGCTCTGCAGAAGAGGAAGAAGCCAGAAGGAGGCAGTCAGAAGAGGATGAGCTGAAGGTGAAAAAGCTGGAAGAAAACATACACAGGTAGGGACAGATTCCCTTTGCTTTGCCGAAGAACAGTCACTTCCATTTAAGGCTAGAGATCTTCCTCATTTAAGTCCCCATCTCAGGCAGCCCCTGGTGCCAGCTGCCCCGGG
>NW_009953332.1:159911-169585 GCF_000747805.2 Chaetura pelagica
AAGAGCGTAAGAGGCAGGTACAGATACAGCCAAACAGGCCCAGAGCTCCATGGTTTCCAGGTGGAGCCATCATGGCATCTTTGTGTCAAATGGACTTTGGTTAATTTCTCTCACAAGGCAGCTAAAAAGGAGGCTGAGTTCCCCCTTCTGATGCACGTGTGTGACTCCAGCAGCACTTGAGAGATTCTCCATTGCTTTACACCTCCTGCAGCCAGGGGAGTTCAAAGAGGGGCAACGCTCCTTTGCGCTCATTTTTCACTTGTGCAAATAACTTTTCAAAATGCAACAGCAGATCCTGCTCTCAGAAGCAGGGCTTGGGCATCAGAATTATTTCCTTTTATCAGTTTCCTGTTGCAGTCTGAGCTGATGTTTGTCCTCTTTTTTGTGTTTTCCTTTATTTTGATACAAACAGCGAGCTCCAAAACTCATAAGGCAAATGCTTTTATTTATCACAGAACAAATTCCAGAGCTGCTTTTTCTGCCACTTAGGCTATATAAATATAGAATTTTTCAGATGTCTGAAAATTAACAAAAGTTGGTCAAATTTGGCACCAGAGCTTTTACAAATGTGTCAGCTAAGATATGTAAGTGACAGGAAAAAGCAAGTAGGACCAACAGTCCAAAAGGCTGACGTATTAGCCTAGCATCTGGTGAACTCCATTTGCCTTGTGCCAGGTTTCTTGTGAAATTTCTTGGAGAAATCACAGAGAATGTTTATTTGAGGATATACACATGCACACCCACCCTAAGTTCGGCCAACACTAAATGGCTTCTGTGTGGAAGTAATAAATCAGTAAGAATATAAGAGTTGCCTCATACTACTGGTCTCTGTCTTGTGATCCCTATTAATTAAAACTGATCTGAGGATGCGTATTGTTCTTTTACATCTGTGGTGACATACAGCAAGATGCTGTGCTGGACCTTGTTTTCACCAACAAGGGTGGCCTGGTAGACAATGGGAAGCTTTAGGGCAGCCTTGGCTGCAGTGACCATGAAATGGTGGAATTCAGGATCTGTAGGGCAACAAGGAGGGTGCACAGCAGGCTCATGACCCTGGACTTCAGAAGAGCAGATTTCAGCCTTTTCAGGGATCTGCTTCGTGGGAATGGGAGAGAAATGTTCACTATTAAATATTAAAAAATTACCTCCACCAAGCCCAGGAGAAGTGCATCACAAAAAAAGAGGAATGCAGGCAAGAGTGCTAGGAGATCTGCATGGATAAACAAAGAGCTCCTGAAATGTAAAAAGATGAAAAAAGAAAGTCTTCAGAGGGTGTAAGCAGGGACAGGTAGCCTGGGAGAAAGACAAAGAAGTTGTTCGAGCAGCCAGGGACCAGGCTGGGAAAGCTAAAGTCCAGACAGAGTTAAACCTGGCCGGGGACACCAAGGGTAATAAGAGTTTCTACAAGTACATCAATGTAAAAGTCAGAACAGGGAAAATGTAAGTCCTCTCCTGAAGGAAAGAGGAGACCTTGTCAAGCAGGATATGGAGAAGGCTGAGGTACTGAACAACTTTTTTGCCAGTGTCTTCACCAGTTTGGGCTCTGGCCACACTGTCCAGGTCACAGAATGCAAAGGCAGAGACTGAGAAAAGGAAGACCCCCCACTGCAGGAGAAGAGCATGTTTGAGACCGTCTAAAGAACCTGAAAGTGCACAAGTGCATGGGACCTGACAAGATCCACCCATGGCTCCTAAGGGAAAGGGCAGATGAAGCTGCAACACCTCTTTCCATCATATTTGAAAAGTCATGGCAGTCTGGTGAAGTTCCCACTGACTGAAAAACCCCCATTTTCAAAAAGGGAAGGAAAGAAGACCCAGGGAACTACAGGCCAGTTAGTCTCTAGCGAGGACTAGAGAGGACAGGCTAAACTGGTTCACCAGGAGGATAGAAACCTACTGCAAGACCAATCATAGAGTGGGTGCCAGGGGACTGTATGATCACTGTGCCGCAGATCTTGGGTATTTATTGGAGTCACACTGCATTGTGTGGCCAATGTCCAGTCTCTCCTAGCATCTGTTCCCCAGCTTTAACAAGGGGCAACATGCAGACACCCTTCCTCTTGCAGCAGAGCATCCCATCATCACCACAGGGAGCAGCTCTGCTTCCTCTGCTCACCCTGAAGTGCTCAGGAAAGTCCCTTTCTTGTACCTCTGCACTTACTGCATGAATATCCACTGCACAATGTATTTGCAGGCCAGACATAAACAGTAGGTCTGACAAGCTAAGTGAATAAAAAACTAAAGGAGATGATGTTTGAGACTAATGTTCATAAGTGAGGACGGGGAATCATGTAGGTCTGTGCTGTCCAGAAAAGGCAAATATCTCTACTTCAGGGAAGTGGTTTGGCTATCTATGAATCTGTGTATGTTCTTGAAGGCCTTGCACTTACCGCAAATGCTTCAGTATTGCTTTTTCTAATTCAGTTTTAAGTGACTTTCCCACTAAAATCAGATGTTTTGCAAGGTGTACACATGCTTCCAGTGTTTATTGTTAAGCTAGTGTAGCCAGTTCTTTCTGTGGGAGGTGTTTCATTTCAGCTGAGGCAGCAAAAATGCAGATTATGTTTGTTTATTATACTTGTATGTTATCATGATACAAGATATCATGTACTTTAGCTTGTAGCTTGCAATAATATTTGCATATAAGTAAACTTAGATATGAGTTAAGTGAAATTATTTAAAGAGCACCCTGATCTCCAAGAGCATTGGGAAAAGGAAGGCCTATATTAGTCAGCATTTCTGTATGCTTAGGGCCAAGCAACTAAAAAAATATCAGCATCACAAAAGCAGAGATAAATCAGAGCAAAGAATTAAATGCAAATAAAATTATATCAGTATGTTGGTAATTACCATCAGGAGGACACAGAAGCACAAGGTGCACATACAAGCTAAAAAAACCCAACAGGATATGCAAGATTAAGGCAAGATGCAGGCATATGAACCATGTGACAGTGGATTGCAGACTGAATGATCTGATAGTTGACATTAGTTTATTATGTTTAGAGATTTGGAAATGTGTGAACACAAGAGACAGTTTTTGTATTTAAGAATGCAAAGTGGAAATAGAATAAGGAGAGTTGAAACAAGTTCTGTCCAACATTTCTGCTTGACTGACTTGAGTCTTCAGAATGCCACATGTAAAAATCCTGGTATTGTGACTTGTATTTCTTTAGAAAGGTGGCTGGTCTAGTGGACTTAAAAAGAAGATTGGATCCCTTATTCAATATTCATTGAGTCTTAAGCGTTCTGGAAATGTGTCAGTAGTGGGAAGGATGGAAAGGCATGGCTGCATTACTAAATGTTTGAAACCCTGCTGCAAGGTTGGTGGTACCATTGTATCAAGGGCAGAGTAAAGCCAGAGAGGGATTTAAGATACCTCTCAGCAAAAACTGCCCCTAGACATAGAGAAGCTTTAAAGCTAGTTTAGTTTTTTTTGTGTTCTCCATAAGATCTTGGGTCAGTGTTAGAGGAGGGCAGCCATTTCTGAGTTTCTTTCCCTGTGTCACTCAGTGAGAAAGTGATGTCCTGTTTTCTGCATCTCCCCTAGATCTGGGGTAAATGATACCAATGGAGTGAAAAATGAATGAAAAACATTTCCATTCCCTTAGACTCATTCTCAAAAATACAGACCTGGAACATGGATACAGCCACCCAGAGAACTTCCACAGACACATTTCTGATAGTATGTTGTAGGTGAAATAAGCTCTGGAATGTGTTGCATGCCTCCCATGGTTATTTTGACTGCATGACAGGCTGTTATTTTGCAACAGTGAATGGAAAGTTGGCATTCAATGACTGGGCATTAACAGGCAGCATTCATAGAGCAGAGCACTCCACCCAAAGCTTGCTGTTCCTTCACAACATTTGAAAGTCTCCCCAAAATGTTTTGGTTTACTAGATTACATTTTAGTATGTGCTGGCGGCCTGTGTGTGCTACAAAAAATGAAGAGTTTTTCTTGCTCTGAAGCTTTTGTGTAGCATGCCAACATGAAATACTCTATGGCAACATATCTCCCTACTTGATGATGGACATTGGCATGAGATACCAGGACTGGACGTGTGCTTCTCTAGGAGAGAAAGTCGCTGAGCTAAATCCTCAGTGAAGTGTCACAGTCCTGCAGTAATCAACAGTGCATCTGTTGACATTGGATGAGGAGGTGCCCTTTTTGGACATGTGGACCAGTCGGGTTAGGGCAGTAGACGTTGGATTCCAAAAAGCACATGCAAGAGTCACTTCTGGCACTTAGGCACTGTGGTAGCCCTTGGGGCTGAAGCAATGCAGGAAAGCAGCCAAATTGCGCGTGTATCCCCTGTTCTTTAGTGAGGGCTGCTCAGCTGTCAGCACACCCAGCTCCTCATGTTTCCAAAAGCCCTTTGAGGCTGTCCAGTGCTTCACCCTCATGCATACTGGTGGTGAGCTGCAGCTGTGTCAATTCAAGGAGAAGGCTTTTCTGTGTTGGTCCAGCATGGAGACAGAGCTCCAGTGTTAACAGTAGCAGGGGCAGGTCTGTGCTTCAGACCAAAGGTCATGAGCTTTTTCCTGGGATAAGCACCTATCTTTCCTGGTTGCTGTTGTCTTGCTGATGTGGGTAGTTGTCAAAACTCCCTCCCACCCAGCAGCTCCCATCTCAGAGTGCTGCTCTTCTTCTATACTTAGAAAACCTTGGAAAGTATTTTAAAGAAAAGTTGAACTGAAAGATGCCTGTGAGAAAGACTGCAGGACAAACACATCTTCCATCCAAGAATAGCACTTAACTTGGTGGACCAAAAGAGATGCTGACTGTAAGCTTACACAAGAGAAGTGACTAGTGATGGAAGAAGAGAGATGACACCACGATTCTCAAGCAAATGGTGCCTTGGTTGTGTAAGGCTCTTCGTTGTTCTCTTGTGCTTGACCTTAAGTATGTCTACATACTGGGTGTCAGACAAAAGTCTTCATCTAAGTAGAAGCAGATCCAAAATGGAGCAAGGCTTCTCCAAAGAATTGTCCCTTTCTTCCATTTCTGCAATTGAAGCTTTCCAGGTAAATGCTCAGGTTTGAGTATTGTCAGAGGGGCTGGTCTTGGCCCTGAGAAAAAACCCTTCACCAAACTGATTTGATATGCAGAAAATAAAATCTTACTAATATACTACCTTATGAATAGACTATTAGTGCTTCAAAGATCTCTGAAGTTAGATAGCATCTACACTGAAGCCTCTTCTCATTGCAGTGCAGCAAATGCAGACTTGTGGTTCAGCTGAGTTTGTTGTGGCTGCTGCACCTTTAGCATCTTCTCTCCTCCCAGTGTCTGTTCTTTCATTTATTTCTTATGCCAAGGTTTGTTTCCTGCTTCTTCTTCCCAGGATAAAATCTTAGAATGTCTCAGACTGGGAACACTGGCCATCATTCAGTCTCTCTTGGGACTAGTAGTCTTCTAGTGCACTTCTTCAAAAGAACGGCCATCTGATGTCAGAACCAGATGCTCAGACCTCCCCTATAGCAGACAGTGCAAACCAGGACCACGGGTGCCTTAAGTCTCTACAGAGGAAGATCTCATCTATTTCCCTTCAGTCTTATCCTCCAGAGAGATATGAACAGTTGCTGAAGCATATGCTACTGCAGAGAACAGTGTGTCTTCAAAGTGCATGGTCCACATCAGTGTGAATGTTTTGCAACTTTCACATCTATGGCAGATGGAGAAAATAATCAGGAACATCGTGTATTTGGCTTTTTTGGGTTTTACCTAAAATGCCAGATGCAGCTGTAGACAAGCCCCTCAGTCTGCCTCCACGTGCTGCCCATATGACCAGTTGCTTTGAGTGAGCTCTTTCAGGGGGAAACAGGAAAAATATCTCATAGCCAGGCAGCTTCTCCAAATTCTGCTCACCTTTAAGGGAAGAGCAAACTTTCTGTGCAGGAGCAGCTGTTCATTCCCAAGCCCTCTGTCTGATTCTCTGCTAAGACTCATCAGTATCAGATCTCATCTGCTGAAGATCCACAGATTCCAGTGCTGGCAGCCCCTAAGCACTGTGGTTTCCAAAACAGCACATTCTTCACCTCCCATAATTTTTTTGGGGTGCATTTCATATGTGATACATTTCTTAGAAAAACAGGGATCAAAACAAAACCAGGCAAAAAGCCTTAACAACAGGAAATCTCATCTTTCCAAAGGAACCCACTCTGTGGTTTGATTAGAGAATCCCTCAGGACCTGCAGAATGAACTTAGAAAAGAAATGAGTTAAGAGTTCCTGGGTGGCAATGGGTTTGAAGTTTCTACATGTGGTAGAATACATTCAGATGTAGCATTAAAAAAATAAATTTTAAAAAATAATAACATTAAATTTAAAAAAGAGGAAACCAACCAACCAAAATAACAACAACAACAACAACAAAAAACCCAAACACTTAATAACACAGCTTACTACCTCAGTTCTGAAACTTGACCTGTACTTAAAATAGGAGAATGACATTCTGGTGCTTTAACAGTTCCTAAATGCTAGTGTTCTGGGTTTAGGAGTAGCAATCTCAGGAACTTCCACAACTCCTGGGCATTGCCAGTTTGCAGTTATTTAATGATGCCTATGCATCTTATAAAGTGGGCACAAGTAATGACTGTTCAATTTGAGTACAGACTCCTTACAATCCATCTATGTCTGCTCTCCTCACATTTCTGTACCAGATCTGGACATTGATAAAGACATTTGACTACCTTAAGAGAAAGATACAGAAGAAATTCCAAAGCCCCTTCTCAACATATCAAGGAACTTCCCACCTCAAGTGCTTCTGACATTTTGTCTGTGTCAGTATGCTATAGATTAAGAAACATGTTCCTCCAGCAGGAAGGGACACAAAGGGTTAAATTCAGCCCTAGACAGAAGCAGGTTTTCAAGGAAACCTTTATTAGAGAAGCTAATAATGCATTGTAAAGTGGCATCAGATTCTAAATGGATTAAAACCTTTAATACAGTAGATCTTTTGCTACAGCTGCAAATGAAAGGGGCAGTTACCACCCCTGGGCAAGGTTCAGCACAAAAAATGTAATTTCACTATCATTGCAGCTCCTACACAAGGCTGCGTTTCTATTGCCATACTAGATGGGACCGAATGATAGGTTATCAAGTGCAAAACTTCAGAGCCTCTTTGGTTTTAACATTTCAAAGCTAAAAATTCACATGACTCTCCGTGTGATGCTGTTTGCAACATGGGGAAATCTCTTCATAATGCATGCATTTATCATATGTGTTTAATCACCACACTCTCTCTGTGTCCAAAGTCTTCTGAGATCTTCACACATCTTCTAAGCCTAGTAGAACTGACAGGGGCTTCCTGAAGCAGTAAATTGTGGTATAGCATAAAGAGTAGGAATTGTTGACTTCATTACATCTCAATTGAGTCTTAATCATGGGCCAAATTGGATTGTTGCCTGGAGTAAAACAAAAAGGACTAGTCACCATTGCTTTCCCTGTATGCTTATCTTTGCAGGCATTGCCTATTTGATTGGCTTGCTTTGTACACTGGCCCTACCACAGGGCAGTCCTGGCAAAACAGCTCCTTCTACAGTTTGTGTAGCACCTGGTGGATGGAAAAAGCAAAATTGTTACGTAAAAGAAAGATGTTTGTGTGGAGGTGGATGCATGTACACAATTTTGAAAGAGATTACAAACCTGGAGTATATTTACAAAAAGAAGACGTAGGGTTGAGCAACTGCCTGGATGGATTTTATTATGTTGGTACTTGACAGTGATTATTTACTGTGTCTTCACCTGAAATCAGAGGACTTCCCTCTTCCCTGCAAAACCTATCTCTCCGTGCTGTGTCTGCGCCTGGCAAGGCCAGAACATGCAGGTCACACACACAATCACACACATGTGCTTGCAGAGCCAGGGAAGGCACCACTGCAGTTCTAGGTCCTCAGTAGCTCCCTTCTCCCAAAGCCTCAGGTTCATCCTGTGTAACTGCAGGAGTCAAACAAGTCACCTAGATTCAGAGCATCATCTCCTTTAGCCCCACCATGCAGTGACTGAGGAAAGGGCATCCCCTCCATCTGCTGTGTAAACCCATCCCTCTCCCTTGAGTGCAGGTGCCTCAAGTGCGGAAGGTGGAATTTAATGCTTAATGTTTCCTCCTGCACAGGCACCCCCCACTGGACCTCTGGGCAGTACCGTGATGGAAATGGTCATTAGTAACCATTAATTATGTATCTGGTGCACCATGTCTTATAGCCCAGGGTCTGCCCTGTCGTTCTTGCTAGTAGTCAGCACTTACACGTTTTTCTGCAGAGCTCTGACTGGGCTGAGGTACCTTGTGAGGAGGAGCAAGGTGCAGTGTCTGGAGCCACCCAGTGGGCATTGCAAGTCTTAGCCTCTTCTGTTAAAAATCTGCAGGCTGAAAAGCATGTCACCTTCCCCACGGGGCTTATAAACTGCTGCAGTATGTGAATCCTAAGGCAAAAGAGGATGCAAATCCCAGCTAGTTGTCCACAGAAGACAAAGACTGGATGTGCAATCAGGAATCGTGGCTGATGAAAGTAAAGCTGTTTCAGCTTTTATTGAGGAATTGCAGTTGAAAAAAAGTCCCAAGGAGGCATATTCAGGAACAAAAATAGTCTGCTGGCACATGTATCACTATAGTAAAGAAAATTAATAGTAACAGGGAACCTCAGTGTGTTGGAAAAATGTTTATAGCTATCCAAGAACATAGCATATGAATGATATGGTCAAATCAACAACGAAGGGCATTCAGAGCAGTTAGATCAGCATGTTACAAATGTAAAACATGCTCAACGACATGTACAAATATAGGCTTTGTAGGTTGAAGTGATATATGACTCTATAGCATAAGACAATTAGGAATCAAGTCCCAGTGCCAGATTGCTGCAAGAATTTGAAAACTGACTTGGTGGGACAGATAAGTAGAGGGGCAGCTAAACAGATGGGGGAGAGATAGGATGTAATAAGTGGAGTCAGAGGGAGAAATTAAACAGCAAATGCACATGGATTAAAACCATTTCAAAGTCAGGCTTGCATGGCATCTGCTATAACCTGTTGTTGCTACAGGTGAAAAAGCACTTGACACGGGATATCGAGAGTACTGCCAAGAGGTATTTAAAAAATTAAACAAAAATAAATCAAAGATATTTTGTAAAACCAACAACATAAAATATGAGTTCAAGGCCAGATAAAGCAGAGCTTTACCAGAAATTCCAACATAATCAACATCCAGAGCTGCAATTAGGACTCCTGAACAAATACCATGTTGCAAAGTTTGGCCAGCAAGGTCAAGCAACTGGAGTGGCATGTGACCTTAAAATGTCATCAATGGCTTATAAAGAATATTTGGAGGGGGAGGTAAATTCCAGTTTACAAGGTATTGGAGTTAGTCTTGGACAATGTCCATGCTTCTCCTTAGAAGTCCTTCAGCTGATGAATACTGCCTGATATATGAAGAGTCACAGCTATGACACAGTGAAAGAGAGGTCTATACTGAAATGAGTCCAACTGGATACTACTCATGTAAAAGAATCTATGAACAAGAGTTTGATACACCCTACGTGTCAGTGACATGAGGCTGCTCAGGTTTGGACAGGGATCTGCTCTCCTCTGCAGCTGTCAGTCTGCATCAGGACAGGTTCAGCTCAGTATGGTACCACAGTCCTAAAAAAACAATTCAGGTCAAAACCAAAGTACCTTCCTG
>NW_009953332.1:170052-185188 GCF_000747805.2 Chaetura pelagica
CTGCTGAGAAAATGATGCCCTGAAAAAGATTAAGCTGATTCTGAATAACTGGATCATGGATCAGATAGAAGTTACAAAAAGCAGTGAATACATGTAGATTGTAATGGGTCTAGAAGATCTGGCAGAACAATAACATGCTATGATGTCCCATGCCCAGGAAAATACATTTTGTCCTTCATGTGAAAATTGGTAAATTTTCCCTGCTCTGTCCTAGAACATTTTTGCTAACGCAGCTACACAATCAGAGCTTCCTTCTGTGGATTCATTTATTACCAGAAAAACGTATGGAGACTGAAGTGGAATGAGTTCTGCAGGCAGAGGTTTTTGTAGTCCTGTATAACCACCTCTCTACTGGAAAACATACTTAAATAAAAAAATTATTTAAAATATTCTAACCTCTAGGCAACAACAGCACATCAGTGGGATAGTCTGAAGTGAGTAACTGGAGAGAGACAAGGACCAGGTCTGAGCATCCTTTATCCCTGTAGGCAATGTAAGTGGTGCAGAGTGTACTTGTGAGAACTGCCCCAAGGGGAGAAACCAGCCATGGCAGGATGAAGCCCAGGATTACCCCTGAATTACCTCTCACCTCTACCACTGATTCCTTGCATGACTTGGAGCAAGGTACTTCAACATTTCCTCCACATCTCCTATTCCAATGTTCATTTGCGTAATTATATTCCCCACACTTCTAGCACAATGTGAGATGAGCTCTTTGGTACAAGAATTGCTTCTCACTGTACAAGAGAGGTCCACACAGGTGCCACTTTAAATATCCTGAGTGAATTTTCCTGCATTCTTCTGTAGTGACAAGCCAAAAAAGAGATAGATGCTTATTAATACAAATGATCCGTGCTTTTCATGAAAGCAGGGGAGAACAGCCTTTCACTGAACAAAGTGATCCACGCTGAGACTGGACTTGTGCTTCTTGGTAAGACTGTAAATCTGGCTGTTGGTTGTCACACCATTCTTATGTTTCAAAGCAGCATGATTTGAAAGCAAAAAAGCAATGTAGTGTTTGGGTGGTGTGTGCAAGCTGCGGGGTGAAACTTACACCTTAACTCTCTCATTCACAATAGACAGAGACAGGCAAGTTTAAAGTGTTCATCAGCATCTACTTGATGTAGGCTCTGTATCCTTCAGCTTGCTCTGAACCTGTCTGCTGACTGCAGTGCAGCTGTAGCAAGGTGGAGCAGCTCTATAAAAACACAGGTGGTTGTCTCTGCACTCCCATGAGTACTGGTGGTGTCCAAGCTTGCTCAGGTATCAACAGCGTGTTGAGTAACACTGAAATGGCTGTGAAATCTACACAGCAGCATAATTACACCAAAATCAGAGGGCTGGATTCAGCCTGAGTGATTGTGATAATTTCCACTAATCTCTAGGTAGCTGGTGTAGGACAGGCACAAGAGGCAACATGGTCTACCTAGCCACTCAGCTGGGTGGCTTGAGCTGGTGTCTAAGTTTCTGCAGCCTCATCCCTATCAGTACTTAAACAGTGCAGGCTCTAGGTGGTAGAACACATCCATCTGTGCTGATGTAATGCTTCTTCTGATGGTGCTGAAGACACGGTTTACAATCACAGAATGGTTTAGGTTTGGAAAGGACCTTAAAGATCATGTAGTTCCAAACCCCCTGCCATGGCAGGGACACCTCCCACCAGACCAGGTTGCTCAAAGCCCTGTTCAACCTGGCCTTGAACATGTCCAGGGATGGGGCTTCCACAACTTCCCTGGGCAACCTGTACCAGTGTCTCACCACCCTCATGGGAAATAATTTCTTCCTAATATCTAACCTAAATCTACCATGTTTCAGTTTGAAACTGTTAGCCCTCATCCCATTTCTAAATGTCCTTGTAAGAATTTTGAGGTACCTCAGGCCTATAAAATTACACAGTTTATAATTAAATGCACAGCTTTTTTTGGTAGTTCCTGGGTGTCATGATTTGGGCCTAACATGACAACAAAGAACCAGCCCCGTGACCACTTACTCGGTTCCACCACCCCCCCCACACACACACTGGGATGGGGAGGACAAAGGCCAACTGAGAAGCTCCTGGGTCGAGACAAGGAGGGTTCTTCACTGATTAAGGTTCCGGGCAAATGAGATTCAACTTGGGGAAAAAAATACTTATTTAGTTTAATGCTAATCAAACCCACACAGGACACAGACACACACAGAGCAGGGCTTGCACATGTTACCCCCACCCCTCCCTTCTTCCCAGCCCCAAATCCCTTTGTTCCCAGTTTCTCTCCCTCCTTCCCCCCAGCGGCACAGGGGGATGGGGATGGGGTTTAGAGTCAGGTCACAGGCTGGTGGTTCCTGCTGCTCCTTCCTCCTCAGGAAGAAGGATTCCTTACAGTCCTTCCCTGCTTCCCCACGGGGTCCCTCCCATGGCAGAGAGTCCTCCAGGAACCTCTCCTTCATGAGTCCTTCCCACCAGGCCCGGAGCTGCTCCAGCCTGGGCTTCCCACAAAGTCACGGGCTGCTCAGGGAACAGGCACCTCCCCTGGCTCCGGGGGCTTCCAAAGCTGCAGATCCAAGTCCACATTCACCCCTCCTGGCACCTCCAGGGAATGTTCCACCATTTTCCTCCACTCCTCTCAGTTCTTTCACATGTTAACAATGGAGGCCCATCCATTGTCTCTGTAGACCCGGCCTTGGCTTTGGGGGAGCTTTGAGTAGCTTCTCACAGGAGCCACCCCTTGGCCCCCTCCCTCGCTACCAAAACAGAGCCAGAACCAAACCAGAACACTGGGGGCGTTTTATTTTTTAATTAATCTGTCAAAATCCAGTTCCCAGTTCATTAGTTTATCTTTTTTTTTTTTTTTTTTGTGCTGGAGTTTTCCTTTCCCATTAACCATTGGACTTGTTTTGTTTATGACTGCAAGAGCTTCTTTTAGTCATTTGTGTGAAGCAGAAAAATGTACAGCCTACTAAATCCACAGTACTTTTGGACACGGTTACTGAAAATGCCACATACATTTAATGGGTTTCCATTATTAATTTTTGTGGCTTCTTTTTTTTCCTGCTGTCAGTCTTTGTGTGCAGTGATCCAGGAATTCTGTAACCCCCTGGATCTCCAGGTGGAATCCCTTACACCAGTGGATGCTGTGCATGGTGATACACATTCTTTGCTTCATACCTTGTAATATAAGCCAGTGAGGAAAGCAACCACTATAAAACAACTTGGGGACCAAAAGCATGGACTAGAGCTTAGATTTTCCAACCATGAGTGATCTGCCAAGTAGACAAATCTGTAAACAATGGGTGGAAAAAAAATTGTTAATATAAGTCTAACAGCAGAAGAAGTGCATATTCTCTGCAAACAGATACCAGAGAGAGAATGCAGTTCCAGCACAGACCCTGTAACATTTGAAGGTAGACTAGGTAGAATGCCCTAAATGGTGGAGTTGCAGCTGGGTTATTTAAAGGACATTTTGTGTGTAGGAACTAGTTTGGGAAACATGATCTTGCCTACAGAATCTGAAATGTGCAAAATGTGAATAAAACAGATATTCACAGTAAACACAGGTTGCTGATAACAGGTGAGATTTGAGTGTGTATGTGTGGAGTGTGTAACACTAGCCAAAAATGTAACTGGAGAAAACAACTTTCAGTCTTCAAGCCCAAAGTCTCATATGCCAAGTTTTTTATCTAGTTTTATTTTTGTGCATATCCTTTAAAATTTATTTAGAAATTATAGTTTCCTTGGACGAGTCCCTCGTCAGCCTCCTTTCTACTCTTTAAATTTAAAGGTAGTTATTAATCAGGACAGTGAATTTTGTACAAGTGATGCTCTCAAGAAACCCACACGGCAGTCAGGAAATGGGCCAGCAGCTTGGTGTGCAGTGAGATGTTTTTCTTGAGGTCCATCAGGTAAAGAGACAGTCATAAGACCCCAGCTAATGTTTGTTAAGACTTTCAGTTGAAGGTAAGCCTCTTGGTTCCAGAAGAATAAAGGGGGGGAGATCAAATACTAGTAAGTCACAGAAGAAACTTAGGGGTTTTCCGACTTGTCTGATGATCACTGAGCTTTGTGACTTGGCACACCTGGAACAGGCTCAGAAAGGAAGAAGGGCCTTAAATTTAGAAACGCTTCAGGCAGCAGCTGCTGCAGAGCAGCAGTATGTCACCAGCAGAGCCAGGCTTATAAACCCTGCCTTGTTGGCAGCATTCAGGCTGGGAAACCAGAGAAGCCAGTTCACCAGCCAAAAGCCATTCCAGATGGGTTACACAGGCCGGGCATTGATCTGCTCCTGCAAGGACAATCAAGACCACTGTTCACAAGTTATTCTCAGGAGATGAAGGTATCACTCCTGACCTGGGGGGAGATGGTTTATATCTGTTATGCTGAAATTCCTGTTTTGATGCAATAGGATTTTCAGCTAAGACAATAAATAAAGAAAAAAAAAAGAGGGGGAAAAAAGTCATCATAGCAGCATTCTGACTTTGGGAAAGGTTGTTGTAGTAGGACAAAACAAAGAAGCTGCATCAGGCTTTGCACATATGCTGTGTTTATATCCCAAAACATGCAACAAGAATGCCTTGTGCCTTTGAACCTACCCCAGTTTTTGGGAAGAGCTGTGGTGTCCATGAGTGCATTCCATCATGAGACTAGTGCAGGGCATCACCGTGCCCAGAACATGGTGATCCTCAACTCTCTTTTCTTCATGTGCTATAACTCACTTTCAGTTAGCCATGAGCTAAACTATTTTGTCACCTGCCAAAGGCTGTAAGTAACCACTGAGTCAGATTATGTTACATGTATGCCACTGAAAGCCCAGTTTTAAAGTTGTGGGTAGTCTTCCAGGCAGGCATCGGTGGCCAACACTCTCTTGTATCACCTTTTAGACAAGTAATTTCAGGAGCAACCACCCTAGAGACAAAAATCCATGTAATTCTCTGTTCTTTGTTACTTAACGTCAGCTTGACAAATGTGAAGCAGCAATCATACTGAAGCTATGTCACAGAAAAGTCATCTTGTTTGCCTGTTGAGGCTATCAGGGAAAGTCTTTCATGATTGTGTAGTATCAAATGTCAGGTAAGGAGTCCAGCTTGGTCTGGACAGCAGTCTCTGAAAATGGTATTAGTTTTCTGGATGGATGGATTGTAAATAGGTTCCAGTACTAGAAGCCTGCTTCTCACAAGGGTTTTGAGAACTTTTTTTGTTCTTAATTAGTTGTTTTTTTTTCTTAATATTGGTAGTACATAGTCTCTACCCAGAGAATTTCAATTATCAGGAATTGGTTTTGTCAAAATTATGCCACTTGAGGCAATGTAAACCCTCAGGTATGACACAGAGACACTGATGTGTTACCACAGGCTTATTAAATACTTTCATTTAAACTCACAGGGCATAAACAGAAAACATGATGCTCCTACAGATCAGACTAATGGCCACTATGAAATTACCCCCACACAAAAGGGGACTTGCAGTCACTCATTACTGTGCCATTTTCCTAGAAGAAGAAAGAGGCTTGAACTTTCACATGGAAACCAAAAATCTCATTGTTACAGCAGATGTGAGAGAGACTAGTTCAGAACTAAACTGGAACTGAGAAATACCTTCTTTCCTCTGTGCCTCAGCGCTTCCCTCCCTTAGGGCTGGGAGTGTAATAGCTGACAAGTGCTTTGATAACTGCAAGCAATAATCAATATTTGTCTCATGGTGCCTGAGTCTACCAGGGATCCCAGATGCAAAAATACTTCATGCCTACAGTGTAGGTTGCTACACACTACTTGTCTGACTGCTGTTCCACAGCACTTTGGCAGCAAAAGGCAGACATTTCACTCTTCAAGCACTCCAAAGAGGAAAGAAGAATAAAATACCCACACTGTCTTCCTCTGGAGTGTGAATGGAGAACAGGAGACTGCACTGTGCTTCTTGCATAGTGAAACACCTGCTTGAACAGAGAGCATAACAAATTAAGACATTTAATAAAAAGGATAGGTCTTAAAGGTGGGTTCTTGGTGCAGATGCCTGTGCTTTGGCAGGCCAGAGCAAGCACCACCAGCCCTCCCCTGGGCAGCAGGTTTGCTCTGTGGGCTTTACCCCACTCAATCACAAACTTACTTCAGTGAAGCTTTGCTACTCTTGCCTCATTTGCAAACAAGATAATACACCTTTTTTTCTGGAAGATTACCAGATCAGTGATATCCTTGTACGGGAATGAACGTGAAACAAAATGCCTGAAGCAAAGCAGTGTGTCTGGTATTATTCCCTTATTTCCAATACTTATTTTGTTGTCTGTAGTGTCTGCAGGGGGTGACTGCAAAACTGCCTATCCTGAAAATGTCTTTTTCCTCATTAAGAGCAGTGATATTTAATCGTTTCATGACTTTTCTTAATCTGTACTGCATCAGTACAGGGTGCAAAGATCATACTGGCATCTTGAAGAAGATGAGGAACATACTGATATTTTTCCATCCTAGCAGCCCCTGCTGAGCCACCTCATCTCCCAAAGGAGAAGACATTTGAAAAACCTGACGCAATGACCCAGCAATTCTTAAAGGTGATTCTTTCTTCATTAGTCTTCTCTTGTCATGCTGCTGAACTGAAAAGGACTCTGTGCAATAAAAGAGAGAAATAGTGATAGCTGATGCTGCATCAGGAAAGAGGTAGATCGTGTTTAGTAATCTCTGGCTGAACTGTTTGTCATTGTATTAGATTTACATACAGCCTAAACAATCGTGCATGAGCAAAGCAGAAAATTGTTTGTGTGGGGGCTTTTTACTCCTTTTTCTAGATACCAATGACTTTCTTTTAAAGAGCAATCACTAAGGAAGTGACGTGTAGTATGGAGATCTGAGATTTTTCATTAAAGTATGATTTTAAATAGGTGAAAATTTTTACCAGTTGGGACAAAAAATTTGTAAAGAGATTATCAGAAGCTGTAATAGCCAGTAATATACCAATTTTGCCCCTAGGTATTCAGGGTAAATTAACCCTTACACAAATCTGCGATGGATTAAACAGATGTTTTTATTAAGGAAAGCTTTTCTTGGTAGTAGCGAGAAGTAGGACATCTTGGTTTTACCTAAATCTTGGGTTTACCTAAATTTCCTGTTTTAATGATTTACTCATGAAAACTTCATGCAGTCATATGTACTCAGAAAAAATTGTAGAGCTGCATATTTCAGGAGGAATTACTATTTTCATCTGAACACATATATTTTGGACACAGTCCAATCTTACGTAATTCTTTGAAGGATTTTCTTTTCTTCACATGAAAGTGGCTTTAAAACAAATGATAGTGTTTCGTGTCTACTGTGGAAGGAATGCTAGCTGGGAAGTAGCCCAGCGTGCACAAAGTGTTTTAATGTGTCTATTTACCCCAGGGATGCTGAATCATGGCTTTTGTGAGACTGTGCTGAGAGGGTTTACATAATGAGGAGTTTTAAATTCCATTTTCTCCAGCTTCTCCTGGAGAGCAAGTGTCCAGTTTTTGCTGGATGAAAATTTACCTTTAATAAAGAACTGAGAAGCTTTTGCAGGCAGAGAAGAGAGCTTCCCAAGGACAACCAAGGTGAATTGCTAAAGCATCATCTTCAAAATCACCAGCCGTTTTCCAGGAGCTCTCATTGCTCTTGTTTTTTCCTAAGTAGCTGCTCTGTAGTGGTTAGCTGCACTTCAGCTTTTCAGGACCGGGTTGATGTCATGCAGTGGATAGTGCTTGTGAGACACTTGAAATACAGCCTAAGGAGCATGAACCATGTATTCAATAGGAGACAAAATATTCATTGCCCCTTCTCTGTTCCCATCAGCCAGGATGTATGAGAGGAAGGGGGAGGAATAGAGTGACATTTATTTTTTGCTGTATGTCATGGTTTAATCCCAGCTAGCATCTAAGCACCACACAGCCTCTCTCTCCCTCACTACCTCACAGGAGGGGAGGAAGAGAATTGGAACAGTAGAAGTGAGAAAGTTCATGGGTTGCAATAACAACCATATAATAATTTAAATAAAATTAATAATAAGGATATAAATTATAATAAAATGTAATTAAAATGAAAACAACAGAGAGCAATAAAATACAAGAAAGACAAGTGATGCAGAAGAAAGCAGTTTGTCAGCACCAACCAACTGATGCTCAGCCAGTCCCTGAGCAGTGGCACCCTGCCAACCTTCCCTCCTAGTTTTATTGCTGAGCACAATGTCATATGGTGTGGGATATCCCTTTGGTCAGTTAGGGTCAGGTGTCGCAGCTGTGTCCTGTCCCAGCTTCTTCTGCATCCCCAGCCTACTTGTTGAAGGGGTGGTATGAGGAGCAGGAAAGGTCTTCACTCTGAGTAAGCACTGTGCAGCAGTAACTAAAACATCCCTGTGTTATCAACAGTGTTTCCAGCACAAATCCAAAACAGAGCCCCATACTAGCTACTATGAATAAAATTAACTCTGCCCCAGCCAAATCAGCATGCAGCAGTTGGGTGGATTTAGTTGCTTCTTGGTAGAGTAAATCGTAAGGATTAACAGCTCTCTATTAAAGCCCAGTCTTTAACAGCTCCCACAGTTTTTTCTTGCTTAATTGTTTTTCATACCATCCTTTCTCCTTCTGCCAAATCTCTGGTTTCTGGTCTATTTCACTGTCGTGTTTTTAAGAGTTTGATGGTTTCTTCAACACTGCCACTCAAAGCTTGTTGGAAACAGCTAGGGTATTCTTTTCAGATTTCTCACCTCTCATACTCCAGTAAGGTGACTTGCCTTACAGGCAGCCTTGAGGGCAGGGAGCTAGGTTTCTAGGCAATATTTAGGTTCCCACACTCCTCTTTCACCACCAAAATCCCTTTTATCTCTGAACAGCAGGGTTGCATGGCTCTGCAGTGAAACCCTCCTTTCCTCCTCACCTCTCTGCAGCCAATTGGTGGGGTGGTCCTGTCCCTCTGTCCAGCACTACCTGCTTCTTCCCAGGGCTGTGGGCAGGGATGTTTTTGCCCTCTCCAGCAGAATCGGCACTGGTGAGTGCCAGAAGGTTTCCCAGGCTTTAGTCCTTGCCTCTCTGCCCCCATTCATGCCAGGGATCCCAAAGTGGGGGTGGGATTTGCAAACCCACCCACCTGCATGAGTTTTACTCAGCAGCACTGCAGACCCTTGTGTGTACTGGCTGTCTTGTTGTGCTCACTGAGCAGGGACTTCCCTGGACTTCAGGCGTAGCCCAGCCTGCATGAGCATGGCTGGAGAGGCCTGGACTACACAGACCTATTAATGCAAACAAAAAAAAAAAAAAAAAAATTAAAAAAGGGGTGATGTGGGGGTGATTCTTTTAATTCCAGAAGGAAATGGGAGATGTCAAAATTTCACCACCTATTTCATCTCAGGCTTCTTCTCTGATTCCTACTTCTGCTCCCCGCTCCCTTCTTTTTCCTCATTATACTCCAAGGGAGACTATATTTAATTAAGTGGGAGGATAGATTTGCAGAAGAGAGGGAAGAAAGTCTTTGTTCTTTGTGTTCCAAATTGATTAGCATTCTTGTAGCTCCACTGCTTGCTTATCTAAAATGAAGCCATGGTCTGACTGAGGGAATAATAGTTTTTGCATTTTAATTTTCTGCTAAGCAAAAGTTTCTGAGATACCCTAATTATACTAGGAAAGATTCTGGAACTCACTATTTTCAGATTCATCTAACTAGCAGCAGCTCCTGACAAGTCCAGTAGAAGAAAAACTTACAGGAAGAACAAGTCATTGAAAAGCTGCGGGGTTTTTTTTAGTTGCTTTGTTTTGTTTTGTTTTTAAAAAGGTCATAATCATCCTACCCTCATCTTGCACAGTGAAGCAAATCTTTGGAGCATGATTTAATATTTTTAGCTAACTATGCAGAAAGAGGAAGTTCATGAACTGTGCACCAGAGTGATTAGACCATGGCAAGACCCCCACTCCCCTAAGATGGAAAGGTGAGAGAGCCTCTAAAATGACCATGAAATAGCAAAGTCTCTGACCTGTGAATGGAAAAGCAAACTAAAAATAATGGATTTGGAGTAGGCCGATTTAAGTACACTGAAGAGAACTCATAACTGAAAGATCTGATGGATAGAGGACTTATATAGGGTGAATGACCATAAAAGCACCAACTGGCCCAGAGGAAAGATAAGAGGTGTAGAAGAGCTGTAGTAAGAGACTCATTGTACTAAATCACTGGCTTTTCCTTGGCTTTAAGCAAAGAAGAATGTTCACAGAAAATGAAAAATAGCTTAGATCACTAAGCATAACTGAAATTGAATAGCAAAAGCATGTGAAAAAAGCAAAGGCTTAATGTACTGTACTGTAATAGGAAATTATTCTGTGGCAGCATTACTGATAGAGAGAAAACAAAGGAAAAATATCTCCTGTTCCACAGAAAGGAAAGGCAATAGATGACACTGAGATAAGAACCTGTTTTTGTGCTTCAGTCTTCACTGGAAAAGTGTGTTGCAATCAGATTGCAATCACTGTTGCACAAGGTCCATATCCAGAGCAGAATTTGGAAAAACAAGCTGGATAGTCTGAGACAAATCAAACTGGCTGCAGATCATCTGGGCATGGCGAGAGCTGTCCCCAGACTGGAGAACTGGCTGAAGCAGTCTCAGAGCCTTTTCTCCTACAGATATTGAAAAGGGCTGTTTGTAGGAAGAGCAATTGTCACACTTAACTTCACCAAGGGGACAGGGAAAAGACAAGTTAGGGAATACCAACCAGGTTTCAATCCTTAAGAGTAGTACTTGTGGTTGTCTAGAAAGAAAACATAGTGAATTATCACAGAATCATTAATGGGGAAGGGACCTCTAGAGATCATCTAGATCAACCCCCCTGCTAAAGCAGGATTTCCTAGAGCACATTACTCAGGACTGCATCCAGGCAGGTTTATAATATCTCCAAAGAAGGGGACTCCACAACCTCCCTGGGCAGCCTGTCCCAGGGCTCTGTCACCCTCACAGTAAAGGAAGTTTTTCCTCATGTTCAGAGTTTATGTGCATTGCCCCCTGTTCCATTGCTGGGCATTACTGAAAAGAACCTGACTCCATCCTCCTTACACCCACCCTTTGGATATTTATAGACATTGACAAGATCTCCTTTCAATCTTGCCCTGTTCCCAGTTTCTCTTGAACTGGGGAGCCCAGAATTGGGCGCAGTTCTCCAGATGTGGCCTCACCAGGGCAGAGTAGAAGGGGAGGTGACCTCCCTTGACTACTGGTCACACTCTTCCTAATGCATCCCTGGATACCATTGGCCTTCTTGGTGACAAGGGCACATTGCTGGTTAACTTGCTGCCTACCAGGACTCCATGATCCTTCTCCTTTTGGCTCTTTCCAATAGGTCAGCCCCTAACCTATACTAATGCATGGGGTTGTTCGTTCCCAGGTGCAGGACCCTACATTTGCCTTTGTTGAACCTCATTAGGTTCTTCTCTGCCCAGCTCTCCAGCTTGTCCAGGTCACATTGGATGGCAGTGCAGCCCTCTGGAGTGACAGTTACAATGTCATAGAAGGCTATCTGACTGGTAAAGCATGATCTCCTCTTTCTGAATCCATATTGACCAATCCAAACAACTTTCTTTTCTTCCACATATTTAGAGATTACATGAATTATTAACAACTTGAATATATCAAACAAGGCCTGTCAAGATACACACTCTTCCTTGACAGGCAGGCTAGCAGACCTTAGAACTCTAGGTCTGTTGAGAATGCCAATTATCTTGATGGTAAGCAGTCTTCGATACTTTCAGAATCAAGCAATAGAAATATAGTTTGGACAAAATTTCCATAAGGCAGACACAACACTGGCAAGAAACTATTCAGTAAAAACTGAAATGAAAGGCTTTGATGGACTGTGCTGGGTCTGAGATTATTTAGTCTCCTCATTAATGCCTCAGATGATGAGAAGGTGTAAGAGTAGAGGATCTATTAATTAAATTTGAAGACAACATTAAACCTGGGGGCTCACAGAGAAGAACAGTATGATGATTACAAAGTAGAGATGGTCTTAAAAATGTGGTAGAATACAGGTCCAAAATATTACCTTTAGAGAGGTATAACCCACCAAGAAGACAGGGTGGATTATGGCTGTCAGCCCAGTTCTCTCAAAAACACGTGGGAATTAGAATGAATAAGAAGCTGGGTGCGAGTCAAGGATTTTGTGCTGTAAAGATACGTTGGTATGTAGGCAACAAGACGCAAGAGAAACCTCCTATGCTTATCATTAATAAGGCTTCAGCTGGATTGCTCCACAGGAAGTACAGTGTGATCTGCCAGAAAATCAGGAGGATAACACAGGTGTGGTTGGGGTACATGTTCTACAAGGAAAGACTGTTCAGTCTAATGCAGAGAGAAGGTCTTCAAACATTTCATCATCCATTGCAATGGAAAGGAATAACATGTTCTTTGTGTTCACAGTTAGAAAGGACAACAACTACTGAGATTGTGTTGGCAAGAAAAAATCATTAGGAAAATTCTTCCAGTTATCAGGACAGTGAAGTACTTGGCAGTTTCCATCATTTTGGGTCTCTTAGACAAGGTCAGAGACACAGTCATCACCAGCAGCACCAGCTAAGCCAACACAGCCTGCCATCAAGGACATGCCCAGACCCCTTCTCCCAAGCCACTGGGGCTCAGCCCTTGCATCCAGCCCTCTCTCAGACTTTGCTCTCTGTTTGTGATCACAAAGATCCACAATCTGCAAAGGAAAACTAACTACTTAGGGAGAGGAAAGGTGAGCAGGGACATGATAATGTCTGCAACTAGTTTGAAAAGAGACCTGAACATGAGGCAAATAAATGCCAAAGACAAGAGAAATTCAATGAAAAAGCCAGAAGTCAAGACTTAAAAAAAAAAAAAAAAAAAAAAAAGTCAATCAGTCTTCCCCAAAGCTTTTGCAAGAGTGAGCACAATGAAGCAATGGAGTAGGTTGCCATTTGCCACAAGCGGGACTGTAGCAGGACGCTCCATTCAGGACAATGATCTCTGCTCCCAGCCCATTTTAGGAAGGGATTGCTGAGATACTTGAGGTAAGGGACACAGCTGCACTATTTTTTAGGTTTCTGCAGTTCTTTTGGAGAAGGGAAGTGCTAAACGTTTATGGAAATGAAATGGAGAAATGAGAGCAGTAACTGCTTTTTGCCACAAAAAAAATGGCAGACTGTGAAAACTAAAGCAGGAAATTAAAAATGTGGGGACAAGGGAACCCAAATATTTTTGTATTATAAACAATCAGCTTCTTACACTTTTTGATTCATCACAGTAGCATATTTTGCAAAATTCAAGGCAAGGTCTCCTGGGATTTGCAAAGCAAACTAGTGTTTAAGAAAGGGTGTTGACTCTTACTATGTAGAACGAAGCCAACTTCTTGCATTGCAGGGAAGGAAGAAACTTCCCTGGATGCAAGTCAATGCCGAATTTCTTTGTATGTTTCCATTAAATTCCTGGAAACAGACACTGCGAGCACAGAACTGGATGGACTACCAGTGTGAACCAGTCTGCCAGCTCCCAGTACAGCTGTTTGAAATCCTGGTGGAGGTTACTTTCCATTCCCCCTCTACTAAGAAGCTGGCAAAATATTACTATGTTGGAGTAACTTGTTTATGAATTCTCATTTGAATACATGAATCTACTGGTTTGCATTCAGAGCTCCAGTTTTCTTCTCCAAAGAATTTCACATTGTTTCATTGGTCTGAAACAGGCTGTGGGTTTTCATCCTTTGTCATTAGAGTCAGAATAGAGATCTGTGAAGAGGAACAGAAGGCATAAATTTTAGATTCTGTAGACCCTAGAGGGGAGGACAATGGAAAAGCTGAAGCTATAAATGAAATTGTAGCATAAAATGATTACATGAATGTGTCAAAACTCAAAACTTCTGTCTTGTAGAGAACTGCAAGACTTAAAATTTCACCTTGTCTCAACAGAGGTGAAAAATAAGTTTATACAAATTTTATGAAGGAGAGGAATTAGTATTAAGAGCAGTCAACATGGTTTTACCAAGGGTAAGTCATGTTTGACCAACCTTACAGCCTTCTGTGAGGAAGTAACTAGGTGGATTGATGATGGTAGAGTGGTAGATGTGGTTTATCTTGATTTCAGTAAAGCATTTGACACTGTTTCCCACAGCATCCTTGTAGATAAGTTGACCAAGTATGGGTTTGGTGTTCAGGCAGTGAGGTGGGTCAAGAACTGATTGGAAGGAAGAAGTCAGAGAGGTGTGGTCAATGGAGCAGAATCTGGTTGGAGGTCTGTGACTAGTGGAGTCCCTCAGGGGTCGGTACTGGGACTGGTGTTGTTCAACATCTTCATCAAGGACCTGGATGAGGGAACAGAGTGTGCCCTCAGCAAGTTTGCTGGTGACACTGAACTGAGAGGAGCGGTTGACACACCAGAAGGCTGTGCTGCCATTCAGTGAGACCTGGACAGGCTGCAGAGTTGGGCAGGGAGAAACTTGCTGAAATTCAACAAGGGCAAGTGTAGAGTCTTGCACCTGGGGAAGAACAAGCCCATGTACCAGTACAGGCTGGGGGCTGAGCTGCTGCAGAACAGGGTAGGAGAAAGGGACCTGGGGATCCTGGTGGACAGGAGGATGACCATGAGCCAGCAATGTACCCTTGTAGCCAATGGCATCCTGGGGTGTATTAGACATGGTGTGGTTAGTTGGTCAAGAGAGGTTCTCCTCCCCCTCTATTCTGCCTTGGTGAGGCCACATCTGGAATATTGTGTCCAGTTCTGGGCCCTCAGTTCAAGAAGGACAGGGAACTGCTTGGAAGAGTTCAGCACAGAGCCACAAAGATGATGAAGGGAGTGGAACATCTTCCTTCTGACGAAAGGCTTGAGGGACCTGGGTCTCTTTAGCGTGGAGAAGAGGAGACTGAGGGGTGACCTCATCAGTATTTACAAATATGTAAAGGGTGAGTGTCAGGAGACAGAACCAGGCTTTGTTCAGTGATGTTCAATGATAGGACAAAGGGCAACAGGTACAAGCTGGAGCACAGGAGATTCCACATAAACATGAGAGAAAACTTCTTTCCTGTGAGAGTAACAGAGCCCTGGGACAGGCTGCCCAGAGAGGTTGTGGAGTCTCCTTCACTGGAGACATTCAAACCCAGCTGGACACATTCCTGTGTGATGTGCTCTGTGTGACCCTGCTCTGGCAGGGGGTTTGGACTAGATGATCTTTCGAGG
>NW_009953332.1:190666-198010 GCF_000747805.2 Chaetura pelagica
AAAAAAAAAAAAAAAAAAAAAAAAGTCAATCAGTCTTCCCCAAAGCTTTTGCAAGAGTGAGCACAATGAAGCAATGGAGTAGGTTGCCATTTGCCACAAGCGGGACTGTAGCAGGACGCTCCATTCAGGACAATGATCTCTGCTCCCAGCCCATTTTAGGAAGGGATTGCTGAGATACTTGAGGTAAGGGACACAGCTGCACTATTTTTTAGGTTTCTGCAGTTCTTTTGGAGAAGGGAAGTGCTAAACGTTTATGGAAATGAAATGGAGAAATGAGAGCAGTAACTGCTTTTTGCCACAAAAAAAATGGCAGACTGTGAAAACTAAAGCAGGAAATTAAAAATGTGGGGACAAGGGAACCCAAATATTTTTGTATTATAAACAATCAGCTTCTTACACTTTTTGATTCATCACAGTAGCATATTTTGCAAAATTCAAGGCAAGGTCTCCTGGGATTTGCAAAGCAAACTAGTGTTTAAGAAAGGGTGTTGACTCTTACTATGTAGAACGAAGCCAACTTCTTGCATTGCAGGGAAGGAAGAAACTTCCCTGGATGCAAGTCAATGCCGAATTTCTTTGTATGTTTCCATTAAATTCCTGGAAACAGACACTGCGAGCACAGAACTGGATGGACTACCAGTGTGAACCAGTCTGCCAGCTCCCAGTACAGCTGTTTGAAATCCTGGTGGAGGTTACTTTCCATTCCCCCTCTACTAAGAAGCTGGCAAAATATTACTATGTTGGAGTAACTTGTTTATGAATTCTCATTTGAATACATGAATCTACTGGTTTGCATTCAGAGCTCCAGTTTTCTTCTCCAAAGAATTTCACATTGTTTCATTGGTCTGAAACAGGCTGTGGGTTTTCATCCTTTGTCATTAGAGTCAGAATAGAGATCTGTGAAGAGGAACAGAAGGCATAAATTTTAGATTCTGTAGACCCTAGAGGGGAGGACAATGGAAAAGCTGAAGCTATAAATGAAATTGTAGCATAAAATGATTACATGAATGTGTCAAAACTCAAAACTTCTGTCTTGTAGAGAACTGCAAGACTTAAAATTTCACCTTGTCTCAACAGAGGTGAAAAATAAGTTTATACAAATTTTATGAAGGAGAGGAATTAGTATTAAGAGCAGTCAACATGGTTTTACCAAGGGTAAGTCATGTTTGACCAACCTTACAGCCTTCTGTGAGGAAGTAACTAGGTGGATTGATGATGGTAGAGTGGTAGATGTGGGTTATCTTGATTTCAGTAAAGCATTTGACACTGTTTCCCACAGCATCCTTGTAGATAAGTTGACCAAGTATGGGTTTGGTGTTCAGGCAGTGAGGTGGGTCAAGAACTGATTGGAAGGAAGAAGTCAGAGAGGTGTGGTCAATGGAGCAGAATCTGGTTGGAGGTCTGTGACTAGTGGAGTCCCTCAGGGGTCGGTACTGGGACTGGTGTTGTTCAACATCTTCATCAAGGACCTGGATGAGGGAACAGAGTGTGCCCTCAGCAAGTTTGCTGGTGACACTGAACTGAGAGGAGCGGTTGACACACCAGAAGGCTGTGCTGCCATTCAGTGAGACCTGGACAGGCTGCAGAGTTGGGCAGGGAGAAACTTGCTGAAATTCAACAAGGGCAAGTGTAGAGTCTTGCACCTGGGGAAGAACAAGCCCATGTACCAGTACAGGCTGGGGGCTGAGCTGCTGCAGAACAGGGTAGGAGAAAGGGACCTGGGGATCCTGGTGGACAGGAGGATGACCATGAGCCAGCAATGTACCCTTGTAGCCAATGGCATCCTGGGGTGTATTAGACATGGTGTGGTTAGTTGGTCAAGAGAGGTTCTCCTCCCCCTCTATTCTGCCTTGGTGAGGCCACATCTGGAATATTGTGTCCAGTTCTGGGCCCTCAGTTCAAGAAGGACAGGGAACTGCTTGGAAGAGTTCAGCACAGAGCCACAAAGATGATGAAGGGAGTGGAACATCTTCCTTCTGACGAAAGGCTTGAGGGACCTGGGTCTCTTTAGCGTGGAGAAGAGGAGACTGAGGGGTGACCTCATCAGTATTTACAAATATGTAAAGGGTGAGTGTCAGGAGACAGAACCAGGCTTTGTTCAGTGATGTTCAATGATAGGACAAAGGGCAACAGGTACAAGCTGGAGCACAGGAGATTCCACATAAACATGAGAGAAAACTTCTTTCCTGTGAGAGTAACAGAGCCCTGGGACAGGCTGCCCAGAGAGGTTGTGGAGTCTCCTTCACTGGAGACATTCAAACCCAGCTGGACACATTCCTGTGTGATGTGCTCTGTGTGACCCTGCTCTGGCAGGGGGTTTGGACTAGATGATCTTTCGAGGTCCCTTCCAACCCCTAAGATTCTGTGATTCTGTGGTTCTGTAATTATTTTGATCTGGGAGCATTTCTTTTCATAGGACTGAAACACTGTCAGCATTACCATTTCAACACTTTTATCTGTTCGTAGTTTAAATTGTAATCTAAAAACCAGATGTTTCTATTTCATGGAAGCAAAATACTGAGGTAGTCTCCTGTCAGATTATCATGAAATGGATACATTCATATAAATATTCTACATTTCATTTAGTAAATGTTTTCCAAAGGAATTATAACTTCTCAGGCAAATCAACCACATTTTGCCATCATTTTCTAATGTCCTTTAACCTCAGAAATGTCAAAATGGGGTATACTTCTAAGAAAAGACAGAAAAATAGTTTATGTTTAGGCAGAGATTAAGCCATTTCCAGAGTGAAACAGACAACTGTTTGAAACTGCATACAAATGCTGAGTAATTGCTTAACAGCTATTTATCATACTGTATCTGTGAGGAGAATTAAACAAATGTATTTTCTGTCCTAGCAGTTGCTCCACACAAGTGGGTCTTAGGAGTATTGCACTTCCCTTAGGTAGTTTTGTCATATCTCTTCGCTTCATATCTTCCAGATGTCTGCTGAGAAATGTCAGGAGAATTTTCCAGTCTCTGCTGGTGCTTTTAGCTGGTCTGTTTCCTCTCCTTTTAACAAGAACGTAGCTGTGATTGATCCCACCTTCCAGTGTGGAGGGTGTGGAAATACCTTCTCCACTCGCCCCTTAGTCATCCCCTCACTAAGCTGCCTTCTGGATCCCAAAACTTGTATTTGTCTTTCCTAACTTTGTGCTGTGGTAGAGCTCTGGTCTCCGGCAGCACTGCCAAGGTGGGACCACTCAGCAAGCAATCCCTTGAGCACCACAAATCTTCCTCCCTCCAGAAGAGAAGTCTTCATCAGGCTTGCGTTCAGTAGTGACTTCTGCTCCCTATTTTGTCCTGTCCCAGAAGCAGATGTTAAGCTTGAGGCAAAGCAGTCCAAGAATGTGTGATGACTTGAAAGTGGACAGAGGAGATGCAGATTTTCAAGGCTGCCAGGCAGCCATCTCCCACAGTCTGCAGGCCAACAGGCAAACCAGGAATAAGATTTCCCTGAGGGCAGGTGGTGCCTGCCTTCTTTCAAGCATCCTGTTACTTAAATGCTACCAGGTCACCTTTCTGAAGAGGTGAAAACAACTGCCTGTCTCCCCGTTCCATGTCTTCATTTATTTCTGTATAGTGGTCTTCTGTCTAAATGCTTCACCACCCATCAGCTGCTCATTTTAAGTTGAGTGAAAACATAGAACATTCCTTGTATGGAAAACAGGCTGTTCTCACTGCAACTCCTTCTGAGGTCTGAGGACAGGGGGAAAGGACCACCACCAGCAGCATGACCCTATATCTGCTTCCCCATGTAAAAGTAATTGTGATTTCACAGAGTATATGCTGTTTTGTTTTGTTGTTTTGGGGTTTTTTTTTCCCTCCTCCTCCTTTTCTTTTCTGGAAACTGGGTTCTGACTGGAGTGTCCAAAATACAAATAGTTAACTAACATTCAGGGACTTATATAACCCAGTAACCATTAAAGAATGTCAGGATCCAATCCCAGAGTGTGGGCGGTCTGCAACTGTTTGGAAGCATCCTTAGGAAGGCACTAGTTTACTGCAGAAAAGTATTTTTACACCCCTCACTTCCTCAGCTAAAACTGGAAGGAGGCTGTACATTTCATCTATTTTTGGATGTGGGACACACAGGTCACCTGCTGGTCAGTGTGGCGTGGGAACAGGCTGCACTGATGCACAGAGCATCCAGGCTCACCAAAAAAACCCACTGCTACTCCAGCCCTGAGAGAGACTGGGCAGCCCTGCTGCCCTACCCCTTGCCTGTCTGCAGGCAGGGAACACACCAGCAGGTCTTTGCTGCACGTGGCCCCATATCTGGAGAGCGTTTCAATACAGTTCTGCCCAGGCTTCAGCATATTTCAAATGTGTTTTCCTAACCAAAATGCTTTGAAGAAACCCAAGACCAACAGAGGAAATCCACAAATAAAATTAACTGATTTGAGGTGCCTCCCAAAAGCCACCCAAAATCGCATTTGACTATTTCCTTTCTTAAAAATACTATGACTAAATTAAATATAAAAGTCTGGCAGAAATCAAGGATGAGAGCATCAACATGCAATACATAGATGTCTGTTTGGCAGATATCAGAGCTCAGTTTGGCAGATCTCTAGAAATTCATTGTATTCCTACAAGGTACTTATTAATAAACATTTCCTTCTATCCTTTGGGAACCCCTACGACCCCACTATGCCGCAGCCATGCAGTAGGCTATGGTTTCACTACATCACTATAGTTTTCTTCTGATCATCCAGGGTTTTAACATGACCTTTGTGCCTGCTGCATGTCATTTCTAGTGCTCTGCTCTCACCACAGCCCAGGGCTTGACTCCTAGATGACTGTAGCCACTGGAGGGTTAAAACACAGATTGTCAGCTCAGAAGCCAAATTAACATCTGGAACAGCTTCTTCCCTTTTCTAACATTTACAGCTTGAAATACAACATTGAATGTTGCATTTTGGTCTCTATGGTTAGTTATGATGACAGCTATTAATAGCATCCTCCTTGCCCTAGGTTACCAGTGCATGATCTGTCCATCTGGTTTTAACCCAATGAGATGTAGGTGAGAACTGGAAGTGCAACATATGCAAAAATCACCTTTTTCATTGTATTTTCAAAGTGAAAGGCAGCATGTGAGCAGTTATCCTAGGTGTGGTTGTCTTGATGCCTTGGTCAATGGAAGCATTGCTTGCTTAAGGGTTTGTAAGTTGTAGAAATCATAAGGATGACCCACTAGCTGGATAGTAAAGAAGCCTCTACTGGCCTAGTCATAAATATTCACCTGCACAGCAAATTGAGGGCAGTGCCTTGAAGTCTTCTTTTTTCTTTTGCTGATACACAATGGAAGCTGACATCTCACTGAAATTAGAGAAGATGCTATCTGTTAATCAAGTAATTTCTGTTTTCATATTTCCAGAGTACCCACAAGGGGATGCTTCAGGTCAGGAGGTTCAGTATATGTAACCAATAGAAAATGAAACCATGGTCTTTCTTTTCTTGCCACTTCTGAAAGGAGAAAATCTAGCTCTTGGCAAGGCAAAAGCTGATATATTCATGGACTGCAGGAAAAAGCTTTAGATAGATTGATGTCAAAAGTAATTTCAGTAGTGAAAGTACAGACCATGTTATTTTTTTCTGGTGTGATAATAAGGTTGCTTGCATTTGTTTATCTTCCAATGAATATTAGGTAGAAAAATATTAAGAAGGCAGACCTACCAAGAATAAAAATAAATTTGCATAAAATTACAGCAGCAATGCGAGAGAGGTTTGCCTGCCTAAAATTTCCCACTGAGTTTTGATGCCCTTGTGTGTCCATCCACTGAGGGGTGTATGCTCCCAGACAGTTATACCTAGGAATGTGGGTTTTTGGGCTCCTAAAGAAACACAGCACTTTTTTTCTGTTTAAGGAACTGACAAATCACCTGAATGGTTTTAAGCAATAAAACCTTCTGGGAAGGAAAGAGGGGGGAAAAAAAACCAAACAACAAAGTGGAACAAGAAGAAAAGGACTTTGAGAACAAAACTGGATTTTATTTGCTTGCAAATAACACTGCCATTATATCATAGTTTCCAGTCTTTAATCTAGAGACAAAATTTATCCATCCTCCATAAAATAATCAAAATACATTTTTTTTCATAGCTACATTATAGAAGATGTTTTCTATTCATTAACATGCAATAATAGAAAGTTGCTTTTTATATAACAAATCCTAACATAATTACAAGGATAGAACAGTAATTCCATAAATGAGGAAAGACTCCATAAGACATTTTTGGTCTCATGCCTTCACAGTTGTTTCAGGTTTTTGAAATATCAGCTTGATGCCTTTTCATATGAGTTGGCATATCCAAAAGTCTCACATCTGTATAACATCCTTCCTAGACTGAGGACACTTTAAGGATAAGGAAATGAGAATTTTGATCCAAGCCAAGCAACTGTTTTCCATAAATACAAAGAAAAGTGCCATGTGAGGTATACCAAAATCATCTGGTATATTCAACAGACAGAAAAGTATGGAGCTTTTTTCTAGCACAGACGTTATATTTTAACACTTTTGCCATTTTGAAATACCTGGGTTTTGTTACAAAATTATGATGATTTCAGAAATAAAAGTGCAGGGTAGCATTACTTAAGCAGTGCACTTCTATAAAAAGAACAAATAAGTATTTTTAAGTGAACTGTAGTAAAGATGTTGTCAATTTTGTGTTTCTCCTGAAAGGCTTTCTATTTTTATGCAACACCTACCAGTTTCCTCTACCCCCTGTCACCGCCTGCACCTTTCCCTAAAATGTAGTTTAGCAACCTGGACCCAGCAACCCAACCTTGTTCCAGAATGAATTTTCAGCGTGGTCCAGTCTTGTCTCATACAGACTGTGAAATAATGTTTGCTGTCACATCCAATAACACTAAACTCGTAAAAGCTGGTGTATTTTTAGAGCATTTGTTTTTTTTAAAGAAACAAATTTAAGTTTAGAAAAAGTAGGAAATAGAAAATTATTTCTGTCCTTAAATTAGCTGTAGATAAACTAGCCCTTTAAAAAAACAATCTTCTGAAGGTTCTCCTCAAAGCCCATCTGATCACTAAAAAAAACCAAAACAGCCCAGTGCTTAAGGCACTGAGCTGGGAAATAGGTAGATCTCCTCCTCCCATCTGTGATGTGATAAAGTTGCACTCAAAAACTTCTTGTGATGAGAAATAACCACACTTCATATGAAAGGCAAGAATTTGTTGTTAAGGTATTCAAAATCCTACTAATTTAACAACAGAATTATTTTTTGTCTCAGTCATAGTATAGGAGGGGGAAAAAGGAACAAATGTTACATTTAAAGTCTCCATAATAATAGTTAGAACTCTTATGCCTTCCTAGTACCTGCCTGTTCTT
>NW_009953332.1:198174-199069 GCF_000747805.2 Chaetura pelagica
TGGCAGCTTGTGTCTCAAACTTACCAGGGCAAATATTAAGTTGGTGCTGAGGGTTCTTTCCCTTTTCCAAGAGGAATGTGGCAAAGAGGTTGATGGCTTCCCTCTCCTTAATTTTGAGTCCACTTGAGGCAATTTGCATATGTTTTCTAACACCCTTTGCCAAGGCTTCAATGGCAATACAGGAGAATGTAAAAGTGTTTTATCATTATTGTAATTACCAAGCTCCATATTTACATCTGTTCCAGAGACAGGCTGGGGGACCCGAAGAGTTCACCCCTAAGGCAGGTCGAAGCAGGTTACATAGTGCCCAAGAGATGAGTAAGAGAATTCAATAATTCTGCTGAAATTACATAAACTAGTGGGTTTTGCAGATGAACACACGAATCAGTGGAAGCTTGCACACCAGCTTTGCACTGGCAGTGTAACTGGATTTCTGACCTCCCGTGGGAACCCCACGCGCTGAGAGCCCTGGCATCAGCCATGCCCTTTCTGCTGCCTCTCCTCTCCTGCAGCAGTGTTCCTCGTTTCACCTTGCAGCGGGAAATGCTGTACCTTGCTGGCAGCGAGGGTGAAGTCTTGTCCTGGGGGTAAGCAGGACAGACTGTGCAGCGGAGGGAGCAGAACTGTTACCGTGCCCGAGCTCACTAGATGGCCCTGCACGCTGCAGATAAACTTCCTCCTGCACTCCCACCGTGCAGAAACCGTTCATGTATGCAGTGGTAGGGATTTTTTAAATTTTTATTTCCCTGGGTTTTTTTTAATAGCTGGACCCAGACCTCTCTCCTTGATTCATCATCATTGTGGTAGCCTTGTTTCTGTGCCTTGGGCAGCTATGGTCTGTCTGTGGAGCAATCCTTTCCAGCTACCAAAGCAAGCCACGTAGCATGCAGCAGGA
>NW_009953332.1:199542-232290 GCF_000747805.2 Chaetura pelagica
GAATGGGAAGCAGAAAGGGAAGCTAGTATGTGACCTTCATGATAATACTCTCTTTGTACAAACTGGTGCAGGAGCAGAAGTGAAGGTCAGCATTTAGGGCTGTTCTATAGTGCTCCCTAGGTACATGAGCTATATTTAGCATGTACATCTGAAGTTTTGTTGTATTATTTTTATTAGGAGACAAAACTCTGCTGAACAAGCATTTCCTACACTGTGATATGTGATTCCACACAGTCTGCTATGGGAAGAGCCAAGGCTCAGCAAAGGACAAATGTGTGAGAACGTGCTTAGAGGAAATAGGAAAAGAGAAAATAGCTATGGGCCATGCAAGAGGTACTGGAGCTTTAGCACTCTGTTAAAAAGTTGCATCTATCTGGGGTATTTTCTTTCTCCCACAACCACAGTCTTTGAGATCACTGGTGTCAGGCATGTATTTACTGCAATACTGATTTCAGGAATAGGAGATTGAAATAGAAAGAGATAAAGGGCTCAAAGTTACAGACAAGCTACCCAAGTGCATCACCTTGCCATGTTCCAGGTGAGCCATGATAATGAGGCACAGCTCAGCACCAGCCCTTTGCAAATGTGGGGTAAAGCATGACTTCAACTACCTTCCCAGAAGATTAAGTGACAAGACAGGATACACTGAGTCACCTGCTGGCTCTCAGTTGACAGATGAGTTGGACAAGCTAAAATAGCTAAACTTGTGTTTCACCAACAAGTTAAACTTGTGGGTGAAAAGAATCCATCCATGATTACCTACATCATGTTCATGCACGTGATAAACTGAACATGGCTCCCCACAGCTCTTGCTGGGGTGCTGTTGGAGAAAACAACTCTCCTCCTTTGTCTTGCGTCTTTTTTTTTGCTGAGTGTTGGACCTCTTCACATTTCCAGTTGTACTGACATGTCCAAAAGCAGCAGCACCCCTCTGCTTTGTTTCCCACCTGACTGCAGCACCACGAAAGCTGTGGTGAGGCAGTTTGCCTGCTGTCTTCTGAAACATTTTCTACTTTCTGTCTTAGTGGCACCCATGTGAACCAGCCATAGGCTGAAATAAAGCTGTGAAAACATTATGGTGAGAGCTGTGCTGTGGGGCCAGGCAGGAGCTGTCCTCTGTGATATCAACATTCCCACCCAGCCCTGTGTGGGGCAGGAGCCACCTCCTGGGCTAAGACTTTGCTTCAGCAGTCGTTGCATGACCAGGCTTTCCAAGGCCAGTAGTTCCTGTCATCTTTAAGTTCAAACTTCAAGCCATCTAAAATTAGCCCAAGCCAGGCAACACCTTTCCCCATCTAAACTGTGATTTGTGTCATACAAATCAGTGCATATAGAGTTTTTGGAGCTCAGAACCAGGTTCCTTTGCTTCACAGATAAGGAGCTTTTTGAGGACTTTTTGGCCTCAAGATTTTGGTACTTCCCACAGAGGATATGCCAGTGAAGGAGTCAGGAATGAGGGAATGCAGAAGGGCTTTCTGCAAGAGAACTTTCTGATCTTGATGCTAAAAATCCCAAGCACGTAGCAAGGGGGATGAAATGGGGCAACAAATAGAAGCCACAGCAGCCCTATAGCCCAGAGGCCACAAAAGCACTCAGTTTGGGTTTGGATCACCAGGGAAAAGCCAGGGAGGGTAATAGGCAAGGCTAGTTTGGACACAAAGCTGCATCTTTAGATTGTTCCTACTTGCCCCTGTTAATGTCAAATAAGGTAGTAAGTGTCAGCAGTCCTGTGCAAACACAACAGCTGACATGAATATATGAAGACAAAAGAAAATATTTAAAAAGTAAAGGAGAGTGGAAAGAAGTAGTGCCATGGGTGTTTCACACTACTAATGATCAATGATTTTTTTAGAATAGGGTGTGACCAGCAAACCCACAGCTCCTGCAGGGACTGTCAGGCTGACAGGAGCTTACAAGCTGGCTGCAGGATTTACCCCAAAGGGACTGCCAGCTGCAGAGCTGGGAACCACAGGCAGAGCCAAGGAGCTCAGCCACACATGAGGTTAATTGGAAACAAGGGAGAAAGCATTTAGATGGTGGTGTTCATCTGGTGCTTAGTGACTATCTTGCCAGCCTTTTGGGCAAGTCATCTCAGCAGCCTGCACTTCCAACTGCCTCTGTTTAGTGGTAGTCATAATGCAGCTGATGCCATTCCAGCTCCTACAATATTGTTGCAGCTTTCACTTTCTATTACTTCTTTCAAATAACGCCTTTTTAATTTTGTTTTCAGTCTTCACATTTCAAAGCACTGGGACAACTTGACCGCTTTTGAGCTGTCTTTGGCAGATTAGTTGGTTACCTTTTCAAACCTAGAGTCAGAGAGACACTTCACATATGCTTACACTGAAGTGTATCAGTTTGTCTGTTCAAACCACTGGGACTACATACACACCTACAGTTAAATGCCTGTTTATCTCTCTTAAATTCAAGGCTTTGCATACTACTCTTTTATCATCTACTGCCCTATCACTTCAACATCTGTAGATGAAGCCCCTTTACACAATTAAGATGGAAAAGTGGCTTTTCCACACCAATTGGCAAGGAAAGCACCAGACACAAAATTTCAGAAGTACCTGCAATCTGTTTTCATGAGCATCTGTGTAACTTTTCAGCTTTTTTGTAAATTCCCAAAGGTCTCTACTTGCATCTTTTCTAACTTAAGAACTATTCAGTAATTTCTTAACTTCCCATACCCTGAGGGGGTACACACTTACCTTAATGAAGTAAACTGGCAAATGGGACATAACCTTCTCATTATATGGGCATTTAAGAAGCCTTTGCCCTTGGTCTCATGTTGTTGTGAGATTTTAGACAAAGCAAATGAAAATGTTCAGTCTGTGCGGAAAACCCAATCAGATTTTCACAATGATCCCATAATTATTATTGCACATTCTTACAAGAACTTAATTTACTCAAATGTCTTGTTCAAAGACCAAGATAAAAACCAGCAGACACAGAAGGGCCATGAGGGGTCAATCATACAGCTAAAACCAAAAATGTTTATGGGTTTGCAAAGACTCCGCTGAGATTTTCTCCAGGCCAGGGTCCTTGAGCTTTAAGATCACTGTGAGACTCAAAAACAGACAAAAACAAACAATAAACGTTTAGACTTTAGAAAAGCCCTGCAAAACTCTAACCTCCTTTTCCCTCGCTACATAGCAGGCATTTCCAGACATGTGAGGTGGACAAACTCTGCTTGCTACCTCATCTCTCACTGCCACCATTCCAGGTGTAGAGATTGTTCGCACAGGCAAGGGAGCCCCTGGGAGGGTGTTTTGCATAGTCACAGGATCCATTGAAACAACAGAGGGTGAAACAGCTCCTCATGACCAGCCAGCTTCTCCCCAGGATCGTAGCGAGGAACACGTCAGGCTGTGCTTGGCTTTCTTCAGCTTGCTGCAGAAAGAAGAGTGAACTGAGTGCAAAGTACATTACTGGGAAGTTGAGGGTTACCACACTGCTAGATGGCTTTGAAGTTCTCCTGTAGGATATTTACCCTTGGAAATGCAGTCCCATGCCACTTCTCTGCTATGGCCAGCCGTGGGCCAACCATCAAAACTTAGACCCTGGTTTGCTTTTAAAGGTTATTTTAGGAAGGAAGTAAATCCTTTTCTAACCAATCCTGGTCTGCAGGTCTTTGACCAGTTTTTACTTCCCTGAACCAAATCAGATTTCTTCTTTATCCTGACTTGGAAGCTCTGCAGCTCTTGGGAAGTCAAGGGGTCAAGAATTTCACCCGTCTGAGACCCATGCAGGCAGGAAGCTGTCAGCTGACTCCTACCACAAACAAGCAGTGCCAAGTCAAGACAAACTTTGCAGCTTCCCAAAACTAAAATGCCTTGTTCCAACTTTCCGTAAGTCATAAGGAGGACTTTACAATCCATAGTGGAAAATAAAAAGGAAGGCATTGTGTTATTAAGCTTACTCTTTTTTTATTTATTTATTTATTTATTTTTAATTCACACTCCAGCACTGGGAGGGATCAGTCAACAATGACCCAGGTGTGGCTGATGTTAGGTGATGTGGAGCAAAGAGCTGGAAAAGTAAGCCCCGAACAATCTCAGAGCAGTTTCTCCCACTCATTTCCTCATTCACACAGCTGTGTCGCTGACTCTGTTCACCAGAACAGCTCAGAAACAACACTACACTGCCAGGGATCTCTCTGCAGACTTTACAGATGCTGCCACTGCACAAATTTAGCCTCACAGTTTCTCCACATCACACGAGGTTGTCTTATAGTGTAGATGAAAACCAAAGATATGTTTGTGATTACCTGAGCAGGTGGTGGGAGTGTAGGAATGGGACTGCTGTGATTTCCAGCTAAGACTGGAGCACGTAGCTGTTCTTAGTCCTTCCCGCCACAGGTAGAAACTAATTAAATTAATCTGACTAAAGAAAAATGTAAAAGTGAAACTCAGACAATTGAAAAATTAGATATAGGTGTTGCTTCTGGGAGGCCTGGATAGTTCTAAGTCCTCTGGTCCTCTAATGGTGTAATGGGGCTAGGCCATTGTAGATTACCTCCTGTAATCCTGGCAAGACAAAACCAGCCTCTGGGGGACAGAGATATAACTAGAGCAGTCAGTTTCTAGAATACAGTTAGTATTTACTCAGCTTCCTACAGCTTTCAGTGAAACCCAGGATGCTGTGGACTTGCTGCTTCCACTCACCCACCTTCTGCTTCTCCTGGACTGGTAAGCAACTTCTCAAGTTAAAACTCATTCATAGTTTTAGGGTATGATTTCATTCTTGCCCGGCAGAGCACGGCCAGCGGGGAAAAAGGCACTTTGCTTTTGGTCGCTGAGACATAGTTACAGCCACAGCCCCACCTCTCCTGCCCTTGTATGCCAGTAACTTGTGCTAGGAGTCTGTGAAAGGAATGACACAGAGCTCTCCATGTGCCTGAGAGGACCACAGGCGTCCTCCAAAACTCCTGCCAGCAGCAGCAACACCACCCACCAGCCCACTGGACACTTAAGAGAAAATGACAAGAACAATAGGAGGAAATGTTTAAGGGTGGAAACAACAAACTGAGCACACCCCATGTTTCTGGGGGCTTCCTGATTGGCTTGATTTGCCTAGGCAGGAACACTTCAGATAATCTTGAAGTTATCCCACCAGGGCAAAACCTTCACCTCCCTAGTGAAGCCACATTTGTTTGAACGCTTCCTGGGGCTCTGAGATGCTTGCTGCCAAGCACAAATATGTAAACAGACAACACAAAAGCTCTAAGGAAGATCAGGTGGATGAAGCAGTGTTGGGATGCTGCCACCATCGTGTTCAGGGCGGCAGCAGCCTGGGGGTCCCAGAGTCTGCCTGTTCCCACAGGACACTTTCCTTGCCTCATGTCAACCTTCACCCTGAAGGAATGGACTGAGAGTTCCTGTAAGTGAATGACAGCAGAGGACAGACTTCCAAAGCTCAAATCCAAGAAACTGCATCATAAACTAACAGAACAAGTTACAGCTCCTACTGGGTGTTCCCCTTCCTGCCCTGCTGCTCTTTTTCGGTCCCTGCCGTCCAAGCCACTCTTGGCAGGCACTGCACGGGGCTTGATTTGCCTAGGCAGGAACACTTCAGATAATCTTGGAGTTATCCCACCAGGGCAAAACCTTCACCTCCCTAGTGAAGCCACATTTGTTTGAACGCTTCCTGGGGCTCTGAGATGCTTGCTGCCAAGCACAAATATGTAAACAGACAACACAAAAGCTCTAAGGAAGATCAGGTGGATGAAGCAGTGTTGGGATGCTGCCACCATCGTGTTCAGGGCGGCAGCAGCCTGGGGGTCCCAGAGTCTGCCTGTTCCCACAGGACACTTTCCTTGCCTCATGTCAACCTTCACCCTGAAGGAATGGACTGAGAGTTCCTGTAAGTGAATGACAGCAGAGGACAGACTTCCAAAGCTCAAATCCAAGAAACTGCATCATAAACTAACAGAACAAGTTACAGCTCCTACTGGGTGTTCCCCTTCCTGCCCTGCTGCTCTTTTTCGGTCCCTGCCGTCCAAGCCACTCTTGGCAGGCACTGCAGGGAAATGCATTTGTGTATTTGTGAGATGCACATAGTATGGGGGATTTTAAAGCTCATTGCCTAATGCATGCTGTATGCCAGCTGGAGGACCTGCCATATGAGGAGAGGCTCAGACAACTGTGTTTGTTCAGCCTTGAGAAGAGAAGGCTTAGGGGAGACCTTATTGCCAGGTTTCAGTACTTAAAGGGGGGCTACCGAGAAGATGGAGACTCCCTATTTACAAGGAGTCACATGGAAAAGACAAGGGGTAATGGGCACAAGTTGCTCTAGGGGAGATTCCAGTTGGACACAAGAGGCGAATTTTTCCCCATGAGGATAGTCAAACACTGGAATAGTCTCCCAGGGGAAGTGGTAGATTCCCCCACATTGGACAGTTTTAAGTCTCAGCTGTACAGGGTGCTGAGCCATCTTGTATCAACTGTAGTACTACCTAGAAAGGTTGGACCGATGATCCTTGAAGTCCCTTCCAGTCTGGCATTCCCTGAACCTGTGATCTAACTACTTTGTCAAGAGCTTCTGAAGGCACTTACAATTTGAGGCAGTCATGACTAAAGCACAATAGAAAATGCAAGGAAAGGTTTGCTAAAAAAAGGTCTGAGGTAGGCAGGTGCGATCCCCTTAAGTTGCAGCTTTCCCAAGGAATAAGGAATAAGGTAGTTGTACTTTAACTGCTACATGACAACCAGTATGCAAAGAAGGTGTCATCACACCAATTATAATACTTTTGCCTGGCTTTTCACATTTGCAGTGAAACAGCCTGAATTCTCTGGGGCTCATTTTCATTTTTAGTATTATTCTCAGACTATATTAAATCAGAAAGGGTATCTCAGGTCAGAGTGCTGAGTACTGGGCAGAACTTCTTAGGCCAAAAGGTAGGCTTCTAAGCACAATGTTTCTTGAAACAGCACATTTTAAGCCACCACTACAGAAAACAAATAGATAATGCCTTGTTTGCACCATAAGTTCATGCAGTCATTAGCAGCAAATCTTAGTTAAGTGAAACCAAATATAGAAACCACACATGTACAGTGAGTGCCTATGATTAATGATGCCATCTAACAGATCTACCAGGGATAACTGTGATCTATTGTATGATTGGATTGTGTAGAACTGGCAAAATGTATTGGATCCAGATGGGGTAAGGAAGGCAGAGTGATTTCCTGGTGGTTCTAGCATGGATAAAACATACAACTCTTGGCCATGAATGAGACTTTTGCCAACACTTCTTCTAGTAACTTACAGCAGCAACCTACAAGGAGTGAAATTCTGGTTTGTAAGCACTAGGGAACAAGCTGCCTTTGACTTTGGACAGAGCCGTATGCTCTGCTGCGGCAGAGGAAGAAGACTCACCTGGAGTCTGGTGTGGACATTAGCTATGCAGAAATTCAAGGAAGAAATTAAATACCAATGAGGGGGGAGGAGGGGAAAGGCATCCTGTACCAGGAAAAGCTTGCCTTTCACTCAGTGTGCACATATCTGCATAAAATTAGGGCAGATTCACAAACTGAAGTGTGTTCATGTGTGCTCAGGTATTCCTGGTATGACTTGAATTGTAATATATCTAACATATGTATTAACAATTAGTTAAACATCCTTCAATCATCATTTACTTGAATGGCCATTACAATAGGCTGATAATACTGTGCATTTTGGTGCTGGTGTTTAGCTAGACACCCACTGTGAATGGTGTGTCATGGACAGGACAGAAAGCAGATGAGACATATGTGCACAGATCAAGATTTATTGCGTATAACATTGGGGTCTTAACTCTTTTAAGTGGAAGGCACAAGTATAGTCAAATTGCAGGGAAGCTGGGAGATTGGAACAGAAGCTGAAGTCTGAATGCAAAGGGTATCTTAGCAGTGAGTTTTAATACTTATAGTTAGATTAAACCACAAAGGTTAACCGTTAAATTGCTAGCAACTTATTATCAAATTCTATGCTAGGGCTAGAACATTACTTATCAATCTTAAAACATTCTACAACCTTAAACTTAATTATGAAGTTTACTAATAAAGTTAAGTTTACTACTAAAGACAGTGAAAGAGTTAATATCTCTCACCCTTGCCAGGTCACAGGTGGGTGTCCCTGGGTGGATCATGATTCTGAAGAATCAGTCTCTCTGGCAGGTGTCCCTGCTGGAGAGGAGAAGATCCAGCAACCTCCAGGGAAATTGTATGGGAAGTCCCTGGATCAAAGATGGGACCAGGCTTTTATAGAATAAAGTGAATTGACTGCTGTCATTAGCCATATCTCCAAAATCTCTCTTTGGGAAAAAAAAAAAAAAAAATCCAGCAGAAAAAACCATGAAGCCTGCCTTCTCACCAAGCAAACTTTCTTGTTTATCTGTTGGTTCTTACTTTATCTCTGTTTCAGGCCTGGTTGTGGCCAGTCTGGGCTCCATGTTCTTCAACACTGGAGAGCAGCTGGTGTTATGAACATCAACTTGGCCTGTGTTTGCACCTTTCAAGGTTGTTACCAGCTCAGAGTTTGCTAGACCTTTTCCTTTCTCATGGGAATCTCTCACTCCAGGCCTAGGCCTGCAAAACTGAGAGACAAAAAGCAGTTGAATCATAGAGAGAAACTGAGGCAGGCATCTTGAGAGATGGAGCGTCCTGCTACATTCCACCCCATGACTGCGGTCAATCACTTTACCTCATGAAGTGGTAATGCAGGTACCTCTTGCCTCCATGCTATAAAAGTGTCCCACATTTGTAAGAACATATCACAAATAGGTGATACACATGCCTGTATTTTGGTAGTAATTGAAATTAAATCCAATTAAATAGGGTGAGGGATACTAATTCTCCTATTTACTATTCTATTTTTAGTATTTTCGTATTTGTGATTTATGTGGAACCAACTGTTGCATTTTGCAATTCGTGCACTATACTTCTAAACAGAGAACCACTACTAAAAACAGACATAATTGAGTCAACATTGACTGTGTTAAGATCGGATGTAACATCAAGTTCAAAATTCCTGTTACTGTTGGTGACCATCCAAACAAGGTTTCACACCACTGATACTCTCCTTGCTTCTTGACTCTTTCCAGGACATGATGTATTCTGTGTTATGATGCACTGTAATCACAATTCTCTGGCCTTCTTCTTTCATTTGTTGCATCAGTTCGTGTAACTCAGGGTGGTTTAACAGTTTCTTGATCAAAGTCATGTTCATACTGATTAGGGTTGAAGGTACAGGGTTATACAACACATTGTCTTCTCGTAGAGTCTGGTATATGGTTGTGGGCACAGAGCAGTTGAAATCACATCTAATATGAAAGCGAGGTTACAAACACAAATTTTAATGATTGTTAACTTGTACTGTTTCATTTTCTTTTGTTAAACTGCTACAGAAAGTTCCTAAACATACACACCCTTCCCCAGTATGTAAGTAAGACAGATTCAGGATTATTATCAGAGTACATTTCAAAGTGACAAAACACTTTGTTCAGTATCTAGACAGACATCTTGAGCCCTTAGGGCATTGCCTTTCCAAATTAACCCATGTTGTCCCTTCAGTATAAGAGCATCAGTATCAACTGTTTCCCATTTATTTTTGTGACTTTTTCCAAGCCCATACTCGATGCTCTATAGGGTATAATACAGTTAGTTACTGAAGCCAATAAATAAGATTTCAAAGGTTGATTGATGGATTTTAAATCATTCACTATTGTCTGCATTTTGTTGGCAAGTATTTTCGCCTCAATGGTGTTTAATACACCTAATCCAGTACCCTGGGGTGCATTAGGAGGGTTGTGTCCAGCAGATTGAAGAAAGTTCTCTTCCCCCTCTACTCGGCCCTGGTGAGACCTCACTTAGAGTGTTGTGTCCAGTTCTTGGCTCCCCAGCTCAAGAGGGACAGGGATCTACTGGAGAGAGTCTAATGGAGGCTATGAGGCTAATGAAGGGACTGGAACACCTGCCTTATGAGCAAAGGCTAAGAGACGTGGGGGTTTTCAGTCTGGAGAGGAGAAAACTGAAGGGGGATCTAATTAATGTCTATAAATAATTGCTGTGCCACTTAGACCCCAACAAGTCCATGGGTTCGGATGGGATTGATCCTAGGGTGCTGAGGGACCTGACAGAACTGGCCAAGATGCTCTCCATCACTTGTCACCAGTCCTGGCTGACTGGGGAGGTCCCAGATGACTGGAGGTTGGCCAGTGTGAAGCCCATCCACAGGAAGGGCTGGAAGGAGGATCCAGGGAACTATAGGCCTGTCAGCCTGACCTCAGTGCCTGGCAAGATTATGGAACAGATCATCCCGAGTGCCATCAAGTGACATGTAGAAGACAACCAGGGGATCAGGTCCAGCCAACATGGGTTTAGGAAAGGAAGGTCCTGCCTGACCAACCTCATCTCCTTCTATGACTGGATGACCCGCCTAGTGGAAGAGGGGAAGGCTGTGGATGTGGTCTGCCTTGGCTTCAGCAAGGCCTTTGACACAGTCTCCCTCAGCATCCTCCTGGAGAAGCTGCCAAGCACCGCGCGGCTTTGGCAGGTGACCCTTCGCTGGGTCAGAAACTGGTTGGATGGCTGGGCCTGGAGAGTGATGGTGAATGGAGCTGCATCCAGCTGGCATCCAGTGACCAGTGACCCTCAGGGATCAGTACTGGGCCCAGTCCTATTCAACATCTGTATTGATGGCCTGGATGTGGGGACTGAGTCCACCCTCAGTAAGCTCACAGATGACATGAAACTGGGGGAAGTGTTGATCTGCCAGGGGGCAGGATGAAGCTCTAGGAGGGCCTGGACAGGCTGGGTTGATGGGTCGAGGCCATTTACATGGAATTCAACAAGACCAAGTGCAGGGTCCTGCTCTTTGGCCACAATAACCCCAGGAAGAGCTACAGACTGGGGGAAGAGTGGCTGGAGAGCAGCCTGGCAGAGAGGGATCTGGGAATACTGGTTGACAACCAGTTGAACATGAGCCAGGAGAGTGCCCAGGTGGCCCAGAAGGCCAGTGGCATCCTGGCTTGTACCAGGAATAGCGTGGCCAGCAGGAGCAGGGATGCGATTCTCCCCTTGCACACAGCACTTGCACGCAGCATGGGGAACAAGCAAGAGGAGTTAGAGGTTTGTGTGCGGGCTAAGGGTTATGATCTAGTAGCAATAACAGAGACATGGTGGGACAGCTCACATGACTGGAATGTGGCCATGGATGGTTATGTGCTTTTTAGGAAAGATAGGGCAGGGAAGCGAGGTGGTGGGGTTGCTCTTTATGTGAGAGAGCAACTAGAATGTATTGAGTTTCATGCAGGGGCTGATGAGGGGCATGTTGAAATTCTGTGGGTAAGAATTAAGGGGCAAGCAGGTGCGGGTGACACAGTTGTGGGGGTCTACTACAGACCTCCTGATCAAGGCAAGGAGGTTGATGAGGCTTTCTACAGGCAACTGAAAGCAGCCTCACAACTACAGTCCCTGGTCCTCATGAGAGATTTTAACTACCCCGATATCTGCTGGAAGACTCACACAGCCAGCCTTTCACAGTCTAGGAGGTTCCTCCAATGCACTGATGACAACTTCTTAATGCAAATGGTGGACCAGCCGACTAGAAGAGGAGCACTGCTGAATCGTGTACTCACCAACAAGAAGGGCCTTGTTCAAGCAGTGGTAGTCAATGGCAGCCTTGGCTGCAGTGATCACGATATGGTGGTGTTCAGGATCCTCTGTGGGAGGAACAGAATACCCATGCAGGACTAGAACCCTGGACTTGTGCAGGGCCAACTTTGGCCTCCTCAATCACTTGTTAAGGGAAGTCCCATGGGACAAGGTGCTAGAAGGTAAAGGGGCTCAAGATAGCTGGTCAACATTCAAGGACCACTTCTTGCAAGCACAGGATCAGTGTGTCCCAATGGTTAGGAAATCTAGTAAGGGTGCTAGGAGACCTGCATGGTTAAAGAAGGAACTACTGGGCAAACTTAAGTGGAAAAGGAAAATCTATAGATCATGGAAGGAGGGGCTGGTCACTTGGGAGGAATATAGGACTGTTGTCAGAGGATGTAGGGAGGCAATTAGGAAAGCTAAGGCCTCCTTGGAACTTAACCTTGCAAGTCAGGTTAAGGATAATAGAAAGGGCTTTTTCAAATACATAGCTAGCAAAACTAGCACTAGAGGCAATATTGGCCCATTGAGGAATGAGGTGGGAGCCCTGGTGACAGAGGATATAAAGAAGGCAGAGGTGCTGAATGCCTTCTTTGCCTCTGTCTTCACTCCTGCAGGGTCTCCCTATGAGCCCCAGATTCATATAGCCCCAGAAGAAGTCAAGATAGAGGAAGAGTTTGACATGGTAGATGAGGATTGGGTTAGGGATCAGTTGAGTAATCTGGACATCCATAAATCAATGGGTCCAGATGGAATGCACCCAAGGGTGCTGAGGGAGCTGGCGGAGGTCATTGCTAGGCCACTCTCCATCATCTTCAGTAAATCATGGGCAACAGGTGAGGTGCCTGAGGACTGGAGGATAGCAAATGTCACTCCAGTCTACAAGAAGGGCAAGAAGGAGGACCCGGGTAACTATAGACCGGTCAGCCTCACCTCCATCCCTGGAAAGGTGATGGAACAACTTGTTCTTGTCACTATCTCCAGGCACATCAAGGACATGGGGGTCATCAAGAGCAGTCAGCATGGTTTTATCAAGGGTAAATCATGTTTGACTAACCTCATAGCCTTCTATGAGGAAATTACTAGGTGGATAGATGATGGTAGAGCGGTAGATGTGGTTTATCTTGATTTCAGTAAAGCATTTGACACCGTCTCCCACAGCATCCTTGTAGAAAAGTTGATCAGGTATGGGTTTGGTGATCAGGAAGTGAGGTGGATTAGGAACTGGTTGAAAGGAAGGAGTCAGAGAGTTGTAGTCAATGGGGCAGAATCTGGTTGGAGGTGTGTGACTAGTGGAGTCCCACAGGGGTCGGTACTGGGACCGGTGTTGTTCAACATCTTCATCAACGACCTGGATGAGGGTATAGAATGTACCCTCAGCAAGTTTGCTGATGACACTAAGCTGGGAGGAGTGGCTGACACACCAGAAGGCTGTGCTGCCATTCAGAGAGACTTAGATAGGTTGGAGAGTTGGGCGGGGAGAAACATGATGAAATTCAACAAGGGGAAGTGCAGAGTTTTACATTTGGGGAAGAACAACACCATGTCCCAGTACAGGTTGGGGGCTGAACTGCTGGAGAGTAGTGTAGGTGAAAGAGACCTGGGGGTCCTGGTAAACAGGAGGATGACCATGAGCAAGCAATGTGCCTTTGTGGCTAAGAAGGCTAAGGGCATCCTGTGCTGCATTAGAAAGGGTGTGGTTAGTCAGTCAAGAGAGGTTCTCCTCCCCCTCTATTCTGCATTGGTGAGGCCACATCTGGAGTATTGTGTCCAGTTCTGGGCCCCTCAGTTCAAAAAGGACAGGGAACTGCTCGAAAGAGTCCAGCGCAGAGCTACGAAGATGATTAGGGGAGTGGAACATCTCCCTTATGAGGAAAGGCTGAGGGAGCTGGGTCTCTTTAGCTTGGAGAAAAGGAGACTGAGGGGTGACCTCATCAATGTTTACAAATATGTAAGGGGTGAGTGTCAGGGGGACGGAGTTAGGCTTTTCTCAGTGATGACCAGTGATAGGACAAGGGGTAATGGGTGTAAATTGGAGCATAGGAAGTTCAAGGTGAATATCCGAAAAAATTTTTTTACTGTAAGAGTGACAGAGCACTGGAACAGACTGCCCAGGGAGGTTGTGGAGTCTCCCTCACTGGAGACATTCAAAACCCACCTGGATGAGTTCCTGTGTGATGTACTCTAGGTGACCCTGCTCTGGCAGGGGGGTTGGACTAGATGATCTCTCGAGGTCCCTTCCAGCCCCTAAGATTCTATGATTCTATGATTCTATGATTCTATAAGTTATACATTTGGTCTAATGTTGGAAACAAAGACCAAGGCATGTTGCTATCAGTGGACTGATAGATTTGGAAGAGAAACAGAGAAGGTAATCTGGGGGAACACTGGAGGTGAAAACTTTTTGTAGATGGCAACATTTATCTGTCACCATTAACTGACTTCTGTTCAGGAGAGTGACTTAGTATCTACTTTTTTGCTTTATGGGTGATTTATCTGTATCTAATGTTCAAGAGGCTGTAGATGAGCCCAGCAGTATAAACTTAAAAGTTATAAGTCATACTAGTTTTCTACTTTGACTTCTGATTTTGAGATGTGAATCTTACAAGTTAAGAAGTATCAATTATGAGGAAAGAGGGATTTAAGCTAGGCCAACAGTTAATGGACTGGGGATTAAGTGTGGGTTTATTAAGGATTACTAGAACTATGAAGTTCGTAGAGTCCTTATTGAGCAATCATCTTTGGTTTTCTGCTTTCTGAAATGTTTCGGTAATATTTGGTGTAGATGCTATCTGGTTTCAGTGAGCTATGGTAACCTAGATTTTTCTTTTCTACAGGTTGTACCTTACAATACCTTGAATTAGTGTAGTAAATATGCTTATTTGGCAAAAGATATCATATATACGACACTTCTGTCTAATATATAAGTCCTTTTTAAACGCTAACATTTGTTTTGCTCTGTGCCTTAACATCATTCTAGCACTAATAATACTTTTATTCATGTTACATCTCTTTTTAGCTGGTATGTTTCCTATAATGGATGTCAGGCTTCTAATCTGCAACCCTAGGATCTCCTTGGAGTTCTGTAAAATCATTTGCCATGGACTATGAAACCTCATTGGCTAATTCCTTTAGTACTCTCTGATGGATTTAATCTGGCCTTGCTGATTCAAAACATTAATTCAGTCCAGGTAATTTCTCACTCAAGGTGAGTCTGTTTTGCCTGGCACCTTAATCAGTGAAGATCTCTCCTTGTCCTTTGTGTCGATCCAGGAGCTTTGTCCTCCTCATCCCAGAGTGTGTGTGTGTGGGGAGATGAGTGAGTGGCCGTGGGGCTGTTCCTTTCTTGTCACGTTGGTCCCAAACCATGACAGGGAACTGAGTCCACCATCAGTAAGCTCACAGATGACACCAAGCTGGGAGGAGTGTCGATCTACAGGAGAGTAGGAAGAAGCTGCAGGAGGACCTGGAAAGGCTGAGTCAATGGCCCAAGGCCAATGGCATGAAATTCAACCAGACCAAGGGCAGAGTCCTGCTCTGGCCACAATAACCCCAGGAAGAGCTACAGACTGGGGGAAGAGTGTCTGGAGAGCAGCCTGGCAGAGAGGGATCTGGGAATACTGGTTGACAACCAGTTGAACATGAGCCAGGAGAGTGCCCAGGTGGCCCAGAAGGCCAGTGGCATCCTGGCTTGTATCAGGAATAGTGTGGCCAGCAGGAGTAGGGATGTGATTCTCCCCCTGTACCCAGCACTGGTGAGGCCACACCTCGAGTTCCGTGTGCAGCTCTGGGCCCCTCACTTCAAGAAGGATCTTGAGGTGCTGGAGCAGGTCCAGAGGAGAGCAACAAGGCTGGTGAAGGGACAAGAGGGGAAGTCTTACAGGAGTAGGCTGAGGGAGCTGGGGTTGTTTAGTCTGGAGAAGAGGAGTCTCAGGGGCACCTTCTCTCTCTCTTCAAGTACCTGAAGGGAGGTTGTGGTCAGGTGGGGACTGGGCTCTTTTTCCAGGCAACCAGGAACAAGACGAGAGGTCATGGCCTCAAGCTGCTCCAGGGGAGGTTTAGGTGGGATATTAGGAAATAATTCCTCACAGAAAGGATGATTAGACATTGGAATGGACTTCCAAGGGAAGTGGTGGAGTCACCGTCCCTGGATGTGTTCCAGGAAAGGCTGGATGTGGCACTTAGTGCCATGGTCTAGCCAATGTGATGGTGTTGGTCATAGGCTGGACTTGATGATCTTTAAGGTCTTTACCGGCCTTGGTAATTCTGTGATTCTGAAATGAGGGCTGGTCATCAAGAAGGCAGAGACAAGCTCTTTTCACTGCTGCCCTGTGATAGGACAAAGGGCAATGAATTCAAGCTCAAGTACAGGAAGTTCCACCTCAACATGAGGAAGAATTTCTTTACTATGAGGGTTACAGAGCACTGGAACAGGCTCCCCAGAGAGGTTGTGGAGTCTCTTTCTCTGGAGAAGACTTTCAAGACCTGTCTGGATGCTTTTCTGAATGATCTGCCCCAGTAGGATTTTTTTGGTCCTGCTCTGGCAGGGGGGTTGGATTCGATGATCTTTGGAGATCCCTTCCAAGCCCTACCACTCTGTGACTCTTGTGATTCTGTGGTTCAGTTCCCAAAATGCCTGTTGTACCTCTTAAAATGAGACAGCGTCCTCTGGTGTTTCCAAGAAAACCATCCCTTACAGGTCATATCTAAAAAAGGGAAACATTTTGGTTCAATGGTAGAAATATCTGCTTGCACAGACAATTCCGCTCTGTTGAATGACTGAGAGAGGTTGAGTAATATTTGTTGTTGTTCCGTTCTCGTGGCTGAGCAGTGTGGAGGCAGCAGCTCGGTTAGTCTGTGGCGCTGGGCTGGGCTTGTCCTGTGCTTGTCCTACACAAATGGGGAAGCACGCTTGAGCTACAGCAGGCTGTTTCAATGAGGAGGAGAGAAAAGAGAGCCATCCTTCCTCGTGGCTGAGCAGTGTCGGGGCCAGCCACCCTACAGCTCAGCAGGTGACAGCACCACTGCGCAGTTCTGTAGCAGTGCAGGGGCAGCTCGTGGGCCCTCTGTGAATTGCCAGATTTGTCCAGGAGAAATGATGTCTACCAGGTAGAGGGAGACCGTGCCTTCAGTACCCACTAAAATGGATGTAGGTCCCCAGAGGGTGCCCCTATGGAAGGAGGTGGCTATGCAGGTCACAGACTGTTGGGAATGCCATAGCCTTTCACTTGTAGCAAGGGGCAGCTCTGACCATGGCTGTGTTTGGTGTGAGCAGGTTGATGATCTGCTTTCCTGGGTAGCACAGCTGCAGGATGCAGCTCAGGGGAGGGAGAGATGAGCAGACTGAGGAGTACCAGGGCAAGTGAGAGGGAATTAAATGATGGCAGGGAGACCCAAGACTGAGCAGCAGAATATGCAAAGCTCTTGGCCAAGAGGATGAAGGAAGCCAAGGAGAAGCACCAGGAGTAGATTGCAAAAATTGTGGAATCTCCTTAACTGGAGGCATTCAGAACCCGCCTGGACGCGTTCCGGTGTGATGTGCTCTGGGTGATCGTGCTCTGGCAGGTGGGTTGGACTAGATGATCTTTCGAGGTCCCTTCCAACCACTAGGATTCTGTGATTCTGTAATTAAAGGACTGTGGAGAGACCTGAGACTAAGCAGCAGAATATGCAAAGCTCTTGGCCAAGAGGATGAAGGAAGCCAAGGAGAAGCGCCAGGAGTAGATTGCAAAGATGTCCTGGTTTGAGCCAGGATGAAGCCAATTTTCCTTTTACTGATTTTTTTTAATTCTCCTTCAGTGAGCTCTCTTCTAACTAGCAGCAGGTGTTCCAGCTAGTGGACTGATAACACTGGAATGTTTATGTTCCTGTTGAGATGCCAAGGTCGTGTCTTTGCCCTGCCGGCTCAGGCGCTACCGGGAGGAGAGTCGTATCTCTGACCCCCCTGTAGGAGGCTAGACTAGATGGACAGCAAAATTGACCAAAGTATTCCATTCCATATATCTGTGTAAGCTCAGGGGAAAGTCAGAGATCACAGAAGAGAACTTCTTTCCTGCTTCCTCTTCCCTTCTCTTCCATCCATTGTAAGCTCTGGTTGAATGGCCAATCCTGAGTCAAACTGACAGAAGACGTGCCAGCTTTCTTCATTAAGAGCTTCTACATCTAAGTTTGAGTCAAGTCAGAAGTAAAAGGTGGATATGATACTAAAATAAACCCTTTTTGTGGTTAACTTCCTATCTTTTTTTAAAGGAAGAATAGGAAAAATGTGGGCCCACTGCTGAACGAGCTGGAAGCCCTGGTAACAGAGGATGCAGAGAAGGCAGACATGCTGAATGCCTTCTTTACTTCAGTCTTTACTAAGACCAGCCCTTATGAACTTCAGACCCTGGATGTAGGGAGAGGAAACCTGGAAGAGGGAAGACTCTCCACTAGTCAGTGAGGAGTGGGTCAGAGATCAGTTATGCAAATTGAATGTGCACAAGTCCATGGGCCCTGATGGGATGCACTTAAGAGTGTTGAGAGAGCTGGCTGATTTTATCGCTGTATCGCTCTCCCATCATTTTCAAAAGATGATGGCAAACAGGAGCAGTGCCTGAAAACTGGAGGAAAGTCAGTGTCACTCCAGTCTTCAAAAAGGGCAAGAAGAAAGATCCAGGGAACTACAGACCAGTCCGCCTCACCTCCATTGCTGGAAAAATGATGGAGGCAGCTCATTCTGGAGGTCATCTCAAAGCACATGGAAGAGAAGCAGGTTTCCAGGAGTAGTCAGCATGGATTTACCAAGGCGAAATCACGCTTCATTAATCACATAGCCTTCTGTGGTGTTGTAACTGAACAGATAGATGCAGGGAGACCAGTGGATGTAGTCTACCTTGACCTTAGCAAGACTTTTGCCACTGTCTCCTTGTGAGCAAGCTCAGGATATGTGGGATAGAAGAATGGAAAGTGAGATGGATTAAGAACTGGCTACACAACAGAGCCCAAAGAGTGGTGGCCAATGGTGCAGTGTCCACCTGGAGACCTGTGACTAGTGAAGTCCCTCAGGGATCAGTGCTGGGTCCAGTCCTGTTCAACATCTTTATCTATTACTTTGATGACAGGACAGAGTGTGTTCTCAGCAAGTTGGTGACTGACAGGCTGCCCAGGGAGGTTGTGGAGTCTCCATCTCTGGAGATATTCAAAACCTGCCTGGATGCAGTACTGTGTAAAGTGCTCTAGGTTATCCTACTTCAGTGGGAGAGTTGGACTAGGTGATCTCTAGAGGTCCCTTCCAACTCCAGCAGTTCTGTGATCCTGTGACATGAAGCTGGGAGGATGGACTGATTCACCTGAAGACTGTGTGGCCATTCAGCAAGATTTGGACAGGCTGAAGAGCTGGGCAAAGAGGAACCTAATGAGATTCAACAACAGCAAATGCAGAATCCTGCACCTGGGGAGGAACAAGAAAATGCACCAGTACAATTTAGGAGATCTGCTAGAGAGCAGCTCTGTGGAGAAGGACCTTAGAGTCCTGGTAGACAACAAGTTACGCATGGGACCACAATGTGCCCTCGTAGCCAAGAAGGCCAATGGTATGTTGGGGTGTATTAGGAGGAGTGTGTCCAGCAGATCAAAGGAGGTTCTCTTCCCTCTCTGCTCAGCCCTGGTGAGTCCTCACTTGGAGTATTGCTATCAGTTCTTGGATCCCATGTGAACTGGTAGCAACAGACAAGGAGAAGGCTGAGGTTCTCAACAACCTTTTTGCTTCAGACTTCACTGGCAACCCCTCTCCTCACAACTCTCATGTTGATGGCCAACAAGATGGAGACCAGAGAGACAAAGTCCCCCTGAGTGTAAGTGAGGACAAGGTTTGTGACCATCTGAGGAACCTGAAGATATGCAAGTCCTGATGAGATGAATCCCAGAGTCCTGAGGGAATTGGCTGATATAGTTGCCAAACTACTCTCCATGATATTTGAAAAATCATGACAGTCAGGTGAAGTCTCTGGTGACTGAAAGAAAGGACATGTTACATGTTACACCCATTTTTAAAAAAGATAGAAAGGAGAACCCTGGGAATTACCGACGTATCAACCTCACCTCTGTGCCTGGGGAGATCATGGAACAGATCCTCCTACAAGACATGCTAAGGCACGTGGAGAACAAGAAGGTGATCCAAGACAGCCAGCGTGGCTTTACCAGGGGAAAATCCTGCCTGACCAACCTAGTGGCTTTCTACAACAAAGTGACTGCATCAGCTGACCAGGGAAAAGCAGTGGATGTCATCTGTCTGAACTTCTGCAAGGCCTTTGACATGTACCTCACAACATCCTTCTCACTAAATTGGAGAGATATGGGTTTGATGGGTGGACTGTTCAGTGGATAAGGAACTAGCTGGATGGTCACATCCAGAGGGTAGTGGTTAATGGCTCAGAATCCAAAAGGAAAACAGTGACAAGTGGTGTCTTTCAGGGGTCCATACTGGGACCAGAATTCTTTAATATCTTCATTAATGATATTGACAGTGGCATTGAGAGCACTCTCAGCAAGTCTGGTGATGACACCAAGCTGGGTGGTGCAGCTAATATGTCAAAGGGACAGGATACTATCCAGAGGTACGTGGACAAGCTGGAAAAGTGAGGTTCAACAAGGCCAAGTGCAGGGTCCTGCACCTGGGTAGAGGTAACTCAAGATACGAATGCAGGCTGGGGGAAGTCACACTGGAGAGCAGCCCTGTGGAAAAACACCTGAGAGTACTAGTGGACCAAAAGCTGAACATGAGCCACTAATGTGCAATTGAAGCCCATAAGGCCAACTGCATCCTGACCAGCATCAAAAGAAGTATGTCCAGCAGATGGAGAGAGGTGATTCTGCCCCTAAACTGTGCCCTGGTGAGACCTCACCTGGAGTACTGTGTCCAACTCTGGTGCCCCCAACACAAGAAAGATGTGGATCTGTTGGAACATGATCAGAGAAGGGCCACAAAAATTATCTGAGGGCTGAAGCAGCTCTCTTATGAGGACACGCTGAAGGAGTTGGGGTTATTCAGCCTGAAGAAGAGAAGGCTCCAGGGGGACCTCATAGTGGCCTTCCAGTACCTGAAGGGGCTACAGGAAAGCTGGGGAGGGACTTGTTACAAGGGCTTGTAGTGAGAGGACAAGGGGTGATGATTTTAAACTGAAAGAAGAGAGATTTAGGTTAGAGATCAGGAGGAAATTCTTTAGTGTGAGGGTGGTGAGACACTGGAATAGGCTGCCCAGAGAAACTGTTGAAGCTCCATCCCTGGAAATGTTCAAGGCCAGATTGGATGGGGCCTAGTGGGGCCTCCCACCTAGTGGGAGGTGTCCCTGCCCATGCAGGGGGGTTGGAACTGGATGATTTTTAAGGTCCCTTCCAACTCAAACCATTCTATGATGCTATGATTCTATATACCCCTATGCTTCCAGTATACTTAATGTAAGCTTGAGACTATGGCCATTATGGGTTTTTTTGACCACAGATTTGGAGGAACATTATCAGGGTCTGGAACAGTAACAGGAACATTGCATTGCTGCTTGCCATGTGCTGTCAAGTAGGATTCTTGCTGAAGCCTAGTTGCCTCCACCATCCAGTAGGATACTGTAAAAGAAAAGAAAAAAGAAAACTGCCTCGGCGGGGAAAGGCCGAACATGTTACCCCATTTGAAAAGAATGAAAAATCCATTGTGAACTCCTGGTATATTTAGTATACATTATCACTTTCTATATAGTCTGGGGTAGGAAGTGTAGAGAACCAGAGACAAAGTCCTGCAATAGTAGTTTTAGTATCAGCATGCCTGTTTTTAAAGGCAATTAGTAATCCAGAAATAAATGTCAGGCCCTGCTTTATCAGGCCACTGACAGGTCATAATACACTGAACGGGAAGGCCTAAAGTTTGCCTGGTGCTTACAGTTTTTTTCTTTTTCTTTGAGGAAACCTTGGTTTCTCCCACCCCCCCTAGGATGTTTTTGTTTTCTCTCCTTACTTTTACTGCCTGTTCTATTGCAGCCACCATTTCTGCTGTGTGAGCTGTGGGCTGATCTCCTAACAATGTGGGGGGGAGTTCCAAGGATAGTGCCTTTCTCCAAATCTCGTGCTGTTGCTCTGGTGTGCAGGGGGACTTGTTTTTCTTTTCATCTGTTATCATATGAGCAGAAGTATGAGTTTGCATCTGGTGTCCAAAGGATTTTTGCCCTTCACGTTTTAAAGCTTTGTTTGGTGGCTTACCTTGCTGGTTAGAATCTGACCAGCCTGTATCTCTTGCATGAGCCACTATATCATGTAAAAATTCTGCCCACATAGGAACTGGCCGTCGCAGCTGACCAGCTTGTAACCCCGGATTGTGAAGCTGATCAGCTGTAGAGCCATCTTTGCACCTCCCTAAATAACCTTTTAGGTCTGCCGGGGCACCCCTGAAAAGAGGCTTTATCGTATCAGGGTGCAGCACAGCAGTGATTGGGGTGTCTCTGTCAGCATGATTGTGCATTGTCTGTACACAGGCTGCCCTTCTAATAGCAGTTAACAGACCATCGAGTGAATGAATGGGTGTACCAATTGGTTCCTCCCTGTCCTGTGGATCTCTTCCTCTATCCAGATAGGCAACTCGATTAGTGAGAGAATGAGGATGGTTGTCAGGATCAGGACCAAGTTTTAACTGTGCTGGATCCCAAAACCCTCTGGCTTCATTGCTTCCTAGCATTACTGGTTCTCCTCTAGAAAGGCACCCTCTCCATAAACACAGAGTTACTGTTTCTCCTGGCTGCCACCCGTATCTATCCTGTAATTTCAATCTCTGCAGAGGATCACAAGGTGCTCTCATAATTGCAATTCTCCTCTGTCCTCCTTGCAGCCTTTCTGATACCTCAGCTGTGATTACAGGTCTCGTTTTTAGCTCTGCTTCCTCCCCCTCTTCGGGATGCAAAAGTTGAGTCGGTACAGGGGAAGAGGCAGTGGGAGCAGCAACAGGCAGTAGAGAAGCAGCAGGAGCGGTGCCTCTGACAGGAGCAGCAGCAGCCACAGCAGCACTTGCTGCAGCAGAGGAGGAGGCAGCAGGAGGAGCAGTTTTGGGAAAGCCCCCGGTAACCACACTCACTGTGGAAGCAGCAGAGTCAGTCCCTGCTGCTCGGGAAGAGGCTGGAGCTGGCAGAGAAAGCCATTTGTCCTCCTCATAATCCTCCTCCTCAAGATCTAAGCTCTCCCAGGAATGACCATCCCAGCCCTCTGGGGATGTTATTAATTTTCGGACTTGTGTCACACCTCTAGGGTTAGTGGCTTTCAGCATCATTAATTCCACACTCTCCTCCAGTCGGTTATACCTTACTGTGATGTCTTTCAGTTCTTGTTTTGATTGCAAACTTGGAAACATTTCTGTTAGTTTCAAATGAGTAACTATTTTGAGAGCTAGTTCTTTCCACTGCCCTGCTGCTGTTAAGCAAATTCCTGACATATTACATATTACACCTTTTCCCTTTGCATTCTTTAACGAGCCTCTGTACTTACCCATTTTAGTTAAAATGTTCTGTCAGTTACACCAACTGGCTTCTGACCGAGCGTCGTTAGATTCAATCTGTATATTGTGCCTCTTAAGAAACTTGGTTAAGCCCGTAACTTGTTTTACAACACGGTCTGCCTTCGTGATCCTGAGGGATCCTTCCCGGGCCCTGCAGGACCTTAAGGCATCCTGCTGACTATGCCAGTTGTCCAGAATGGGACAGGATAGCAGACCCGATGTATCTGCACAGATCAAGATTTATTGCATGTAACACTGGGGTCTTAACTCCTTAAAGTAGAAGGCACAAGTACAGCAAAAGCACAGGGAAACTGGGAGATCAGAACAGAAGCTGAGGTTTGAATGTAAAGGGTCTCTTAGCAGTGAGTTTTACTACTTATAATTAAATCAAACAACAAAGGTTAACCATTAAAATGCTGGCAACTTATTATCAAATTCTATACCAGGGCTAGAACATTACTTATTAATCTTAAAGGATTCTAGTCTTAAACTTGATTATGAAGATTACTTAACGTTTACAACTAAAGACAGCAAAAGAGTTAGTATTTCTCACCCTTGCCAGGTCACAGCTGGGTGTCCCTGGGTGGATCATAATTCTGAAGAATCAGTCTCTCTGGCAGGTGTCCTCACTGGAGAGGAGAAGATCCAGCAACCTCCAGGGAAAGTGTACGGGAAGTCCCTGGATCAAAGATGGGACCAGGCTTTTATAGAATGAAGTGGACTGACTGCTGTCATTTAACCATTAGCCATACCTCCAACATCTCTCATTGGAGAATAAAAGGAAAGCAGTAGAAAAATTCATTAAGGCCTTGTTCCCACGAAGCAAAGTCCTTTGTTTATCTGTTGGTTCTTACTTTATCTCTGTTTCAAGCCAAGTTGGGCTCCATGTTCTTCAACACCAGAGAGCAGCTGGTGTTATGAGCATCAGCTTGGCCTTTGTTTGTACCTTTCAAGGTTGTTACCAGCTCAGAGTTTGCTAGACCTTTTCCTTTCTCGTGGGAACCTTTGCACTTCAGGCCTGGGCCTGCAAAACTGAGAGACAAAAGCAGTTGAATCAGAGAGAAAAGCAGAGAGAAACTGAGGCAGGCATATTGAGAGATAGAGTGTCCTGCTACTCAGTGAGAGCACAGATATTATAGTGTAGCTCAGTGCATAATGTCAAATAATTCATTTCAAGAAGAAATACAACACTGTTTTAGAGTGGGCTCGGGGATTCCTTTCATGGCTCAAGTGATATGATGTAATATGATATAATCAAGCACATGCAATTTATTAAGCTGCAGATTCCTAGCAAAAAGCAGTATTACTCGTTACAGTTGATACACACTGACCCAACAGAGATGCAGGCCCAGGTGCAGCATCGTGTGGTGCAAGAGGCAGTCTGCAGGTGCAGCACTTTACAGTCCCCAGGGAGGCAGAAGTGACCCTAGAGGTGCACTAGCCCAGTGCCCTCAGGAAAATCCCAGCTTATACCCTTAGAAGGGGGGTGGAGTCCTGGCACAGGGGCCACCCTGAGTCACAAGTCATGCTACCCAGGTTACATCACACGAGGCAAACACACATGTGCAGCCAGGTGGGTCTGGGCTCCGTGATGCCCCCTCAGGTGTTACTTCATCTACCTTCTCCTACCTCTCTGGTCTTTTGGCTGCCCTTTCTGTGCAGCCACTCTAATCACGGGATTCTCTAATCATGGGAACTGAACAAACTACAGCTGTGGCCATGTGGCAAATGCCAGGTGCCTCCCAAGGTTCTGTTTCTTCTTTTATCTGTTTGACCATGAATTCCTCCCAAAGTTCTGCTTTCTTTATCTGTGTCAACCATGGACATTACTCATCGCTATTAACCCATTCCGATACAAACGCTTGCAATGAGTCCCAGAGTGAAACTTTGGTGCACATCTGCATTCAGTAAAGAACTTCTGCATCTTATCAACACAGCCAGAAAAAGAGAAATGTCAGTGATTCTTTATTCTCACAGTTCTACTATTTTTCTTAACAAGGATCTTGAGTTTGCTAAGAGCCATGTGGCACTGCTGAGAAACAAGCAAATAAATACTGGTGTAACCGCTGCTATATTGTATTAGCCTTCATTCCAGGCAATCTAAGTAAAAGGTACATCAGAGGAAGAATAATATTTACATCAAAAATATTTATATCCTTGAGCTTGAAAAAACCCATAATCTTTGGTTCAAGACAAGTGGAAAGAATTGTCACTGCAAGTTGCACAAGAGAGGGAAAATACAGTTCCTAAAAAATATCAGAAAGGGAAAAATAATAGCACAAACTTTATGTATGTAGATTGGCTACAGGTAAGATCTTTTTGTTAGGTCAAGTTTCTGACTCTATAAAATGTCAAACTTTCTGCTGGGCTAATTTTTTCCCTCTGGACATAGGTATCCTTGCTGGTATTTGTATGGCACTGTCAAAAACAGCTTCTCTGAGTGTCCCTGTGGGGGGGCTGAGCAATGCACATCCCAGGTCCCTGTGCACCCGGGGTGGTCAGAGCTGCAGATCAGCACAGCCCACAGGTCACAGCCCATGCTTCATCATCCCTCAGCCTTCACTCTTCTCTGAACAAAAGAACCACAGATACAACTCAAGGGCAAGATATAAGGGGAAAGAAAAGTATTACTGTTGCCAGCAATATGTCTCAAAAAACCTATTAGCTCTTTCAGCTCTTGGGGACTCATGAACTTTTGCCCAGGCCTTTTTAGGTGTAAGTTCTATATACAGATTGAATCACATTGTACTAACAAGATGTTCATTGCTGATAGCATGGTCAGGCATCTCTTGACATAAATGGCTGCATTTGTGCAGCCAGTATCATCATTTCCCAGTGGTTCTGACACCATGAAATGCACCAGAAAACAAGTGATAATTTTTAGTGAATTACAGTTATGTAATGTAATATATGTTATGTTATATACATAATAAAATGCAATATGTTATATATAAACCATGCAGTGTCAGCATACATACACTCCCTCCTTTGAAGTGTTGCTGTTCCCATCAGCTACAGCGTATTCTGAGATTTTCCCCTTTCTGTATAGTACAAGTGGGGATGATGGAAAGGAAATTATGTGATTTGAAAAGTAATGAATTGAGACTGGCTGTGCCGAGCAGGGGAGTCTCACCAAGGCAGAAGGGGCCAGGAGATTCCAGAAGGACAGACACGGGGCACAGCGAAGGGTAATGAAGGGACAGGATCCACCAAGAACCAAGCACAGGAGTGAGAGAGGTTGCAGCAAGCAGTAGGAAGAGGAGGTAGAAGAGGGAAGAGAAGAGGTGGAGGAATCATAAAGGAGATGGGCAAGGCTGGTTTATAACATGGTATTCCCCTCTTCTACACTGTATTAGCAGAAAACAACCAGTGTGCTAGAGTTGAAGAGCTATCTTAAATCAAGGGAACCTGTAGGTCTCTGATTACCTGAAACTGACAGCAAGTCACAGCAGCATTTATCTCTGGTCTGAGCATGCAGCTATGGTTGTTTTACAAGGCTGGAGGGATGACAGATGCTGCCAGAAGCATTAAAAGCAAAGGAGGCAGGGCTGAGCAGCTCCAGAGAGCAAAGCTGGATTCAGGGCAAGTTGGGAAAACTTGTCATGCTTCTAAGGCACTGTCCAGTGTCTGCTTGACTCCTGTACTCCACAGAAATAACTGCCATCAGTTCACTTGCTGCAAGAACATGTCCTTTGGGCACTTCAGGTACAGGAGAGCTCCACTGTTGAGAAGCAGACAAGTGTTGCCAAGTGCCCAAGCACTTCTCTGGGTAACCACCAGAGCTGACATCCTAATGTCCTGGAGCTCTGCCAGTCACTCTTCTTGCACTGTCCCCTCTGACCTTGCCCTTCACCTCAGTTGCTCATGGGTGACCGAGAGGGACAGGGGCACCTTGGTCTCCACAAGGCTTGGTAAATTAGATCCTCATCAGCTCCCTGGGAAGAGCAGGGAGGAGCACAGAGGGCACCTCATCAGGTGTTGCAATCCTAGGGCAGGAGGCCAGAGCAGATGGTTGAGGAAAAAGTGGCAGTGACCTGAGGTCCAGCCAGAAGACAACACACCTACTCCAGCCCTAGTTAACAGCACTACATTTAAACCCAGCATCACATGTGTTTTCCTTTTCAATGCAGTACTGCTTGCACTTGGAGTTTGCAGAAGTTTATTGCATGTCTGCTGCAGCACCTCCGGAAGCAGCTGTAATTTTCAATAAAGATAGAAAATAAAAAGCCAGTGTCTGTCTTTAGTATCTTCTGTGGGCAGCCACTTAACCCAGAGGTTACAAGGCCCACCTTGCAGCAGCTGCCCTGCTAGGGTATCCTTGTGGCCATTCTGCTGCAACTGGAGGGGTGTAAATTTGGAGGGGTGTAAATTTGTTTTGCCCTGAGCTCCCCATGACCCTTAGCAACTCATCTTGCAGCTGACATTGTAAATTAAGGACAAAAGGGGTATTCCCACTCTGTATGTAGGAGGCTAAAATCTCTTTAGCACAAATACTTTTAGTAATTTTAAAAAATATATTTTTTTTTACTTTCCTTCATTAAAAATAAGGTGGAGATAAAACTCAGTCTTTCCAGACTTGCTGCTTTCCCTCTACATGCTGCTAGGTAGCTGCATGTATATCTCCAGCATACTGGTATGTACAAGAATTGTACAAAAACATCCTCCCTGCTTGGCAGACTGTGCAGTACGGGTGCTGCACAAGGTCACAGCTCCATTCTGATCACACATCTGGGTAGTGCTGCAGTAGCCAGCAACGCTGCACCAGGAAAGAACAAGCACTCAGCAGTCATCCCCTCTGCCCCCCGGTTGCTCTCCCTCCATTTCTTGGACCTCTCCCAAGATATAAATAATTCATTCCACTGTACAGCTGAACTGCTGGCATCTGCTGCTAAGCCTGAATGAATTTTCATGTGCATAGCTGCTGTCTGACAGCCAGCTGTTCTTCACCTCTGTTGCTTTTCTAGTCTCTGGGTGTGTGTTGCTGTGTACAGGGATGTGCTGGGTCAACTGCATGTGTGACACTCCTTCGGCTGGACCACATCTTCTAACATGTGGCTTCCTACCCTGGGTTTCATCATAATCATTGTGGCCTTTCTGGAGCCTATTCCTGGTGGTCCAGATGCCCATCCAGTCCACTGTAGCACACCTCAACAACAGGAGCAATGCAAAGCCTGGGAAAGGGAGAGGATTTCACAACAGGACGCGACATGGGCCTATTTGTCCCTTGTGCTCTGGTGTGTCTGCTAGACTGTGTGTCCTCAGGCATCCTAAGGACAACTGTCCATGTGTTTGTCCTGCAAAGCTTATTTAAAGCTGTGGGACAGTAAGCAAGTTTCTGCAGGGTTCAGTGTCTTCCCTGAATCTTTCCAGTTACCAAGTACAGCAAAAGCATCCATTCTCAGATGGCTTTTTTATTTTCCCTGCCTCTCTTCTGCCATCCAAACAGGTGCTGGCCAATGAACCACAGAAAATGAGTTCTTGTACTTGCAGTTTAAGTCCCATACTTTTTCTGGTGCATCAGTCCAGACACAGACAGCTGTCTGTCTGGTTTTGTGCAGCCTGAGCATTTTATATCAGTACTGGTGCTCACTTAATTGACTTTATTTTAATGTTTTAGACACTGGAACAAAAGGCTCCAAAGGCAGGAGGCTTGCTGTCTCTCTGGGCTGGAGAGGGGAGAAGAAAACAATAGCAATGGTGAGGAGACAAAACCCAGCTACACCAGAAGGAGCCTGAATATCCATTTTAATCTCACAAGGCTGGGCCGAGAAACTGGGACATCTATGCAATTTTATTTAAGCACAAGTGCTCCAAGAGCTGGATGATTCAAAAGCCAGACTCTGCCAGAGCAGGTTAAACTATTAGGGTCTTCACTTGGATGGTGAGCAAAACAAAGGGACACACTCTGATCTTCAGTGTCCTGCCTGGAGCCTGGTCAGGAGCACAAAAGGGAGATTTTAGATCCAAATACAAGCAAACAGAGAGAAAATAAGTGGACTCTTCACTCTTTCACCTCATTGGTCACTGGCCAGAGGACTGGGTTCAAACCAGGCTTTTTGTTTTTCTATTTTTTTCTTGTTTCCCTTCCATTTCCCAAAGGAGGGTCAAGCCATGTGCTCCTCCACCCTTATAAGGGCAAGCATCCAAGGCATAATGATGCACTGATTTCTAGCCAGGGATGTGCCCTCTTCTGAATCAGTTGAATATTCTTAAGGTTGCAATCTCACAGGGGCTGGGTGAGATCTCCTATTTGAAGCAGACTGGAAGAAATTGGCCCTGGAAAACTCATGCTTGTAAAAGGCCACAAACAAGTGTGGGCTGTAAATGCCATGGGGGCAAAAAGCTGTGTTTTCAAGTGATATATGGAGAAGATACTGAGAGAGAAGAATGAGATAACATGCTTCTAAAATAGAGAAAAGGCAGGTCATGAAAAGTCAGTCCAAATGGACTTCAAGGAGTACTGGAGGTTCCCATACTTATGAGATGTAATGCTGCACCAAGCAAACCATTAACAAAAATTAAAACACAAATATGGTGCTGCTTTGCCAAGGAGAGGAACTCAATTGTGTAACTTCTGCAATTCCAGGCTGTAGCATGTGTGTTACTTCAACACTAATCCTTCTACACCTGGAACAGGCAATGTTTTACTAACTCACTCAGGGTAATCATTGATTGGTTCTGCACCTCGTCATTATTTAGCTCAAGAAATCCTATATCCAGTGCTTGTCTTGCTGGCCCTGATTTGTCTAACCTAGCAGAGATTAACCTGGTCCTAAACTAGACAGATTTAAAATATCATTGTATAGCTCTGTTCCTATGCATGAGTGTATACACATTTACTTCAAACATCAAAGGGAATTATAGAGAGTTTTTCCTCTCTTCTCAAGTTTATCAGCTGGTACTGGGATGTGACTTTTGCTTAGTGAAGGAAATGGTTTCCTTTCCTGTGTATTCAGGAAGATTCATACAGATTACCAAATCAACTCATTCAGCATTGTCCCTGAATCTCACATCCAAGCATTGATTAGTGATAATGTATTCCTAGTCCTTCAAGGCACAGAGGTTTTTCCTTTTCAAACATGCTAATTAAGTTCTCTGCTCTTGATTATCAGCTGCACACTGTAAACAACCGCCTTTTGGAAATCATAAGATGTGCACTGCCAGCTTTCTTCTTTGAGGGTGAACCATTCAAAAAGGATAAGCTCTGCAGAAAGACTAAACTAAGTGGCATTGAATTACTCAGCTCTGAAATTCCATTTCAGATCCTGCAACAGAACTGAAATCAAGCAGGTTTTTTTGCCATCAGTATGGGCTGTGTGCTGGTACACGTGAGAACCACAAATAGTCCAACTGGCTATGGCACAACTACCAGCTTTGGCTAAGAAAACTAAACCAATGTGGAAACTAAACTTAAGTATCAGTCAGTGATTTCCTCCTCCCCTACAGCAGATGAAGGGCACTGTTCATGGCTGTGGCACATAGGTTTCAGCTCCAGCTTCTTGGGCATGTTGGTTTATAGACAGGTTGCTGGTGCTTAGCAGTTGATGAGTGTAGGAAGCATGTCGAGGGCTTAGGTGCTGAACTAGGATTTGGGATACAGTTCCCCATATCTTCCTTAGTTGTGCTTGTTTAAAGAGCCTAAATGAAACCAACATCTTACAGGGGTAACACTTTCCCCAACCCGATTCGAGGTCACTCATTCCTAACAGGTCTTCTGCTGCCCCAAAAACCTTCAAAGTGTCCAATAAGTGGGAATGAGAGGCCAGTGGGGTGGAGGAGTTTTGCCAGTGCTCTTTTGCACTTGATTGTTGATTTAAGGTATCAGTAAAGCAATGGCAAAATAATCAGTTTACAGCTGAGCTGCCCCCCACTCCACGTACACATCCGTCACCTTTTCCCTTTGAGTGTTTACTCTGATTAGGTGTTTCCTGTTTTCCTCTTAAGTTCTGAATACTTGTATATTTTCCTTAGTAGTGCTGATTAATAGTTGTGTGGTTTTTTTCCAGTGACATGTAAGCATGTGTGCTGCAGACCTAACTTCTATCACATTTCTGTTTTCACTGCAGAAATGACACGAGTATTTCTCAGGTGCAACCCAGCAAGCAGACCCAGTACAGGCTAAAGAAACTGGTCCATAAACCTGCAGCTGTTGTCCCTGTTTATAATGCCATTACCACCCCACCCTGAAAAACTAAAACCTGTGGAGCCAACTGAAGGTATCTCTGGAAAGCAGTTGTCTGCTAGAGCTGACTAGCTGGAGAGAGTTTTCTTCAGGCAGAGTTCTACTATGCTCTTACTTGGGATTTATGTGTGCTCCTGTTGCAAAGCAGGGTGACTCTGCATCAGCTGTGTGAGTGCCTTACAGGCTCCTTCTCAGCGTCCCTCCTGGGGTCTGGGTAAAGCCACCTTGTGCCAGAATAGTTTCTGCCATTCATCAAATGACCATCCAAGTCTGTGGGTTTCAACATCTTAGCATGGGAAACTGAGGAAATCTTTCACTTAGAGAAAGTGTATTAATCACCTTCAGGCTGCAGAACAAAACAGTGCCTTATATCCCAAGGTAGTATTTGCTGAGTACTGAGTGGTAAATGTAAATGCACATAGAAACACACTACAGCACCTCTCTTATCTCTTCAGCTCTTACCTCTCCCTTCTCAAGTCTCCTTTTTCATCACTTAAAGTCTTCTGTGGTGCCTGACAGCTCCTTTGGTCCCTGACCCCAGCATCTCTGTGGGAGGATTTATTTGCTGCTTATCCCTCCAGTCTTCTCAGAAACTGCACTGTCCTCCTTTCCTACACTCATGTGGCCACCTGGTTTGGTCAAAATCCCCCAGAACATGCAGATCAGACTTCCTGTAGCAGGCTGGTGCCTCCTGTTGCCCTGCAGTACCGAATGGCTCTGGTCTGAATTTTGCAGTTCATGATATCTGATAGCTGTGACTATAAAAGAGAATGCCTGTGAGTAGCCTAAAAAATTAATTTATTTCCCCCATCGTTAGGGATTTTAAAGCCCTAAATGGAAGAAACCATGAGCATCCTAGTCTGGTCTCATGGTTGAACCTGCTCGGAGAAGAAGGTTAGGCTAGGGACTTCCTGAAGTCTCTTCTCCTAGGAGTCTCAGTCTTACTAACCAAGGAATCAGGGTGCCTCCCAACAACAGCAGAATGCATCACTTCTGCTGTTTGTTTTCTTCTTTTCCATAGTGGGAAGGCACCATTAATGTGAGCAGGAGTATCACCAGGCTTACAGGGACAGCTCTTTTCAACTCTCCTAAAAATTCTTTTGTACCCTCAGGTGGAAGGGTCCTTAAACTAAGCAGCAGGGCAGACAGACTAGCAGCAAGGCAGGTTTGGCTTTCTGAGTGGTGAAATCTCCCGTTTCCTTTTGTGATATTCAGGAAAATGGGGCTCTGTGTACATCCACTGAAATAGTATGTTCCTGCCAAAGAAGCTTCAGACTTCCTGACCTGTTTTTATTCCTTGTATAAACAGTTTAGCAAGTCCCAGTGATCAGGTAACTGCTGTGGCCAATAAGCAGCAATACTAACAGACTGCTTTGCACTACTTCTGCCTCCTCTGGATCTCCATTTTCTTCCTTATTTTT